>NW_022280102.1:215582-302960 GCF_004355925.1 Anarrhichthys ocellatus | reverse complement strand
ATATATATATATATATATATATATATATATATATATATATATATATATATATAAATCACATATACTGTATATACAGACATATATACGCACTTCCACATTTTGACCACAGGAGGGAAACATTTCTCTTTATAGCAGATCTCTTTCTGTTATTGATATGAACGTAGGAGCCAGTGTGATCGGTGTTTGACATAAACATCGGTGAAAAGCTTCACAATGCTTTCTAAAGCAGTCACGCTTGAAATCAGCGGCTACAGTGAGTCATTGTTATTAAATCACAATAATCACTATATTTTGGAGAAGAAATCCAAATGAATGCTCGATTAATTGAACACAAATAAGAATCTAGCAAAGCTTTGATTTAGCTTGTAATGCTTATGAGACAATTATTGTATGTGTTCTCTGGTGTCAGTAACTGACAGCTCAGTTAAACTATATATTTGCATATCAAACACTTTTCTCTTCTTTTCTTTATTTCCATGTGAAAAGCCACAAACCTCATAATCAACAACAGTCAACAAATTAGATGTGTTCACAAATGAACATGTCTCGGATAAAAATGTTCATTTTATGAGTGAGAAATAAGGATGAAGGAATATTCCAGTTCAAATACTGTGCTGTTTGGCTCAGGAAAAGTATATCCCATCAACGTTATAGTGCAATAAAGTGATTGCACAGCTCATATTACTGTAGATATGTTGCCATGAACATAGAGCTTTTATTTCTACCTTTGGACTTAGCATTTCATTTTTAGTACAGAGAATTATTCATAACAAAATGTCATTATGATGTGTAACAGGAGGTCACCCAAAAAGTGGAATTTCTCAACACTAAAGGAAAACTACTACACTGGACATAAGACAAAAAAATCTGGATATGTGAACAGATGAAAAGACGTGAGAGTGTTGCTGCGTGAGGGTTTGCATGCAGACAGTCGGTGCTTTGTCCTTGCTTGCGTTTAGGGCACCCAGAGGTGATTTGGTTCATAAATGATGGTGCCCGATCTGCTTTGCTGCACCCGAGAGCAGTTTGTTCTTATGGTTTCCTCTGAATGGAGTGCATCCACGAAGGCTCGCATTGCAAACCGGGAAGTTGTTGAAGCAGTTTCACTCAGGTGTGGTATCGCCCATGTGCCATTAGGCTCATTAATAGAGCCATTCTGGGGATTGGAAAGGTGGACGTAAGCAGGGAGGCTTTTCATTGTGACTGTTGGCATAACAATGTACACATAAAGCAGACTTTGAAAACAGCGTGGTTGTAGGCATCAGAGAGGAATAATCAACTTTTTCTTAGTGAAAAAGAAAACATAAAAAACAAAATACTTATGCAAACAAGTACATAATGCTCTGTTTTAAAGTCACCAGATCTTAGCAAACATCCTGCATGACTAAGTGAGGAGCAGGTTAAAGGTTGGAATGGCTGCCTTTCATGGGCCGCAATATTTTTATGACCTTGTCAGCAGAGGCACTACTGGAAACACATAAACGTTAGCTCCTGGCAAAACTGAACTTGATTCCAAAATCCAAAAAGAAATTGGCCAAACGTTCAGATGTTTTGTAATAACATGTGGCTGAATCAGCCTCACTGGCAATAAGAAAACCTGGTTTCTGTTGACATAAAGTCACCAGTTCTGTCTCTCGCTCCCACAAACCATCTTATCTGAGCCAAACCTTTATGAACCATCACCTTGTAATCCTGCACCTTTACTGCCCTCGCTGTGCGCTGCTGTCAAGGATAAGGTAATCAGCTTATCATAAAGACATGATATATAAAACTTGTATGCAATGAGGGCATCTCAGTGATTCAGACCTTCTTTGATATCTTCCAAAGAGGTGGTCTCACTTTCAACTTCTCACCTGATATTAAGAAATAATGAGACGCAAGACTCAGTAGACTTTATTGTCAGAGCAGTTTTAAAACCAAACTTCAACGTGTTCCCAGTCCTGTTCATTTGCCTGAACGAGCAGCGTAAGGAAGGAGGAGAGAAGACTTGTTTCGGTACTTTCTTGCCTTATCTCAGATCATATTCAAGCACCGAAGGCATGTGATGTTGTGCAATAGGGTCATAAAGCAGGGCAACTCTTTATGAGAGGGACTGTGAAACTCCGGCCTCGCTGACTGACTCTGTCGCTGCAGGGGGGCTTCCGCACTGCAAAAAGAATGTTTGAATAAATGTCCGTATCTTGAGGCAAGACCGAGTGAGAAATTAAGAAATTCTTGCAAAAAGCTGATTTGCATTGCAAAGAATAACTTCGGCTACTATGAGCAGTTTGCCCCAGTTTTCAAGTGATCAAGACAGACCAATGAAATAAGTTATTTGTTCAAATGTGTTTTAATTGTTTTCTTTCACAATTTCTTTCCTTCAAACTATATTTCTTCAACATGTTTGTTAAAAACACTGAGTTTGATAACTAGCACGGAACTCATGGATGTTTTGTTGGGAATGTGAACATGATATGAGAGTCATCAATACTTCTAAGCTCCAATGTTACTCATTTTGTAGCGGTACCTATTAATATGCTATATTTTAATAGGCCTGAAGTTCTAATTCTGTCCTGTTTTTTTGCATGTATTATGCAGATTTAAAATCAATTATGAGTATTTGGAAAGTATTTCTTATTCATTTTATGTGTATTTGTTTTGTAATTGTTGTCTTAAATCATGTGAGTATTAGTTTAGTTTAGCCATCAACTTAACCTATTTTATCTTAGTTGAGTTTAGCTTAGCTTGATTTAGTTTCGCTGATTAATTAGCTGAGTTTAGTACGGTGTAGGTTAGTTTAGAGCTGTTTTGTTTAAGTTTAGATTAGTTTTTAGTTAAGCTTGGTGTAGTTATGCTGCGCTTAACTTGGTTTATCTTGGCTAACTTAAAAAAATGAAACTTAATTACATTTATCATACACAGGTACATACATGAAATTTGACCTCTGCATTCAACCCATCCTAAGCATGTAGAAGCAGTGGGCTGCTGGTAAGCACCAATCCTCCAGTTGGGGTTAGTTTCTCACGCAAGGCCACAGCCGCTTATCTTAGTTCAGTTGAAGTTTAGATTAGTTTTAAGTCTAGCTTGGGTAACTTTGGATTAGTTTATAGCTTATAGTTTAGCCTTATTTAGTATAGTTTAGTTTAAGTTAGCTTAGTTTATCTTAGTTTTTGTGAGCTGAGTTGTTCATTTGTTGCTCATGAATTAAATATTTTTAAGGAATTACTTACTGTTAATAAACTTACATACTCATTTTCATAGGGATGTTCAGTTTTGTAATAGAAAATGTTAATTTTTTTACATGAAAACCTTGAACCAGTGTTGAATTAGAGCTGATCCTCACAACAAAGCAGTGCAGGTGCTGTCAGACTGATGAGGTTATAAAATGGGGATGTTATAAAAGTGACATTTTATTTGATTGCTGTTGGGTCTTGCTGGCCCTGACTCCATTCAAGGTTTGTTTGAAGACAATGCAAAATAAAGGACATGGGGAGGTGTGTGTGTGTGTGTGTGGGGGGGGGTCATGCAGGGGGGGTGGGGAGGGGGGGAGGGGGGGGGGGGGAAGTCACACAGGTAGGGGACACGGATACAGGCGGTGGGACTGTGCAGTCACCATGTCTCAATCTACAAACTGACCCTGCATGACTGGTCTTGGGCAACAGCTAATGGCCCCCAATTACAGTTTCTCTGTCCTCCAGAAAGCAGCTAGTGTGGCGTGACACTCTGAAATGAGTCTTCCTCACAAAAGCGTGGTAACCACAGACATGTTTAGCGACCAAGGAGGCTTGATGTTATTTTTCATATCCTAGATAAAGCGACGCATTGATACCTGCTTTAAATCTCGTTTGCCCATTTATAACGCCAGTCTGTTTTCTGTTCAGTCCTTGAGATCATTCAGCAGCATGAGCATGTTGAAATCCAGATGAAGCAAGTGAGGGTGGGAAAAGAGCAGAGAGAGGGTCTGAGGTGGAAAGGTCAACCTGATATTTCACCGTGAAGCCAGAGAGGGACATTTTTTTCCGACAGGATGCCTCCTGTGGTCGGGGTTAATGTGGTCATGGAGGGACAGAGATGTGCGGATGAATTAATTTTAGGGATGAGCAGAGGAGCGTGGAGACAGCGGTCCAGAGTCCAGTGGTGGTGGAGCTGTGGAAGGACGGGGAAGGATGGGGGGGTTCTGAGTGCAGAAGTAAGAAATTCAATTTCCAGCCTATGGAGCAGATCGACGGTGGCCAACTTTTCATGGTTATATAAAGAAACGTTGGGTTCAGACTGAAATATCCCAACAACTATCAGATGTATTGGCATGAAATCTTGTACATACATTCATGGTCCCCAGAGGATGAACCATACTGACTTTAGTGATCCTCCAGCACCACCATGACGCTGACATTTTTGTCTTTTAATGAAATATGAGTATGAGTATGGGAGATCAGAGTTTCCATCTGGACAATTTGTGACAACTTTGGCGATACTTTTAACTTTTCATTGAGCGCCATCATCCGTCTGACATTTTGATTTATGACCAAATATGTGCAAAACTAATGCTATTCCCATTCCATGCCTCACAGAGCTGCTAGTGTGGCTGTGTCTTGATTCTTTTTTTGATTTTTTTCTTTTATATGAAGCCACTTTCAAGGCCTGAAGAGGTGAACCACTGAATCTCAGCAGGATCTGATCACAAATGACAAAAATAACAGGAATAGGATATAAAGCAGCGTTCCTGAGGTTCACTGGAATAGAGAGTCACGTCCGATGACTATACAAAGACGTTAATTGTAGGTGCTTTGGGCAATCACGGGGGACAAGACAGACACCATGGTTAACTGAGTGTGAAGATTTTCTCTTTACTCGTGAAATAATAGATAACTGGGTTCCACATTAGGTGGCACAGGTCCAGAATCTTAATTGTTCAAAAGTTGCTGTGAGACCTTTCCTATCAAAGTTCATGTTTACAGTAAAAACAGATTATATTACAGAAAGACCGGAACTTATCATGACAACCACAGATGAAGTTTAGGTGTTTGTGTCACTGGTTGATGACAGGTGTTTCATAATGTTCATCCTTTTATTGAAGAAACTGTTTGTTGTGGCTATACTCCTCTCCAGTTCACTGTTTAAAACACACAGTATGACTTCATTTATTTCATGTCAAACTTCCAGACAGGATGTGATAAGTTACTGTAGCTTTCTTGACAATGATCCCATTTAGCGCTCTCGCAGCGAAGCCACACCAACATCGATCGCTGCATGAGGTAAAAGGAAATGTGCTGATTCCTCGCACACTCGGTTACACATTAACTGTTAACAAAAAAAGAAATAAAAAGAGCTTATAGACTTGGACAGATAACCTCCTACTGCATCTGTCAGACCAGGCAAATAAATCGCTGACAGAAAAAATAATCTTGACACTAAAGGTCAATGTTGCTACCGTCACATTTTTTGTGTTATTGATGCGTTTATGGCCAAAATAAAGATCTATGAGTGTCGGAGAGTGGGAGGAGAGAGAGAGAGGAGATTTCACCCATGAATTTAAGTGTCTTTAAAATATCTTTTTCAAGAGGAAGAGATGAATTAGGATAGCTACAAAAGCCCACGTTTAAGTCATGTGGTTTGTTTTAAGAGGTTCTATTCATACTTACTATAATGATTTTTAGGTATGAATACTCTAATCTTTTACTAAAGTACAAGTAGCAATACCACAGTGTCTATATACTCCATACACAAAGTTAAAGTCATATTACTTAAGTAGAAGTACATAAACAATACTTTTCCTCTGAAATTCAGAGGAGTAAAGTCTAAAGAAGCACAAAACGGAAACTCAGGTAAAGTACGAGTACCTCAAAACTAAGTTGGAGCGGTAAATGTACTTTGATACTTTCCACTGAAAACATCTGAAAATCAGGATGTAATACTACTATATAATGATATACTCATCTGCACTTTATCTCACTTCATACAATATGTGGAGTGAAACAGATTGATGAAAAGTGAATGTATAAATAAATGTGATCAGAGACCAGTCAGAGTATGTGACCGTCTATGCATTTTTATAACTTTTGTGTCTGTGCTCATGTTGTGTATGACAGCCGTCTGTTTGTTCTGCAGGGTTTCAGTCAGAACGTTCCACCTCTCATGGCCCAATAATGGCAGGTGCACATGCCTCTGCATTAATCAGGGTGCTGTGAACCTGCCGTTTAATCGCGGAGGAAGCCGAGCAGGTAATTACTTTTGAATCTGTAATTGTGCAGACAAGGAGAAAGAAAAACACCGGGCAGGGAGGCAGCCAACCAAAATCATATGTATCCTTCTGCTGACTCCTGGGTTGTCCCTGTGTGACAGACTGAGCTCTTTAAAAAGCATCCGAACACTCTGATCACTGACTTATCAATAGTGTGAGAACCATGGGAGACTAAAGCTATTCAAGCTTGATCTTCATGTCTTGTTCTTATTCAAGCTATAAAAACAGATCACATGGAAAGTACCCTCAGTTGCTACTTTATTAGCTACACTCAGTTTAACGAAAGCAATCTAATAAAACAGCCCTGCTGCAGTTATAATCTGTGGTGGAAAGTAACTACATTTACTCAAGTGCTGTACATAAGTAAACCTTTGAGGTGCTTGTACTTGTACCCCTACTCCACTACAGTGCTGAGGCAAATATTGCACTACATTTATCTGACAGTTAATATACTGCATAATTGTATGTACAACACATAAAAACTTCTTATAAAATTTGTTAGCTGGTGAGCTCCACCTTGACTTGCAACATTAACGCTTGAGTTTTTTGTCTTTTTTGTCTTTGTTTAGCCCCCTTTAAACTGTCCTGACCCCACATGCGTGGCATCCTTTTTTCAGCACAAGCTCAGGTATGAAGTCCGACCTACCTAAAATATTTTTAAAAAGACACACCAGTAAAGGAGCTGAATACGTCCTCCATCACTGCTCTTTGGTAGAGCCTCTCACGGCTCATACATATATACATACCCTACAACAAAGCTTGTGAACCACTGATTTACTCTGTTGTCGTCTTAATGAGTCCAATTTGCAAAGATTGTCTGTCTTGTCTTTCTTGCAAAGCACAACAAAGAGTTCACACAGCATTTGTATGTTAACGAGCACAAAGCAAACATCTGATAACTGCATTCCAGCCTCGTTTCCAAATGCACTGCTATATAAAGAGACTTCTTATCGTGTAGCATAATTCGGCACAAACTCTTCCTTGTAGGCATGTGTTTGACTTCACTCTGAGTACAACAGCTAATGGCTTGGATCTGATTCACTCATGTTCTTTTCTCAAAAGTTTTATTGCACAGTGACACACCTTACACGGACCTGGCACAGTTTTTCTGCTCAAAAAAAAGGTCAGGGTTGATACGCGTTTGTGTTTGAACTTTATTGTCATATGGGTGCACACTGTGTAGTGCAATAAAACTCCTAAAATATACAGAGTTTGATTAGAGAGATTGAATCAAATGTTGCAGAAGGTGACCAAAACATTATGAACAGTTATGCAGGTGCGTGCATGATCGTGGGTCAGTCTTACCTGCACGATGTCCTGTTGTTCACTAGGTGACAGCAGTGAGTTCAAGGAGCTTCACATTTTGCAGCTAGCCTTTACAAAAGGAGTCTATGCCTCCACCACACAGGACTATGCAAAATGAAGCACTGGTATGGAACTGAAGCTCATGAGCCAGTGTCAGAGTCATGCAAATCTATACATAGTTGACCCCTTCAACAGTCACTAATAGATAACCAGGGAACAAATGACGACGATGGCACATCTTGCACACTGTTGGGAACATTTGGGGATAGTTGTGCTTTCAGGAAGGATCAAATGATTCCATCTCCAGACTCACCGAAAAATAGAAGCATTATTTCAGAAAAGTGAAATGAACAACGGACACCTTCTTGACTCCTCGTGTTAGCCTTTTAGCAGCTTTGCTCCACACATTTTGAGTGGGTGTTTGCCCCAACAAATGTGTGAAATCAACTAATGGAGGAGCTAATCTTTTATGTATCTAACACATCTATTGATTGTGAACATTGCTGACACTTCATCTAGTTTAACCTAAAAAAACAACAGCGTGGTCGTCCTGTCGTCGTACTGCAGTTTTCTTCTTATGCTTCCGTGCACCCATGTATGCTTTTTCTTTGGCTCATTTACTTCAGCTTGAATGTGACGCTGCTGTCAACCACTTTGCTGTGCTTTTTGGATGTTTCAAATTCAATTAAATATAATAATGATAAATACAAGATTAAAAGCATTACAAAAGTGACGTTTAACGATCAAGCACAGAGATATATTACAGTGTTGTATCTACAAATCTATCAATATTGGATAGAGCAGTCTCAACATCGATTATTCTGCGAAACATTTAATACTTTTATTTTCTGTTGTTAATTCCATTTTACTGCTTAAATTTCACGGCCCTTGTATTGTGCATGCCGACTCACTGTCACACTTTCATGACTTACTGGGAAACTTGAATATAACGCAGTGAATGTTGTTAGTTAAACCTTGATTTTTCCTACTGTGACAAGTCAAAATGTCTGCTGACGAAAAAGGGCCCGTTGTTGACAAAAGAGTCCTTTCTTTACCTAATTTGCTTTATTTTTCTAAGACACTCACTATATTTTAAAATGTGGCCGTCATTGTGACTGTTGTGTTGGCTTAATCAAAGTTTTCTTTGATTCCGCGTCATATTATAAGCAGTCTTCTTTCTGTTTTCACCTGGTGCCATAGAGATAGCAGGTCTGCCCCCCTGTGCACCCTGACAAAGTGGCTGTTGCTTCGATCCCTGAGTCAATATTGACCACCAGCCTGCAGGAGAGAGAAGCAGCAGCAGCAGCAGCAGCTGGGAGGAGGACAGCCAGGAGATCATCATCAGCTACACATGTACACGCACACACGCACACACACACACACACACACACACACACACTTATGAAACCACAAAAACAGCACACTTATAATATGATGTGATTATTGACTTTTAATCCTCTCTTGTGGTATCCTGAGGTTGAGATACATTTTCATATATTGTTTCATATATAACAGCATTTGTATTTAATATTACATTTCTACACTTTAACTACATATTACAGGAGAAAAACTATACATTTATCCAGATACTTGATAGGAATGAGTAAAGTTATTGTCCTTTAGTTTTGAGTTTGCAATTGATTTGTGCAAGCTGTGTGAATTTGAGACATTCTTTTTATGAAAATAAGTAAATGGCCCTTATAGCCAAGTGCACAGTGTCAGAACTAAAAATATTTAAAAAGTAAATAGATAATGTAAATATGTAGGTAAAAGACACAGGATTAAATGGCCTCATCCATCTATAAAAAATAAGCAGCACTTGCAATTGGTCCTGAACATGTGAAAGTAAAGTAAAGTTAAGTAATGAATCCCTGAAAGCTGCAGGGCTAAAGCTCTCGTTGAGGACAATGATGACCTGTATTACGGGATTTTGGGATTGGAGAGAGAAACTTGTTGCATGTGAACGCTGAGAAGTTGCTGCCAGTGTTGCCATATTGAGCGGTTCTCCATCCAATATGGTGAAGATACTCTTTATCTAATTAAGCAAGTCAAAATATTTTCGATTCGGCTGTGAGAATTTGGGCAACTTTTTGTACCATTTGGGCATTTTCCACCAACCAAAAGTTATATTCAGACTGTTCTCATACACTGTTCGGATACCTAAGAAAAGTAATGCACTAAAATAAGTATATAACCCACATGTAATCCACTTAATCGTGAGCCAGAACAGGTGACGTATAGTAAAAACAACAACAAACGAATACACAGGACTGTCACCCAGGAGACCACAGTTGTGTCCCATGTGAAAATAGAAGTCAATATTATTTATTTGTCACATAACTTTCATAATTAAGTAACACCGCTTTCTTAGTTATTTTAACCCAAACCACGATCTTTTCCTAAACCTAACCAGGTAGTTTTGTTTCCGAAACACAGCAGGGGCTTGTGCAGGTGCACTGATCGTTCATGTTGCTGGACATTTATAGCAAAATGCACAAAAAATAAAAAAATGTTTTATTCCTTTTTATTCCAATAAATACATCAGCTTGGCTCAGTTACACTAAACGTGTGGGAGTATCAAGGGTGCTGTATGATGCCAGGGGTCGTGCTGCCCTGACGAACAGAATACTTTTTTTTTTGCATCACAGAGCTTCACAGGAAGGATCTGTTGGGTCTGTTTGGTGTTTCTTATCAGCTTCTCTGTCACTGCAAAAAAAAAAAAAAAAAGAATACTACACAAGCAAAAAGTTAAGAGGTAATCAAACAACACTGAGACAGAAACCAATTTGGCGTGCAGTGACTAACAGCCAAAACCTCAAAGCTGCTCTGATCTGACATGATTTATCAAAAGAAAAGAGGAGGAAAAGCTCAATCCCTGACTACACACACACCTTTTGCATGAAGAGCAAACACAGTCCAAAGGCTTTCAAGTCTTGGGTTTGATTCAAACCCACAAAAACAATCTGTCACACACACACACACACACACCCTGCTGCAGAGTGTGTCGACAGAGTTGACTTTAACACACATCGCCAGCGCTACAGGCTGGCAGGGCTCCCCAGTTCTCCCAGTGCAGGATCATCCATAGGTCATGTTTATGAATCGGGAGGAGTGGATGGATGTCAGCGCTTTCCATCACTTTCCTCGTCCTTATCCTCACTTGTATCAGTCAACTGCAAACAAAACTGTCCTCTGTGTGCGTGCGGCCATCTTCCTGTGATTCATGGGTGTGGTGACGACATCTTATTGCGCTGATAGAGATCAAAGCTGCTGCTCCATCCGATGAGGAGAAACTGTGACGAAATCAAAGCGCCAGTGGAAAAGTCTGATCACTGATGGATTTATAACAGATAAACCTTTTACAACCGCTGAGTATCATTAAAATAGCCAGAGGATTTGCATGATTAATGAGGTTTTGTTAGGGGAGTTAAAAAGAACAGATGAGGATCTTTAGACTCTTATCTTTTATTTTTTATAATCTAGGTTCCCCTTAGAGGATTGTTTTTTCTTGCTGATACTTCCTGGTTGAGTCAACAGAGTCAATTTTCCTAACTTTGCAAAAACCAACAAGACATACTGAATTAATCTGTTGTTCCTTTTTTAGGTTAGTTTTGAAAGCCAGCACTGCCTCTCCTTGAGGAGAAAGTTTGCCATTTTGGGCAATGTGCTGGTTTTCTTTTGTCTGCAGCATTTAAAGGGAGCAGTTTGTTATTCTGGAAAATGCCCTTATTTGCTTTACTATTGAGAGTATGCTATATAAAGCCTCAGCCAGCAGCTAGTTAGCTTAGCTTAGCATAAAGAAACAGTGGGAAACAGCTGGCCTGGATCTGTCCAAATAAAAATAAATCAGCCAGTGAGCACCTCTACAGCTTACGTATTTATTGACACGTTATATCTAAATCTATCTATAACGTACATTTTGTACAAAAAACCGAAGTGTAAAAACGTTTGTCTTGTGCCGGACTACTTCTTTGCAGGACGTTGTGACCTTCCTAAGTTTTGTCATCACTGTGAGGTTGCAGTTACTATCCATTACACTGTAGTTATATTAACCATAGTATTGTTTATTACTTTGTTTTTCTTAGTTTTGCATGGCGCCATCTGTTGGGCACCAGACTGCTGCATCCTGCCCCTGGGTTAAATTGACCTTTGACCTAAACTCAGTTAAAATACTTAATAAGTTGCTGTTGATGAAAATGTGTTTCTGTTTTTACATTAGAAAAGGCTTCTACAAAGGTTTCCATGACAGTATTGTTCATATTTAATTGGTTGTACACAACGATAGATATTAATGACTTTGCTGTTAGCGAAATTATTTTTGTGTTAGTATATTCTGGAGTGTGTTACTATGAAGTGTAGGAGATTTTATCCTGTGAAACCCACAACATGTAATTTTACACACTGTATTGTACGGATCAAACAAACCGTTCTCACTCCCAATGCGTCTAATACCGCATCTTGGTCAGCGCTTCTTGACATCTGACACTGACGCACTGAGGCACTGTTTAGCGTGCGCATGCGACGCACCAGGCTTGCAGTTAACTCCAATGTAACACACCTGCGTCAGCAACTGACACAGTATGGCGGATGGGAAGGGAGATGGATGGAGGTTAAACAAACACAGCACTTTCAACCGTTGACATTTTGTCACAAGAGTCGTTAGTCAGTCAACTTCAACCACCATCTTTTCCTAAACCTAACTAAGTTTTGTTGCCTAAACCCAACTTCCTGTGAAGTTTATTTTGAAAAGACTATGTAACAAATCTAAATTGACACGCCATCCCTAACACGTCCAAACCTGACGAGGGGTACGTAGAGCGTCATAGTTTGAAGCTTAGGAGCACTGACCAAACTGCTAGTGAGCTTTAGAGGTGCTAGAAGGCGGGTTACTGTTTGACTGATCCAATCTAGCTAATTTCCCCAATCTTTGTGCTAAACTAAGCTAACCGGCTACATATGGCTGTACCTTCATATTTAGCGTACAAACATGAGAGTGGGGTCAATCTTCCCATCTAATTCCTGGCAAGAAAGTAAATGACTTATTTCCAAAAATGTGACTTCAACATGTTTGTCTCTTCATGCAGATACAGCTAACAGCAGGATTGACAGCAAACATCATCTCCAGTCTGTGAGGAGAGGATGAGTAGTCAGGGAGTTCAGAGGGAGGGTAAGGTCCAGCTCAGTCTGTGGAACGGTAAATGGTCACTGGTTCCTCATTCTCACGTACACAACATGCAGACTTTACCCTTTTTATTTCAGTCGCTTTCCAAATGTTCCAGTCAGTGCACTGACCAGGCCGTGGGGTGAGGAGCGAGAGGTCGAGAGAGGTCAGAGACACACACGCAAAGCAGCCAAGCACTCCTTTACCCAACATCAGTAACTCACAGTGCGTCCCTGGAGCTAAAGTATTAAATTGACAGGGGGAACAAGTCAACTCTGGCTGGATCCAGATTTAGAGTGTGATCATATCCAGGCCAATGAAAGAAGCACGTTTATTCAGCGTATTGTAGATACAAAATTCAGGTATATCTTGCTTTCTTTCACCCTCATTTTATTCTTTTAGTGTTTAGATTTATACATTATTATGTTAGATGATCTATATTATCAAGTCAAGTCAGTTTTATATGGCCCAAATAACAAAATTAGCCTCAAGGAGCTTTACAATCTGTACAACATACGACACCCTCTGTTCTTAGACTTTTGTTTAGGATTAGATTTCCAACGTCAACGTTGGAAACCTTTGATTTACACCCGCTTCGTGAGGACAGACTAACTCCGGTTGATGTTTACAGCCCGCTACTACAAAAATAGTTTTGGTCTCTCGGGCTAATTTTTTCCGTTATTGAGAACTGTACAGGGGGTTCATTTTTATATAACTAACCCGTTTAAATGATATTGAGGCTGTACGCATAATTGAGGGTGTGGTGGCTTTGAGTGACAGGTGGGCGCCGTACCAGATTGGAGGCTCTCTCTCACCCTCGCTCGTCTCATCTTCACCGACGATGCACCTCTTTGCCCACTTTGGATTAGCCTGGAGTTAGGCTGTGTCATCACAGCGGCTCTTCAGAAACCTATGAGTGACATCACAGAGACATATTCTATGGTTCTCACTCCCAACTCTTCAAATACTGCAACTTGGTCAGTGGCCCTACGCCTCAAACTATGATGCTCTAGGTACCCCTCGAGTCAGTTTTGGACGTGTCACAGACAAAGTGTCACTTTCTACTTGTTTTCTGCATAGTGTCTTTTCAAAATATACTTCCAACGTAGCTCTACTTAGTTTTACGTTTTAGTTATGCAATGGACTTCCTCATATTTGAAATAGCTAAATAATTTACTAAAACAGCTGGGCACTGTTTTTAGCTAAGGTTTCTCAAACATGAGTAAGTAGTGCATTTGTTGGGGACTATTGTCAGCTGGGGATTAATACACATTTTAAATGACAACGATAAATATAACAATAAACTAATTATTGGTTTTGGTCTTGGGATTGATGGTCTATGCTCAGGTGGACAGACAGGTATAGTTACATGAAACAGGTGGACTGTCCCGTCCCCGGATGGTCCCTGTCCCTCCGGTTACTCAACCCATGTGTCACCGATCTGTGTGAAAGTGTTAATGGGCAGTGCATGTTCCACATCACGCTCCAGCGCTCAGGCCGATTTCACAACAGACGTGACGGTCTGTGTACTGGATAAACTGATTTTTGCTTCTTGTTATTATTTGTCGTTAATGGTTGACGAATTTTAAATGGAGACATGTGAAAGTGCCAGAAAAATGTACGGCAAAGTGTATGTTTTTGTAAGTTAGCGTGCGCGTGTCTGTTAATGCTACTGTTGCTTGTTTAGTTATTATCTCTCAGATAAAAGATGTTCTTAGATCATTTTGGGCTTACATTTACAGATTTTCGATCAGATTTATACGAAGGTGTATCATCCCTTTCTTCGTTGAAATTGGTTTAATTTATGAACACTAATGTGGCAGAAAACTCAATTAATGTGACTATTTTTCAGATCATCTTTCTTTAATCATATCTAACTTTTACTTTTAACACTACGTTCCCCTTTGATTGTGTGAGAAGGTTTAGTGTCAGACAGCACATGGTCTAATTTATTCTGTTGTTAAGAATATCAGTCAATTTGTTTGGGCCCTAAAAACACTTGAGTCATTAACTTGTCTACCCGGAAATGACAGGGCAGCAGACAGACTGTAATTTATGTGTTTCCACTGGCTTATTTACTTTACCCACATAAGCATCTATGCCACTTAACACACTGGCGCGAAGGGCAGCTAAGGTGCACATCACAGGGAAACTTTATACCAAATTAGTAGCCAGAGAAAAGAGTGTGATCTGTGTAATAACACTAAAAGCTGCAGCACAAAACTCTTTGATGATGTGTCCCAATAGAACAAAAGTGCTTTTAATAAGGCTGCACTATCATAAAATCAACATTCCTACAGAGAATTGTCTCTAGTCAGCAGTGTATTAGTTAATGACCTTATTGAGCTTTATGGTTTTATCTCTTCCTGTATCGTAACTGTTGTTATATTCATATAATATGAGTTACATTCGGATCATCATAAAAATTCCCTGCAAGGCTAAACTTCCACTAACAGCACATGTTGTGTTTAAGAAAGAGTGTCTGCATCATATTGGCTCTGGTGCTAATAGGCTAAGAGCAATCCTGTATTACTAATGATCAACCACATTGATACTACACTGAAAGATTACATCTCTAACCAATAATTTGCTAAGTATCTTGTAAACCATCATGCATATTCACAGAAGAGGTCCGTGGCTTCTGTGTTGATGTTGTTTTTGTTTAGAGCAAAGTTGCAGAAAGATTATTTCACTTGGGTTGGTTTATAGTTTTGTAGGAAACACAGTTTGCTAACGCAATGTTCTATCATCAAAACAATGATTACACCTGTTCAGTATTTCACTCAGAATTCGGACAAAATCCTGGATTTTATGTTCCAAGAGCCCGTTTGTTGATTATATACATGTTTCCAAGACAATTAATGCTGTAAAACCAACCTGCTCTACAGGAAGCTGATCTTAACTCCTGGTCCCAGGTCAGTTTTTCAACTGTCAACACTGAGCTACATATCATTAATCTCGTGATATTTTGGATGTACAGTAAATCAGAATATATGATTATTTGCTTTAATACAATTTGAGAATCCAGTCATACTAGCGTGAAAAACAATGTAATCGCAACTAATGTCAAGTCAACTCAACTAATTTGATATTGAATAGAGAATATAAATGTTTTTTGCAGTGTTTATGAATTTCAATAGTTAATGCAGTTGATTTACAATGTTATGCAATACAAAAGATACTAAAGGTATTTTTGTCGTTGTGAAAATAGCATTTTCACCACTAAGTCTTATTTCAGATGACATACAGGCATTTAACGGAGATTGAAAGTCAATAATATGTTCATCTATAAAGTTGTTGTAACTGCAGCATGTCGATGGAAACATCTCCCCCTATAGTTTAAAACTGTAATGCATTTATTAATGCAGTATTGTGTTGTTTATTTAATCTGTATCACCTCTGTCAGGCTACAGACTCACTGATGGAGAGAGGCAACATGCCAACACACCATTATGTACAATAAAGGTCTGCAACTGCATCTTTGCTTTCATTTATAGATGTGGTTTTTTTAAATTTTAAAAAAAATCTATTTGGTTTTCATTGTTCATAGTGTTTGTTCAATATATCTATTGTATCTGTGAACATCGCAGATAATTGTTAATTGTGCGATAGTTGACATATCTTTCGAGTCTAATTTGAGTTCAACTTTGATCGTGCGATCATTTTTTTTCAATTTATACTTTCCAATAAAACCATTATCATAACAGCAAGGCTTACCCCCGCGGGAACTCATGCAGCCACTGGGTATAATATGAAAACGTCTTCAGCTCTCCGTGAAAGATGCAGTCTAGTTTTACAGATTTAAGTTTAAGAGCAATTTGTTAAACCACCTTCAAATAACAACAGCAACAAAAACCAGACTCATGTATCAACAGTATTGTATCCTACTTCTCAGGATTTCCCCCCTTTGATCTGCTTTATGAATATTCCCCATTTAATATCAAACGACATGTAGCCCATCTTATTTATTGTTTGCAAGAAAATGTCTTTAATAAAGTTTACAAAATACATTTGAATGGGTTTGCTTGAACTTTAATATCCGATTGGACACCTTCGACATCGCGCTGCACCTGTTTGTTGACCTCTCTGTCTTTGTTAAAGGCTTTAACTGAAGGAGGATAAGCTGAACAGCTTTATTATTGTTTTATTTACAGAACAGTTCCACAAGGAAACAAATGTGAAAAGGTCTCTAATAGCTTCCCCCTGTTCCTACATTAATGGTTAAAAGTTTGTTTATCCCCTTAGTGGATTGAAGGTTTATGGGTCTTTTTCTAAATTTGCAAAGTGAGATAAGTGCTGAGGCGTTTCATTTCGCCATTTAAGGAACCCAAATAGTTGATATCGTGTCGTGAAGTTGAGCGCAGATAAGAGAAAATTGAGGCAATTTACAACTTCTAAAACGGATTTTTATCACACGTTTTCTAAGTACATAGTTATGGACCATTAACATAGTTACATATATATTTCATATATTTAAAGTAAAAACAACCCGAAAAAGGTATTTTATTATTACTGTAATTCTAAAGACGGAGTCCGATTGATCTTTGAAGAGATTATGAATAATTGTTGATTGCTTTTTCAGAGAAAGTTGAAAAAGTTAAACTATTTCTTCTCACTGTATTAAAATCTTAATAAAAACTATAAGCATTTATATGGCCCCGTCATGTGAGACTATTTGCCTAAAACGAATGCGTTTATTTGGCTTCATTCAAGGAAACAAGCTGAATTAATGAGAACAACCACAGCTATTAACACCTATACGATTAGCCCATTAAGTAATAATGAGAGTACTCGAACACCTAAATAATTAGTCAAATAAATACACAAGATGTTGCTTCTACTCGCCGAACTACGTCAACTACGTCAAGGCCTACAACTAGAATAAAAGATCCAGCAGTGTGAATATGTGCAGCTCGCATTTCTTAAAAGTCTTTATGGCATATACAACATGGTCCAAAGTCCATGAAAGTTTTGCTGATAAGGGGAGCCAATAAAAGCAGCAGTGCAGCAGTGTAAACACATGTCTACCTCGGCCCAGAGAGGGCTTTATTCACTGGATTTACATAAGGCTCCCATCAGCCGGCCCACTCATTACCACGTTTTATATCCCCCTGCACTCTGAAAGCATCATGAGAAACTAGCTCCATCCTCCCCTTCAACAGGGAAGTGAAGCAGCTTGTCGGAGCAGGTGTCAGCAGCCGCAATCTCCCCACATCACTGGAGCAGAGAGGAAGACAGGAACTTTATTTTTTACTTTGTTTATTATCCCTCTGTTTCCTCCCCTTTCCCCTCTGCTGCAGCGCGCAAACAGCAGGCCTATGTTGAGTTTTTAATGTTCTCAAAAATGGTATCCAAGCTGACATCTCTCCAGCAGGAGCTCCTCAGCGCCCTGCTGGACTCAGGAGTTACCAAAGATGTTCTGATCCAGGCCCTGGATGATATGGACCCCAGTCCGCCTGGCTTTGGAGTAAAACTGGAGCGCCTGCCCATGTCCCCCGCTCCTCCTCAGAACGGCAAAATGAACGGGGTGGACGTCGATTCGAAGCCCGTCTTCCACACGCTCACCAACGGCCACAACAAGGGCAAGATGTCCGGGGACGAGGGCTCCGAGGACGGGGACGGGGACGACTACGACACCCCGCCGATACTGAAGGAGCTCCAGTCGCTCAACACGGAGGAGGCCGCCGAGCAGAGGGCGGAGGTGGATCGCATGTTGGCGTAAGTTCCTATGTTATCTGACATTTTTCAAAAGTGTGAAAAACTAGTTTAAATCTATTTCAATCACAGTATGCGGGGTGGAATTTGCTTTAACTCACATCAAATGCTCTATTTGTTTGCGTTTTAAAGGTTAGAAAATGAAGCCTACAATTATATGAATCGACCTTTATATATAAAAGTAATTTCCCTTCTTCGTTTACAATTATTTTGTAATAACCCGCCGCGGTTCTGTTTTAACAATCTAATTTTCCACATGGGTTATACTTTCTTTACCTTTGGAAAATATCAGCTGCACTTAGATCTATTTATTATTAACTATAGGCCTACTCCACCTAAAAAACAAAAAAACTTCTGGCTGAGAATTTAGATAGAACATATTATTAAATACGATAATACATTCTCAATAATAAATATAAAATCAATTTAAGTGTATAGTTATTACTTACAATGTAACAGTTGTATTATTTCTATTTATTCACGTGTCAGTAAACACATCGTGCGAAAACATCCTAATTGGATCTCATGCTTCTAATCCCTTTAATCCACTCAAACCACTTGATTCACTGTAAAACTAATATTTGAGGTCCTAACACGGACCGGAAGAATATCAAAACTAACCCACGTGTAGTTAAGTTATTATTAATTTTATTCTATAAATCATCAACTGAAAGATACACAGTGGCGTGTGATTAGAGTGACTGGAGATCTGGTTATTCATTGTCAAAAGTTATAAACTAACATATCCCACTTAACCCACAGACTTAGATGCAGGCCTCCACATTCTCCAAAACAAACAGATGTGTGTAGATTTGCTATAATGTCAGTGTGTCAGGCCTGCTAATCTCGGATCCGTTTTACACCCGAGTATATTTTTGCTATACGATGTCATACTGCTGCAGAAATTGGAATTATGAATGAATAATTTGAACCGCTAATTATACAGGTAAGAGCATGTTTTAATGATACATATATGCATGCAACGTTCATGTGAATATAATAAAATGTAATTTATTTGAAACGAAAAATATATATTCTTTACTGAACTTTGCCTTTCTTTGAGATTAATATCCTTAATATTACTGACAAGTATACAATCCTGACCAGAAGTTCCTTTGATTATTATTTAAAAAATATCTGATCTTCTTTTAACAAATGCATTTATTTTGTATTTAAATATAGGCTATATACATATATACATTACACTATATATATTATGTAGACTGATGTTAAGTATTATCATTTTTTCCAAATACTGTTAAATTATCTGACAAATATCTTTTTCCTAAGTTTGAAGTTATGTCGAGCTGTCCGAAGATTTGTTTCACAGTTTTGGGGTTCTTTTTAATTTACACTTCTATTGTTCATGTTTACTTTAAATGTACACAAACCTAATCCAACTGTTTCTAGGCTGAAATCATGCGTTCAGGTAACAAATACTAGGTCCAAATTTCTCAACCTGGCTGAAACCACTTGAATATTTAAGGCCTATCGAATAGGTCGCAATGATAAACGGGTCGTCTTTGAAGGGACTTCCCCTTTAAAATTGAGGCCCTAAAAAACAGTCAAGCTAAAGGAAAGGAACAAGTTCATGTGTGTTCCATCAGAGTATTTCCATATTTCGTATACATATAAATGAGTTAATTTTAATATCAACAAATCTAACCAAATTCCACTTGCATGAATAATTTCGTCATGTGTTTACATTATTTTAATAGCATGAAATAGACCAAAAACTTTGTTTCAGCCGTGAGTAAAGGTTTTTTTTGCTATTTACGACTTCCCTCTGAAAGCTGCGATTAGTTAAGTGGTGAAATGAGTGTTTTCTGCTCCTGTGTTTTATCTGAACCCAGAGAGGATCCATGGCGCGCTGCCCGCATGATCAAAGGTTACATGCAGCAGCACAACATCCCCCAACGGGAGGTGGTGGACGTCACAGGGCTGAACCAGTCTCACCTCTCCCAGCACCTCAACAAAGGCACGCCCATGAAAACACAGAAGCGAGCGGCCCTCTACACCTGGTATGTCAGGAAACAGCGGGAAATTCTCCAACGTAAGTTAATATTTGAGTTTCTCACAGCTTAGCCCCGGCGTATAATGTGTACTTGGCAAAAGCGCTGCACTTTATTTGGGCATAACACCTGTAGGGATATCAATTTTGGGTTGGACATTTCCTGATCATGCTGGGTGACATATACAGCACCTACATTCTGTCATAAGGCATCCAAAGGAAATACATATGATTTATGGACAGAAAACACCACTATTATGTACATAACTAACTTGTCCTTTTACAAATGTGTATTTTCCTTTTGTGGTTTTAAAAGAAAGCTTTATTAGAGTTTTATTAAATGTACCTCTTCTTGTTTTGCAGAGTTCAACCAGGCAGTGCAAGGCTCTATGGGCAACATGACAGACAAAGGCAATCAGGATCCGGTGTTTTTTTTCCCAGAGTTCAACCCGTCCGGTCAGGGCATGGGTCAGCCAGGTGAAGAGGTCGGCAGCGAACCCTCCTGCAAGAAAATGAGACGTAACCGTTTCAAATGGGGGCCTGCGTCCCAGCAAATCCTGTACCAGGCCTATGAACGCCAGAAGAACCCCAGCAAGGAGGAGAGGGAAGCTTTGGTAGAAGAGTGCAACAGGTAGATAAACATGACACCTTCCTCCACCGTCTTTGAAAAATGTCCCCCAAACAAAAACCAACCCCAATTTTTCACCCTGTTCATCTGTTTCCTGCAGAGCCGAGTGTCTTCAGAGAGGCGTCTCCCCCTCCAAAGCTCAGGGCCTCGGCTCTAATCTGGTCACTGAAGTGCGGGTATATAACTGGTTTGCCAACCGGCGTAAGGAGGAAGCCTTCAGGCAGAAGTTGGCAATGGATGCCATCACCGTACCGCCCCACCCCCTCATCATGAACCCTCTGCTGTCCCACAACTCGCCACATCATCCCCAGACCAGCATTTCACCTCCCAGTAAGATGCCAAGTGGCATTGCTTTGCATGCAGTTCAGCATCACAGAGAGCAAACATGTGTCATGCTGACAGATTTTTCTTTAAAAGAGTAGTCCACCCATTTAAGGTTGGACTCTAACACCGTCGGACAGAAAATACTCAAAATGAATACAGCAACGCGAGATATTGTCTTTTTTATTCCACACATTCTTTGTCTTTATCAAAACCCGGCGCCTACATCAGACTTTGATGTGTAAAATCGGTGGAGTTACGCTTTAAATGTTATGTGTGCAGATTCATCATTGATGTTGAAAGATTTCACGTGACCACACACCGCATTACATTTTCGGCGTTTACGCCTACATTTTCGGTAATAGCGCAAAGCAGCCATTTTCTTCGACGTGAAAATACTAAGCGCAGTTGATGTGATCAGAGAGGCAGAGAAAGAGGGGACAAGTGATCAATGAGCGTGAGTGAGTGAGCTGAGCAAATGCCATTGTTATTCTGATCTTTGAAAACACACTGAGAACAATCCACATTGTACCTGCAATCTCCACTCCAAAGTCAGCATGGAGGAGCATGACACAAAGGGCAGCAATCCTGTGACAGGCCAGGGTCAGGCCAGGGTCAGGGAGGGGGGGACAGACACATCCAGGTTACCTCGACATGACGCCGTCGTTTCCACATTTCCTCCTCCCATGCAGGTTGCTAATGACATCGCTCAGAGAGTCTCCAAAACAAGGAAAGGCCGTGTGTTATTGCTCCGACCATTTCACCATAACCTGATGTTTGCATTTGCAGTAATTGGTATTGACTAAGTCTACCTGGCGTATACGACATAAAAACAAAGCTGATAGGCCTCGCAGAGCATTATCCTCCGTGCCATCACTCACCCGCCATAAAACTGTGATTTGAGAGTCTCGCTCAGAGCCTATTGTTGTCCTCTCGTGTTCGAACACGAGCAAGCTTTGAAGGGAAAACAAACTGTTTGCCTTGCCTTGCTCTTTTACCTTTGGTGATTGTCTGTTTGCTTGAGGTTTTTTTTTTTTGTCTTGTTGTTGCTCAGAACACCTGACCAGGCATTGACCTCAGGTTGCCAAGCCAGAGGGTCAGCGATGAGGTTGCAGAAGGGAAGGGTCGGTGCGTGGTGGAAAACAGTTTGCTCTCCCCACAAAAAAGCCCCTCAGCTGGCTGCTTACATGGTGTCCTGCTGGCATCCTGCCGACAGCATCAGCTGTTTTTCAGTGTCAGACTCTGGCCTGACAATAATATCCCAGCAGGGCGTCTCATTGCGTTGCTAGGGCACGGCCTGTATTATGCATGCTTAATGGACAATTAAAATCCTTTGCTACTACATCTCCTAGGCCTTTGATAAGGGGCTCCTCTGACTTCTACTCTCTATACTCTGCCTCAGCAGGAGGTCCCATTGTCTGTGGTGTATTAGAAGACTGCAGTGACTGTAACCTAGGTTCATTTATCTCTGCTGGGCCTTGGGGAGGACTGATTTTAAAGCCTCCCCCCTCATCTTTATGGGCATTGGCATAGTTGCTGAGGCTGGGTGCAGACTTGGAGCAGCATGAGCTGTCCACTGGGGTATAGGCCCTTTTCTGGCCAGACAGGACTGATGACCCCTTCTTCGCCTAGAGAGAAACCGAGTCAATCCCCCCTCTCTAAACTGTCGCCACACCTTCAGTCATACGAGAGAGGTCACCGCTGGGTCGGATCAAAGGAACTCCTCTTACTTTGGGAGTTTTTATTGATTCTGTTTCAGTTCGTTGATCAGTCGGTCACAACTGGACAGACAGTCAAACAGTGTGACGTGCAGTTTTGGTGGTGAACTTTTTTAATTTCAGAAATGAAACTGAACTCAGGCAGATTACATCGTTTGTCAGAAGGCGTATGTGTGCACGCACCTGTGTTTTCCCATGTAATATTTACCTGCTTTTCATCCGCTGACAACGTTTACTGAGCTCAAGTAATTCATCTTATTTACGGCATTTTACTTTGAAGCATTAACCTCTGCTAGTTAGTTAATGTCATAGATATGCAGACTAAATCAAAATATATATATATATATAATAACTGTATAATGATAGATTTTCTCATGAATTTAATAATTACAATAATAATTATGCATTTAACATAATAAAATAATCTAAAGAAAAGGTTGTTTGCGGTAGTGGGAAGTGAGTAAGTACATTTACGCTAGTACTTATTTGAGTATTTTCATTGTATTTTAACCTATACATTTACTCCTCTACAAAGGTAAATATTGTTATTTAAACGTAATTTGTGTTTAATAGCTGAGACAAGATTTTACCTAAAAAAACACAGAATAATCTTACAAAATACCGTTAAGGATTAAACGCTTCTTTCCAAATCTAACAAAAATCTGTCTAGTTGGGGCCCCTTGTCAGTTTTTTCAGATGTCAAGTTGTGAGCTGCTCCACCAAAGAGATATCCCCTCGCTAGCTCATGGCCGCCGCTCTGCCCTGCTCTCATTTGGTGGTTACAGCTGATAACGGCGTCCCGACAGGCGTTACAGAAGTGTAGTGCCCGCCCTCCGATTGCCCTGGAGCCGATCCCAGCTGACACAGTCTCATAATTTAAAATATTACTTCTGTCACAGGGGCCGCTTTTCTGCTTGACAAGTACTTTTAGTTTTGATTCTTTAAGTACATTTTACTTATACTTATGTACTTTTACTTGCATAGGATTCTGAATGCAAGAGTTTAACTTGTGATGGAGTATTTTTAGATTAGTACTTCTTGCAGCACTGATAGTTCAGCAGCTGAAGTCACCATAAAATAGAATCATTACTGAGCTGCATCATTCGGCACATTACAAAACTAGCAGACTCAGAAGTTCCTGATCAGACACAGCAGTGGGGGGGATTATCCGTGGGTTGTGTCGCTTTCCGTCACCTCAGGCTAGCTTGAAACAAGACACACACACAAACTGACACAGAAAATAATGGCCTAGCTCTGCACTTTCCACTGCTCTGTGACTGCCAGAGAGCCACAAAGAAAGACTGGATACGTCCTGCAGAGACCCAGGAGGTCTGTCATATGCAGCGGCACTACAATGAGCACTGCCTGGGGTTGGGGAGGCAGGCTTTGATATAACATGGGTCACACAGGGAGCTAGGGCCTTTAAAACCTGCTGAAGATCCTTGCTACCACTCCCCCTCTGAAGTTCTCGCCCTCCCCCCTGCTCTCGAAAAAGACGCCTCAGTGTTTCTTGGATTGTCCCATCTTGTCAAAGCAAATCTGTAGTTTTACAGAAACTAAAGTGTGTCTCTAAAAAACTTGCTTTCTAATGTTTCTTAGTTCAGATTGTGAAAGTCGTTTTTACTTATTCCGAGGCTCCGTGCAGCTGGATTACTGCCGAAACCAAAGAAACAAAACTGGCCTGAATAGCATCCTTTTCTGTGTCTGACACTTTAAGAGGTCGTCCAGCTCCGAGATAACTGCCTTTTTATGAGTCCTCCTCTATTGTGTGGCAATGGGGGTCATGAGTCCAATGGAGTGCTTTATTGTTCTGTGGCAGTGTTTACAAGGCATGGTGGAGTGTTGTGGGGTTGCTAGAAGGTTGCAGAAGACAATATGAAGTCTGTGGTCTGAACAAAATGGAGGATAGGTACTTTAGAGGATGAAATATAGCGCTGTGGCTTCAGACATCGCGGTATCTGTATTTTCAGTGTCTGTAGTCAAAGGAATAGTTCAACAGTATGGGAAATACGCTTGTTTGCCATCTTGCTAAGAGCTAACTCTCAGCTTGTATGTCCGAAAATGTCAAAGTATTGCTTTAAATGTGCGGAATCCTATGCAAGATTATTACAATAACTGCTGTGACGTATTATGCGTTGATATACATGAATCTGTACGAGTTCCAACAGCAGGATTTCAGGATAACAAAAAGATTTGTGTTCCCTGGCACCTGAAGCAAACTGTCAGATCTGCAAACACATTCTGCAGCAACAAGAAAACAATGTCACCCTTATTGGTCACATTTAGTGTCAGTGCCTCTCCCTCCCTTTTATCTGAAAATGGCTGCATATCAATGCATCCTTACATGTCTGACCGACTTCGACAGGCCGTTCAGGCTGTCACACCTGGGTCAGGGACGAAAGGCTCGGGGAAGAAGGGAGATCTGAGCGCAAACACAGTCTGTCTCTACGCTGTCACTGAGGGAGGGACGCTCTCTGTGTCTGTGTGGGGCTGAGACCACAGGATAAGAATGTGTTTGACATTGCTTGTAATTGTGTAATGTTTACTCTGTTGGTATCAGAGGGGGCCTGCATCGGCAAACAGGCATTGGATTGTCGGTTGTGGTGGGGTGAAGCATTCCTTTGGGCCTCCAGTGAGAGACAACAAGAAGTCTAGACACAGGATTAAGTGATGGCACGAAAAGAAGAATTTCATTTTCATTGAAACCTCACTGTGGAGATGTAAAAATAACACAAAACGTACATTTACTTGAGCACTGTACGTAGAATTTTTTTTAATCTTCCACTTTATCGTTCTAGTCTACCACTACTTTTTTTTCTAATAGTTTCTAGTATTTCTTTTCTCTTAAAATGTAAAAGATTTTACATTAAAAGAAAAATATGATAAGTTTACAAAATACCCCTCTGAGATTATTTTTAGGCTGAAAAAGGTACAATTATCCAATATTTCACAAAAGAATCAAAGATTAGAGAAATTTATTTTGCAGAACTTTTTTTTTGCCGTCATCTCCCTCTCACATTTATCTTGTGACCTTTTGGAGGGAGTGCGACCCCTACGTTAGAAATCACTGAACTAAACTAACAAACTGTACATAAAGTAGTTCAAACTAGCTCCACCTCAAGCAGCTACAACAGTACAATGCTGCTTACACATTGATGCATCAGTATTACCAATCTGACAATGTCATATATAATATAACACACATAAGAACTACTTCAACACATTTTGTGGAAACACTGGAAATACCTTATTTATTTAATTGTTTGCAGGACTTACATCATCTAATTGGTACTTTTTGCTTAAGTAAAGGATCTGAGTACTTCTGGTGAAACTTCACACTGACGCAATTAAGAACACCATTAGTAGCATTTGTGTGCTGATCAGAGAGTCTGATGGGAGTTCTGTTGTGAGCGAGTGAACGCGGTGAATGGCCTTGGCTGAGCTACGCAGATAGCAGCAGACGGGTCACTGTGTTTGTTTGCTCTGGCCTCCCCCGTCTGCGTCAAAGAGCAGGTAGATTGGAGTGACAGCAGTGTTTGTCAGCACAGAATGAGGCCTGCGCTGCTATCTCTCCGCTCTACATAACTGTTATAGTTGTAGGACACAACAGCTGTTATAGTTGTAGGATGCGACAAGTGAAACTAACTTTCTCTCTCTCTCTCTCTCTCTCTCTCTCTCTCTCTCTCAGTGCGTTACAGCCAAGGCCCCGGTGAGGTTACCTCCTCCACGACCATCAGCCACCACAGCAGCAACCCGATGGTGACCAGCCAGTCGGTGCTCCAGCAGGTGTCTCCGGGAGGATTGGACCACAGCCACAGTCTGCTGTCACCTGACGCCAAGATGGTGAGTGAACACACCTGGGCCCTCATGGCCTCAGATTAGATAAGGCCCGGCCTGCGTTTAGCATAAACGTACAAAGCAGGTTCCTGAACCTCTTCTCCCATGGACCCACGGCCAAGAGCCAACAATTAGCACATTGTGCTGCTCTGTTTGAAAGGTGGAGCTGGGGTGGCAGGCCACGGCTGGACTAGCACACAGCCTTCACCAGACCAGAGTGTGCAGGCATCAGCCAATAAATCGGACAAAGAAACATTCTTTTCTTATTGATTAAATGCCTCGCAAAGAGGAGCCACGGGTGGAGCCCTGCTTGTTCTGCCAGAGAAATGACGCCAACATTTGATTATACCCAATGTGCTCTTTTTGTTTGTGTCTACTTCAGAGTTTCTCCCTTCTGCCCTAGTCCAATATTTGATCAGTGACAAGGAAACCTGTGCACTGGTCCATAGCGTTTGAGTCATGGTGCAACAAAACTTTTGAGATGTGTGATTTACCGTCAAAATATAATATTTTTCTTTGGACCAAAATTTAATTGCCATACAACCATAAGTTCTACCATTTGAACTACTTATCTTGTTCAGGGTCACATAAAATATAATGTCATGTAACTGAAGTTCAATAACTTCCCTGTCAGATCAAAATACTTCTGTCTTTTGGAGCGACACTAAGTGAAATGACCACAGGCTGTGTATTTTACAGCAGGTCAGAGCTGACAGTATCTTATTTGCAGATGTGTGTTTGGCCGGTCTGTCATTTTTGGGCAGCTGGCGGTAGTCAAATAGTCGCTGCCCCGCCGAGTGGGAGGATCCAGATAGCTATTACTGCAAATGCATAGATGTTGTTTTTTGCAAATATTCACGTAATCATTCACATGAACCAACACGCAGGTGTACAGACACTGTCACTGTGCTACAAAAACTCATGCATATTCTTCTGCTGACATTTCTAGGAATGATTATTTTTCTTCTTGACCTTTTGTTTCTTATCAGTATTTGCTTGTGTGCTGTGTGTGAGTGGAGTTACACAAGTACAGTGTCGTACAAAAGAATCTGAACTAAGTCAACATTTATGTCTGTTGATTGTTTAGCTGCCAACATCTGTTTCACTTTGAAAACACATTTATGTGAATTTACATAGCAGACACTCATAACTTTAAGTGGGGTAGTTTGTCATAAAACATTACAGCAATAAATTGGAACTCTAATTGTATCGATTTCTTTCATCTTTCCCCAGATTTCAGGTTCAGGCGGAGGTCTTCCCCCGGTCAGCACACTGACCAACATCCACAGTTCCCATCACAGCCATCAGCAGACACAGAACCTCATCATGCCTCTATCTGGAGTCATGGCCATAACACAGAGTAAGTCTTCAATCAAGAAGTGGAAGTCTTTGAATTGATTCCATCACGGCATGTTTTGACTGAGGTTTCGCTCTGTCTCACTAGGTTTAAACTCATCGCAATCTCAGACGGTGCCAGTGATCAACAGCGTGGCGGGCAGCCTAGCGGCGCTGCAGCCGGTGCAGTTTTCCCATCAGCTCCACAGCCCCCACCAGCAGAGCCTGATGCAGCAGTCCCCCAGCCACATGAGTCAGCAGCCGTTCATGGCTACTGTCACACACTCGCACAGTCAGTAACACTCATTTGTTCTCTCATCATCTTTGGATGCAAGCCTCTAGTGTGTTATCTTGGGGACCCTTTAAGAAGGGGTACGATTCCCATATTGGGAACCAGTGTGTAAAATAAAGCATAAAAAACAACCTAATTAATAGTTATTAATGTTCTCACCCAAATTCCATTTTGGTGTCATACATTGACACATGATTTCCAAACTCTCTCAATTCTTAAAACAGAAAAAGAAAGAGGCTCCACTCACTAGATACAAATACAGGTTGCACTCATACCACATTTTGGATTAAATCATACTTCTCTTGTTCCTTTAGTATCTGCAGTTGCTTTAAACCTGATATCAACCTTGAAACTTGGTACTTTTAAAAAACAAAATCCATGTACAAGTGTTTAATTCTTATCTATCTCGTATCTGTCTGACTTTCCTTTGCAGTGTATCCTCACAAGCAAGAGCCACCGCAATATTCCCACCCGTCACGTTTCCCCTCGGCCATGGTCGTCACAGACGGCAACAGCCTCAGCACCCTCAGCACCCTCAGCTCCATGTCCTCAAACAAGACGGTCAGAGGCCTCAGTTAGATGCATGTTCTCACCTCTGCCTGCCTGCTACTGTGAAAGTCTGTGATCAGTGTCGGGTAATCTGCATGAGAATCAGCAGTAAATCTGAGATGTTTTTGCAGTTTTTGGTGTAATTCATTTTGCAACGTACAGAATTATCCTTTCATCAAATCTCTCTTTTGTAAAAAAGTGCTGTAACACTTGATTAGCTCACGCATCACCTATTGATACACAGAAATCACCCTCACCCTGTACTGATAGAGAGAAACTACACAGTCGAAAAAAGCACACACAGTAGCAGGAACTAAATAATGACAGGGAGAAGTGTGTGCGTTATGATTGTGTGTTGACCTGCTTAATTCCTGTCACATTAGGACGGTACTGTAAACAAGATGGTGCAACTCGGGGGCCTCTCTTGGGTAAATATAATTGCATCTGTTCTGTCACACATTTTAAATGAGTAAAATGACCAAATACTTTAAGTAGCCCTGCACACTGCTTGTTCTACTGTTGGGGCTGTTGCTGATGTTCAAATGCTTTCATTTGCCTCCAAACTAATAGACGAGGTAGATATATGGAAAGTATACTCCTCAGAATTCCTATTTCCTCTTAAACAGACGTCTAATCAATCACCTGCTCCCTCAGCCCGAACACCTCCTGATTAATGCTGCCTCCTTTCACTTTCATCTCCCTGCTGAGAGTTACCTCTGCGATCAGGAAATGAGCCCCGCTGTTAATCAAAGTTCTCAAGCCTGGTGCGCTGCTACTTTCCTCCATGCTACAGTGAGGCTGGAGATGAGATGGGGGTGGTGGGGTAATTACACCTCTTCCTCTTTCCTACTTCTCCCTGCTCTCAGTGATCGCTCTAGCCTGAAATGTTGTCCATGGTGCTTTCACACGCTCAATTTCCCACGCTGAGGCAGAGTACTCGTACCGCCGCGCTACTGACCGACAGATGGGATGATGGGACGATCGCTCAGAGCGGTGCATCCTCAGTGGAGGAAGGAAGTAAAACAAAACTCTCTGAGGCTTCGAAATATAGATGCATTTTGGTCAGGGTGTTGCTCTTTCGACGGGGTCAATCAGATATTTATTGATACACTGTTGCAAAACAATTCATGTGTATGCTGTAATAAACGCTGTACCCAATGGTGGAAGAAGTATTTTTAAATCCTTTACCTGTGTAAAAAAACCACAAGGTATGAATTCTCCAGACTGAATATTCACATATTAGGATTTATAAATTCTAAATGGCTTCACACGTTTGATGATAGATCTCCATTGTGATAACATACCCAAGGAATACTTCAATACTTCAAATATTGTAGAATTACACAGATGGAGTGTTTAGATATTTGATGGATCGTTAATGAAACAAATCTAATTCATGTTAATTAAAGATTGACCTGACAAGAGGATTAACAGAAGGCAAAAAAGTTGGGAACCACTGGTTTAACAATTAACAATTCTTTTTCATTTGATTATGTCAATTAAAGTTTTAAAAACATTAGAAAAACAGTGTAAATGCCTGTGGTGACTTCATCAAATGTTTTGTATTGTCTGGCCAGCAGTCCAAAACCCAAAATTTACTTTAAAATGCTACCAAGAAAAGCAGCACATTTTCACATTTGTTAAGCGCAAGTACCTCAAAATTGTGCTTAGGTGCAGTACTTGAGAAGATGTACTGGTGGTTTCTTTCCACCACTGGCAGCATCACACTGTGGCATTTCACAAACACATTTATTTAGAGAGCAATTAGCTAGTAGGCCCTCCCAGGTATTTTCTTATCAGGACTTTATTTGGATGGGGCAGCCTTCTTCCCGTGACACGACTAGCACGCTCAGGCTTTATAACGATCATTGTTTACCGAGAACCCTCCATTATACCTGCGGCTGTTTCAGCCTCACCTCGGCTCAGAGCCGGCGTCTAATGACTCAAGTCCTACCCTGCGGGTCATCTTTATCAGGTGAAGCTGTTTGCTGGCCGCAGGGTCACACCAGGGTCACCTGCCTCCACCCCTGAAGAGGCAGGTGGAAAAATAAATTCCACAAACAATCCAAAAAAACAGAGCATTTCAATGGAAACAAGGCTTTTGAGAGTCGGGAGAAAGAGGGATGAGGAATGTATTTGGTCAGGTGTGGCACATGAAGGTGCAGGGATGATGTGTTTACCAGTGGTGGAAGAAGTATTTGAATCGTTTACTTAAGTAAAAGTACCACACTATAAAAATACTCCATTGCATGTAAAAGTCCTGCATTCCTAATTTTACTTCAGCAACGCATTGTACTGACTGTACCTAAAGTAGGAAAAGGAAACATACATCCTGTCCATGTAATATTATTGATGTAAATGGCACTTTAACATTATAGTTTGGTCACGGTGGAGCTAATTCTAAAAACTGCATCATAGTTTAACCTATAATAATGCATCATATAAATATCATATCAAAAACATATCATTTATAAAATGATATGTTTTGTACAATCTTCAACTGAAAAGCAACAATAGCTGTAAAATAAATGTAGTGGATTAAAAAGTGTAATAAAAATGTTATGGCGTGGAAGTATAAAGTAGCATAAAATGGAAAAACTCAAGTATAAGTACCTCAAAGCTGTACTGAGTTACTTCCCACTACTGGTATTAACGTAGGTTTAATTCGTCACTTTCAGGAAGCCTTGATGCACTTTGTACATAGGCTACCTGTGTTACTGGACAGATTGTATTTATTGTTTTATGTAACGCACGTCTACTTCGTCTCACATTTCTCTCCTTCTCCTTTCAGTGTCCTCTTCAAGCTTGGTGAGAGCGTCCACCTGACTTCCTCGGTGCCCAGCAACGGGAGCACATTTTTCCACCCTCTCACCGCGGTAACCACGACAACTCTTAATAACCGGCAACGCCGCGCTGGATGACGAGTCGGTCAACAAAACTGGAGGAGCGGCGACGACGGTGGGCCAAGCGGTGAAAATGAGAAACGGGGACAGAGGGGGAGAAAAACAAAAACTCGCTGCACCTGACAGTGAGGAGACTGGATTCCCCCTCTGTCGCACACACATGATCAACAGAGATGATTTTAACACAAGCTTTGAAAACAAACAGTATTCAGTTTTTTATGCCACCCGTCATCCTCTTTTTCTGACATTACAATGGAACAAAAACCAAGCACCCAAATATGGCTCACAGACTGTGGTGGCACAGACTTGAATGAAGGCTCTGGGACAACTTATATTACTCTGTGATTTAAGGTGGGAACATGAAGACACCCTGAAACTTAACAGAGACAGTGATTAGCCTCTGTGAAGGCTGAAAGACTCACAACAAGTTCCTGGATGCCAAAACAAATTGTCTTGCACGTGAGCAGAACTGTGTGACAATCACAATAACCACGTATTGATCTTGCGCGTGCATTTGACATTCTCACTGGGCCTTAAAGAAGTCTTCCATATTATTCTTTCACACACAGCTTTACTGTGCTAGCATTAGTGCAGGTGATTAATGCGAGGGATTCATCCTTTCAGGAGTTGTTCAATGTGTATACTGTGATTGAAAAGACTTTGACAATCTTAAAAAGGACTATGCAATGCGTCCAAAAGGTGTACGCAATTCTTTGTATAACGGAGTCTGCACAGAACTCCACACACTTGAGACTGGAAATGAATTATGCACTATCAGCGAAGTCACCAACAATTAGCCCGTAGCATACAGTACATACTGTATGCTGGAGTTGCTGTTGATGAAGCTGCCTGTAACATAACAGAAGCAGATGGATGAATGTGTGACAAATATGCCAAAGAATAAGAGTCAGCCAGCAAAGTCTGTGGTGGGAGGACTGACTCACACACTCTAACTGGTGCCCTTCCCCTCCGTGTTGTTTGCACACACAGGTTCAGGTGAATTTCAGGAATGGGACTCACCCGCCCTCTCCTCCTCCCACTTCCTGCCTCAATGTGAAGAGATACCAAATTGGACAAATATTGTTAATAACTCCTCATCATACACCAGGACCCCCCCACCCCCCCCCCCCCCCCCCCCCCCCCCCCCCAGGGTTAGAATGGAAATATTGACTGTATTCTGAAACAAAACAGTCAAATTAGTCTGGTATTTTGTGAAGGAGAGAGACATGACAGAGGGCAGTGTTGTGACAGCAGCTGCTCTAATCATACAGGAATCCACAGAGATTGGGAAATGTTGTGGAGAGGAGCAGCCGCTGTGGGTACAGACGCCCACGCTAACTGTACCAAAGTGTGTTTGGGCGGAGGCGAACTTACTTCACCGCGAACGGGCCATTTGTGTTTGTTGGCCCACAAACAGCGAAGGTAATGTACGAAGTGTACAGACTGTGTGTACAGGCTGTTAGGTAGCTAAGTTCTGTCCGAACACACAGTTCAGTTTAGCGAATGTTAACTTAGCTGGACAATGATGAGGAAAGGTAGAGATTGGGACCAAATTTGGCATCAAGAATCACTATTACTGCGTATCATAAGTGTGTCACATCCAGTCTCCGGTTCAATATTAGGTCATTACATTTGTTATTATTTTGGTCGGTTGGTTTGTGTGTTATTATGGGCACATATACTGCCATCTGATCAGAGGGCACTCACACTTGTGTGACAGGATATGATTTTTTTCTCCTCCTAATGTATTATTTTTGTATAAAAATTTAAATCAATCATAAATCATTATTTATACTTTCTGAGAAAATGTTGATATTTCAAGTAAAAGTTTTTTTTTTCAAAAAGAATACATGGTTTGGGTTATTTTGTGTACAAAAAATGCTCTTGCTGTAATATTACTATTATTATGCTCAGTCTAACTATTTGATATACTGTTGGGATGTTTTATAATACATTTATAAGAATTTTCCATCTTTTTTTATCATATTAAACATATTTGGAATTTTATCTTACAATATATTTCCAACTTATGTAAAATCTTGATCTGCAAAGTAACTTGTAGCCTAGCTCATAGCTCTGAGATACATGTAGTGGAGAAATATTTTCCCCTGAAATGTAGTGGAGCAGAAGTTTAAAGTAACATAAAATGGAAGTACCTCAAATGTGTACTTAAATGCAGTGCTTGAGCTACTTTCCACATCTACAAAATGTTTATAACGTCTACAAAGACGCTGTGGTGTTGCTGCGCGATAAGACAAACAGCCTCTTTGAAGTTCATAGATCTAAAGTGCACATTACATTTCAAGCAACAAGTTCAGTGAACCCAACACGTTGATAGCACAATTCATTTGAGCCTTTATCTGGTTCTGACAGAGCCCACTGTAAAAAATATAATTGGTGTCATTATAGTTCTTGTAATGACAAGAAACACACCTTCATTTTAAGCGGTTAATCTTTCTGTAATATCTGCATATGAAGTGTGCTATAAATTTTAAGACTCTTAAGCCTGTTCTGCATACAAAAAAACATGTTACAGCCATTTTAAAGATATTCGCTTTAATAATAATGTTTGCATCATGTTAAAAAAAGTGACCACTTTAAAACGAATGACTTATATCACTTGGGAATCCCTTAACTCTGCTTTTCTATCCCCGCGTTGACCTGCAGCCTCCATCATGGAGCCCTGCTGTTTGAAGCCTTGTAATCCACTGATGTTGCTCTATTTGGTTTTCAATGAGGCCTTTGATTTTCAGACCCAGGAGGCCTCTAAAGATCTGACCATGTCTCTTTTTCTCTTTTCTCTAAAAGAAACTGAAATACTGAAAGGCTCATTAGCATCTGTTTGAGTTTGAAATACAACACTGAACTCTCTAAACATGCCATTTAATTCTGCCCTGAATTGGAGTGTGAATACAAGCTCGATTCATTGACACATTCTTGGACGACTGTTAGAAATGTGCTCCAGACTTTTGTGGCTTTAAACACGGTTTATATTTGCTGACCCAGCAGTGATTAGCTTGTTGTATTGTTTTACCTCCCTTGTGCTTCATTGTAAGTCTTGTTATTTGAGGGATGAGCTTATGCTTATTGATCAAGAAACATTGTAGGTCATTTTTTTATGGATTTTATTACCTTACAGCTAACTTTCTATGAAATACAATCAACGATTTATTTGATCATCTCAGCCATCCAATGTTCTGATTATACATGATCAACTTAAAGATGGACACCTTTTTTTTTAAATCGTTGATGTCCATCTCAATACAGATCGATTATATTCAGTGTTTTTTCATTTATTGCACACGCTGAATATTAAAGTAATTACAGCACAAGGTTAAGGTTATAACTAGCTGCCACATGCTATTTTGAAACAACTAATTAGACAATTCATTTCTGGGGAAAATAATGTCTTCAGTGTGTTATCTACTCTTTATTGCTCGTCTTTCAGCGGGGGGCTATAATCATTTAGGAATACCAGCCAACAGCAATAACGTGGCTTAACAAGAGGAAATAATAAACACATTACACATTGCTAATAGAAGTATGGTTTCATTATTACAATTGTTTAATAATCATTATAGTTTGGGTAAGTTTGGGAATATTTTTGACAACTAAACTGAATGTAAAAAAATGTCTTGTCACAGTTAACAGGCCAAAGTAAATATTACCATAAAACATTTAATACAAATGACTTACTCAATTTTTGATCAGCATGCAAAATTGTGAGGAGCAAAACAAAGTGATTAAACTCTAAAATATCATAATTAATTTGTCCGTATGCAGGGCTGCTGTCATCTTCCAGGAAGCTTCAGCCAGTCTTCAGGACATTCAGTTTTCAACTCCTCCATAGCTGTCTAATTCAGTGCTGCATCTGTCTGATCAAAGCACACAACTTCCAAGGAACAGAGGATCATTGACTCTCCCTTCACCTCTTGTAAGCCGACTGGCATGACTCCCAGGCAGCAGAGCGTAAAACAGGGAAGGTCATGACTCACGACTGATGCTTCCTCAACTTGAGCCAGACGAAGCTTATCTGAGCAAATGTTGTCAGTCAGAACATGATGTCTTCAAGAGAAGTTTGACTGCTGAAGTTTATCCCTTCACCTGTAATTCAAACTAGTTAATCAAATTTGAATGTAATATTTAGTTATTACCTCTGAACCTGCTCTGCACACATTTGCACTTGGGACAAGTTCAAGTTTCTTAATCAGCGTTAACACTACAAGACACATACTGTAAAACTTACTGCAATAAAATAATAAATACTGCTACTGCTATCAGCGACAGCGAGTATAAAATGCCACTAAAATGCAAGTTGTAATACTTTGGTATGGTGATATGGAAAGGATCTCAGGTGATTCCTATACACAAAGGTGACCTAAAAAACAATTGGCCTATGTCTGAGATGTCATATTGAGTGCAACAGGAATGAGTAAACCTTTCCAGGTTTTAGGACTCAGCATTTTTGCACTTGTGGTTCCCTTAGATGCCTTAAATAAGGTCTGTGTTTAACGCAAGCGTAAGAGATTTTAACATTTCGTTCTACAAAAAAAAGCTTTTACATGTCTTTAAAAAGGGGGTTGCTATCAATTTGCTAAATTAGACAACAAAACATCCTAGCCAAATGTTAGTTTTTTACTTCTGCTGATTGCATTCACGCTTAAAAAAAACATAAAAGTTGTGAAGAGTATCATGCTGAACAAAACATGTCAAAATGTATCATTAAGTTTGTTTGCCACAGAGCTCATTTTCTGCACTAATCAAAAATCCAATGGAAAAATACCATTGGCTTTTTGTCAAGGGAACCAGTGTGATGCTAACTTCCGGGTTGGCCTACAAAAAGACGTAATCCCTGATGTTAATGGAGGTGTACCAAAAGATCTGTGCAGTCGAGGACTCGAGAGGTCAACACGAGGAGCGAGATGACACCCGGGTAACAGAGGAGAGGGGCAAAGAGACAGAAAGTGGAAGCTGCATGGTGAATGTGGCCGTGTGTTTAGGAGAGCCAGAAGAAAGGCTACTACATCAACTCCAGCTGGGGTCCAAGGGGTTAATGGATAAGACTACCCAGCAGGGGTCAAGGGTCAGGAGGCCACTCTCTGCCAGGGCTAATTGGTCACTGCGACCAGAGTGAACGCCAACCTTTAAATGGAGAAATACATACACATGTATGGAGCTGCTCTGACAGAGGTCTTCCATCAAAAGCCCTCATCAAGGAGGCCTCTGTTGTGCTCTGCACAGTCATGGAGATCAGTCAGGCCTCCGTAGTAACAATCAGCACCCTTCACCGTACATCGCCACCAGCACCACCTACAGTGACAGCTAGGCTGGACGCGTGAAAAGATTGGTGGCTATTGATCTCGAGTTTTTTTTATTAAGTTCCATTGAGCTCATTAGCATTCACTTTTTCAAAGCATTAATATGAAGGATGTATGTGAGAAGTATTTTTGGTTTACCTTAATCTTTAGTCTATACTTTAATGGTTTTGAGCTTGTTTCATTGAAGAAAACCAATTTGAATCATTTCCACAATCACATTTTCAGACATTTGAGTCCACAACCAAATTCATAAACTGTTGAAATATTCATGATAATACTGAGAACTCAGAATAAATACTAAAGTAATAGTCCACCTTGACTTCTTTCCCAAGAGTTAACAAACTTAAAAACATAAACTTCAACACATAAAACCAAATTTTGATCATCTGCACACACCTGAATATTTCCGGGTTCTCTTAAATCATTATTTAACCAGTGAAAAGACAAATGGATCTCACTTTCCACTTCTCCCAAATCACGCAGCAAGCACAATCTTTTTTTCTCCAGGATAGTTTTTGCCAACTTCCATGGCCACAGGAGGAACACAGAAACAGTTCACAACTTTGACACTAAAGTTCTTTGGCTTCTATATAAGCGAGGTGACACATGATTCAGAGCCCTGTTTTTGTTCAGTATCCTTATATGTCCTTAATATTGTCTTAAAATAAAAACAATAAATATTATTGGAGTGTCTATTCAGCATGTAAAAACAAAACAAAAAGGGGTTACTCAATGAATTCATAACAATTAATTCCTAATAGTAAAGATTCAGTCTCCTCTCGTATTTCATCTACAACTTGAGCCAGCTGTCAGAGGCATGACCTCAGACTGTGATGGATCTCACACAGACCTTAAGAGCGTGTCATGTGCTTGATGCCAGATGTATCTACCCTTTAATGATCTTGTAAAATATTCAAATGTTTAGACGAAATTCACTTTGTCGCAATCCAAGCACTGGAGAAATGAGGCTTGTTTATGGTTCTCTATGTGGGATTTTACCTGAACGAAAGCATCTATAATGAACCAGCATTAAACTAAATATTAGGACCACATGAGGTGTTTCAGATGAGACTCTGCAGTCCTGAAGTGTAAATCTGTATTCACCAGAATGAGTTTAAATTTCCTCTATTTGCATCTGAGGCTGAAAATCTGCAGTTTAGAGGAATCCTGACGGATTGATGTTGTCATGCTGATGCTGTCACAGGCTTGATGCTGGACGGGTTAATGATTTATGGGGAATAGTGTGATGCCCAGAATGGGACCCGGGTTAATGTTCACCTTTCTCGCCAGACCTTCTCTCTGGGGGGCTGCCCACAGCCAGTCCACATCCAACACTGGAGGGGGACGTGACTGACTGACGGACTGACTGAGTCGGCCGGCCTCCAGCTAAACCCAGCACACACAGCAGGGAGGGACACCACGATCTGCTCTCAGAGAAGTGGAGGGGACAGGAGACTGACGAGGCCTAGTCGTCTTTTTAATGAGTTTAAATAGAAGCAATAAAGAGCAGCAGAAAATAATCCGAGCAGTTGTAATGAGCTCACATAAACAAACCAAAGCACACAGGTGATAATTCAAGTCGCCCTCTCCTCAAAACGTGAATGTTTGAGCGTCATTGTGTCGGATGATTTGACACCAGAAGGCTGTTTTCACATGTATCTAATGGAGAGGGACAGTTTCTCTCTGCCTACATCTCTGGTGGGCCAACCACAGCTGGGTGATGGAAAACACGTCACAAACTGTGCGTTGCTTGTGATTTTTCCCATAAACGTCGCCACCTACACCCAGTTTGTAATACTGCAAATGCAAAGGCTTTCATCAGTAGGCCATAGGCTCAATCAGCATTCTATTAACTCATTCGGCGATAGATCGTGACTTAATAGACATTTATTCAAATGAAAATCTTTGAGATTATTACTTCAAAAAATCATTCATTTTTTTCATACGACTGATCAATTTCTTTCTCGATGAACATTTGGTGGAGAATTTTTTAACCTTTCAAAGTTAATGATACTAAAGTCCAGAATTAGCCTCCAACTGCCAACATGTGTAAGTGTAGAGTATAAAATCAGGCCATTTAAAAAAACACAAAAACAAATCAATTTCCTATAGAGACAATACTGAGAACATATGTAGTTTGGTCCATATAAGCACCAAGTTTCAACACCAGACACAGCTCTTTATCAAATTGCTCATGTTGGACTAAAAATAGTGAAATGTGACTATACCTCGAGTCTGAACATAATGTAATCAGTCTGTAAAACACCTGCCATGACAAATGCTTTAAACTGTAAAATGGAGCCGCAAAATTCACAAAACAATTACCAAGGACACAAACTCAGTGTCCTCAATTATAGCTGCAGCTCTGTCCTGTGAGACTGACTGTGATGATGTAAAAGTGAAAGATGAAAGATGAAAAATAAATTAAATCCATAAGAAAAAACACTCTCCACACGGTCTTCATCATGTGCGTAAAGTACTGTAAAAACAACATTTTTCTCTCCAAGACCATCATCTTCATATGTGAAACTAAAACTGCTGTTTTTCTATGTGTCACTATGCAGCCTAAATGGCCACATTAGTCCCTCTGTCATGTATATGGACTCTGAATCTCTGCTGTTGAATAAAGCAGAGGTATAGGAAAGCGTGAGGGCCGACCAGGTGATGGATAACAGCCGGGCTTGTCATCGGCTGCCTTACACTGCTCTCATCAAGCTGTAAATCTTTCACAACAACAGCCGCTATAAGACAATGCCAGAGAGGCTTTTCCTTGTTGCTCCACCTTGTCATTGGTGTAACAATGAAATTGCCAAGTGAGTCACTCTGTCAATGGCCTCAATGCTTCAAGCAGCCGGTAAAAATGTTGGATGGACACATCAGGGGATGGACACATTAGGCGTGCAATACAGAACGCAATAAACACAAACTGTAAAAAGTCCAGATGTACAGAAATATTGGCTGTTCCCAATAAGTGGATGTAGTATAGCTAAACTCATGGTGAAGTGGGTCTGCAAAAAAATCACACTAAACCTTAATCGAAGCAGATGTCATTTCTTCAAAAAATACTGAATGTGCTAGGGTGAACTGGTGAACTGAAATGTTTTTATCTGTTGTTTTCTAACTCCATCTGCCGCGACAGGCAGAACCCAATTTTCCATAATCATGCTTCTTGTCCAGAATAACAAATGATAAGTCTTTCTAGACATACACTACCTATCCAGTGTCAGACTGTACACACTGCATACAGGTTTTATCATACAGAGCCCAGATCTTGTTTGTGTGGCTTTACGTGAAACAAAGCTGAAAACCAGTTTAACACTGACATCTGCTGGAAAATAACTTTTATTGCAGCTAAATCATAAGAGTTGTATTTGGGAATCTCGGGTCCTGTGTGCTGCCTCGCAGGAAGTCCAAAGGAGTATCAGTCCCTAATCTTTTCTATTATACTCAAACTCCACAATGGCTCGAGGTCACGTTCAGTTTGCCTTCTGCAGGGATAACATTGCAGGGATGATATTGTAAATAACAAACTTTTATCTACAGGAGAACAACTATTTGAATATTCAAAATTGATGCTTAAAAAAAAAAAATCACAAGAATGAGAAAGGAAATAAAACCCCCCCCCCCCCTCCAAAAAAACCCAACCTTTGCTGCTGAATAATTCCACAGGTATGGTAGGTAGAGCATGAGGGATCAGCATGGAGCAGGAAGCGAGCTGTGCCCGGGAGACCGTACTCGGGGCCTCACAGCCCTCGCGTCAGCCACCATCACTGCTGACGTCATCTCCTACTAGTGACTGCTGTTATCAAGATGGCGCTGCGGCCAGGATCAGGGGGAGGTGGCAGGTATTTATTTTAAAATCAACTCTCTCGCTCGAACGGGAACAACTTGTGAAATATCCACCCCTGAGTGCCTCTCAGCGACACGTTATTCTAACAGACGGGCCTCAAAGACAGCGATTACAAACAGGGTTTTGTTGTAGGAGATGATGAGATGGCTGGTTGTCAGGTGTCAGCTAACGTCAGCTAGCTGGTTGCTGCTGCCTGTCCATGCTCAAGAGTGGACCAAAACAATGCCTCAGTGTTCCTATATTAACACATGTCACGTCTCGTGTGACCGTTAGTGTGCACGCAGCTCACGGTGTCCAGTGTCCGGATATTTATCGAATACAAATCCTTATTACTCTCTTGTAACTTTAGCATTGTCAGGAGAATAGCTAGCACCTGTACAGACAGGCCTGTGCACGACCGATAATGTTACAATCTGGCCTCATCAACTTTGTTGGTATTACATGGTCTGCCAGGTAGGTAGGCTGTTTAGTATCATGTTGTTACATGGTTGAGTATTTAATAAAGTGAACCAGGAGGGAAGATCTAGCAAAGAGTAGCTAACCTTAAATTACAAGATACATAAGCTACTTGTGTTTTTTGTATTCATAATTATTTACTAAATTGCAAAGTATACCCTGTCACGCGTGTCTCTCATCTATATCCGGTTGATACATAGTTGTAGGAGATGTACAGGTGTCTTATCAGAGCAGTAGGATGAAGATACCTGCCTCATGATTCTTTCAAAGCTGAGCTCGAGCAGTTTGAATAATAAATGAACTCTGGGTTAGCCAGGTGATACTGATCTGACAGGTGAAACCAGAGCCCTCATGACTGTAAATGAGTGCAGTACAGGAAAAAAAGCAGGTGTAACGTGAAGACCTGGAGGTAATTGTAGTTCTCCTTTTATGTGTTGATCTGTCTGGTGGACAGTTACTGACCTGAGAAACATTAGCACAGAGCAGGAGGTAATGACTTAAAGTATTTAGTCAGACAGGAATGTGCCAGTAATAGTGACACGCAAAAGTGTGAGGGGGAAAAAGGGTGTTTGTGTGTGTTAGGCCGTTCAATGAATGAGCAGGACTGTCTTATTGCGGTGTTTAATTTTTAAAGGAGTTTTGTATTATTTGATGAAGGATCTTGACTTGTATCTTAGTTAATTTACTGGATTACTAAAAAACACATTCCTGTCAGGCTACGTTGTCCTTACTTTTCTCAGAAAAGTCACCGTATCATATATATACATTCATAAACATTAATGTATACGGTACCAGAGATAGTGGATTTCATCCATATTGGTCACTCCTAACCAGCACCACTTTTCACTGCTGCTAATAAGGCCTTCACTTTATTTGACAGGTGACTTTCTCTCACATCCATAAAGTCTTCATATTTCTAGCCGGGGGCATCTATCTGTAGCGTGTTCAAATCTGTTTCCATGTGAAGTATAATGGATAGAAGTGAAGGAATGAAGTTTTGGATTGTGTGAGTGCAGTTGTGTGTGTGTGTGTGTGTGTGTGTGTGTGAGTGTGTGTGTGTGACTGCCAGACATGATAATACAGCAGTAATAAATTACAATGTGTCAGGAGTGCCAGAGTGGAAAGCCAGGAGGTGGAGCAGTGGTGCAGCTTGTAAAATAAGCGTAGCAGCTCAGCTTGAGCAACATTTGTAGGTGTTTGGAGTAAATGTATCAATGACTGAATGAATGAAATAATGCGAAGCTGTTAAGTCAAAGATACAGTAGATGTATCTGTCAGTAGGCAGTCACAGAACAGCTTGATATCAGCTTCTATTTGTATTTGGCTCCATGCGTATTTCCTCAACAGGTCATGTGATTGTCAGACATTTGACTTCTTGACTGTCAAATGATGCTCTATTGTGCTTGTCGAGAGTATATTATTGTGGGGTGTGTTGACATTTCAAAGTTTGAATTATAACTAGAAATCTTCTCTGTCCGATCGTCAGTCTTGGAGAACTGGGTACATGACACTCTACGTCTGTATTTCCCTTTGAGGGAGCTCTCGTCAGACATTCTGCATATTCCACTGTGAGAGAAGCTGCAGAATAAGCTTGAATTCATTTTTCCTTTTAGCTTCCTCAGTAATGATGACATTGACTGAAACTCCTGACCCTGCCATCTGTTTGTCAGAAACAGTTTGATGATAGCTGTCGGATGATTGCGGGCCTTTTACAAGGTGCTGGCGTCCACAGCTGCTATCACTGCTTATCTCCTTCTGTGTTAATCTGCCCGGCCGTGACCCGTTATTTGCTGCAGGATGGTGGGCAGCAGCGCTGTAGCGCTCCTCTTAATGCTTTTAAGCTGCAAATCTTACAGGGAGCAGATGTGACTCTGAAACCTTCCAAGTCGAGCATCATCAGGCCTGTTGATTTATAACATGAAATCATATCAAAGGCTCATTCTGTGATGGCATTACTCCAGTCTCTCTTGAAAATGTCGCCCCCTTCATTTACACCTACATTGTTTTTTGGCCACATGGGGGAAGCAGTAACGAGCTACAAGCACAATACTCATGTAGCCATATTATCACGTTATAAAGTTGACTTCTTATGCAGTGGCCTGTTCACACATGCAAGAGACATGAAGCATCACTTTTGAGGTTTGTATCGACCTGATGAATGTGTGAGTTCTTTAATGTTTTTGTTAGTCTCCACCAACTCCTTAGGAAAACATCTGGCTCCTCTTTTGTTGTTTTCATCACTACAAGATTTAATCCATTGTTCATTTTGAAATATGTGTTTATTATTATATATCGGCTTTAAATCTTATTTATTAACTTGATATTATTTCTATATAATTACATTTTGCATGTACAATAGCGCTTAACTGATCAAAGATATTTTTTAGACCTGATTATTTAATTCTTTTAAGGGATTTAGTAGCAAAAAGACCAACATTTGTTGGTACCAGCTTCTCAAATATGTGTATTTGCTGCTCTTCTCTGTTTAATATCACTGTACATTTATTATCTATGGATTTTATATTGTTGGTCAGAAAAAACAAGTAATGCAAACACATTACAGCACCACTTTTCACTTTTTGTAGCAGTTTGTAGACTAAATCGATTAGTTAAAAAATAATTGATATAGAATACAATCGTTAGTTATAGCCCCAGATTTCATTGCTTACAAAAGCACATTTTCCATGTAGAAGTGGAACTCGGGTCTAAATTATTCCTTGATTGCCACAGGGAGTCGTTTATTGCTTTGGTAAATGCTTGACTGCCTGATGATGAGTTCCCGGCCTCTCTTTTGTTAGCACAGTTGTGTTGGTACTAAAGTTATCCGTATGATAAAGTCAACCATCGGATTAGTGATGCTTAGAGTCGGTCCGGGACACCAGAGGCTTGGCCGGCTCTTTCTTCTGTTTGTCTCTGCATCCTCAGCTCCAGCCTGAAGAACTGGGTTGTAATGCGTTATTTGACAAATAGCCTGTGGCCTGTGTGTGTGTTGGCTCCGGTGAGTAGAGACTTGGCCGACTTGTTTCTTAAAGGCCCAATTCTCAGCACAGACCCAGTGAGTCCAAGTCGCCTGTGGAAATGAAACTGCATCAATAATTCTGCCTTTTTGGGCATTAATGTTACATTTTTAAAGGATCAGTGTCTGAAAATTCCCCCTGGTCTTTGTGAATAAATGCTCATTGCTGATCAATGAATGCCAACAGCAAATCAATCAGACTTTGTACTACGATCCCACTCTAATGTAATGTCACAATTATGAAAAGCAATCAAGGCTTTTATTTATTGTTTAGTTGTGTCAAATGCATACGAATCCAACAACAATTACAGTGCAAGCAGGCGTTTGCCCAATGAAACCACATCCAATTAAATGATTTGAATTATTTGCTCGTTGACTCAAAGCAATCACCATATTTAGTCAAATACAGTTTCAAATGTCCTCCTCTTTAGTCTTTCACCTCCTACTGCTGTGTTATAAGTATTACACCATACCTATGGTATTATATAGCTGTATAGCAGCCACTAGCCTAGCTTTTAATGTATTGTTATACAGCATTTACAGGATAGGAGTTCTGTGATTTAGATTCATACTTTGCATTGTTCAAAGCTGCAGGCGACATGATGAGTGTTTGGAGCTCACCTAAAGGTGTTATCTGAAGGTTTCTTTACTCATGCCTCAGTTTGAATCTCATTACCTGCAATTCTGTTTGTTCTCTCACGTTAGTTTCATGTATCCTGTTGGAGGGGGCCTGGGACCGCCACAAGGTGAGTCATTCTGCAGTCAAATCCGTCAAAACAAACACAGACACTTTTCTCCGAGCTGTCACTGTAGTCACCAGAAAAATAGATTTGTTTGTTGCTGAGTCTTTTTCCAGCTGTCTAGGAAATTGATTTGCAACACTGAATCATGTCCAGTCTCTAGAGGCTCCAGTCCTGGATTGTATTAAGTCGTCTTCAGTGTACATTAAATTGGGCGTACTCGTGCTTGAAATAGTAATTAAAGACATTATTCTTTGCCGTGTCTACAGTATATGATAACGGTGTTTGTGTGTGTTTCTGCAGGCATGGTACCCATGCAGCAGCAGCAGCAGCAGCAACAACAACAGCAGGGCTTCCCTATGGTTCCGGTCATGCAACCGAACATGCAGGGCATGATGGGAATGAACTTTGGGGGACAGATGCCTGCAGGAGCGATGCCTATGCAGGTGAGCTTATTCTCTGTGTTTGTCTATTTGTTTGTTGTCTAAGGAGAAAGTTGTCCTCCTAATGTTTGATTAGAGATTTGTCGTCTGCATTTGTAGTGTTTTTAACGAACTTGCTGATGTTTGCTTTCATTCACGAATGCATACTGAAACCCTGCTGTGTAGATTTAACTGATTTCATTTCACATGGAGGCCTGGGCCTAGAGCTTATCTTACTGTCATTCTGAATTGCAATGCTTTCTCTCAGTGTGAGCATCTAATGTCATGTGCAAGAGTGTGACGAATGCTAATAGCATGTCTGAGCTGCTGTCTGTGTTATGTTTTTTGCATCTCTCAGGGTGGGATGGCTCTTGGTATGCAGACCCCTGGGATGCAGTTCTTGGGTCAGCCACAGTATATGAGTATGAGACCTGCTGGACCCCAGTACACTGCGGACATGCAGAAACAAATGGCCGAGGAGCACCAGTAAGACGTCTTTACAATAATATCATGCTTCTTGTTTGTTTGTAAGCATGAATGCTCACATCTGCATAGCCAGCTGAGTAACTAACACACTACATTATGTATGCCAAAGCATACAACCGAGAGGCAGTAATTCAGTCGACTTTTAAAATATGCTGATGATACAGATAAGTGCTCCCTGTCCACATACAGGCGGTATGTGGACACCATAGGTCTTCTTTTACCAACCCAATGAAGGATATTATGTCTCCATATAATGTCTCCTCTTCGTGGCCTTTAGAAAACGCCTGGAGCAGCAGCAGAAGATGCTGGAAGAGGACCGGAAAAGAAGACAGTTTGAGGAGCAGAAACAGAAGCTGAGGCTGCTCAGCAGTGTCAAACCCAAGGTGAGTGCTCGTTTTGCTTTTCTTATGGCATGTCGACTGCTGATCTTTGCAACCTTCTGGGCTCTTGATCCTGTATTACTGCGTACTCAGACGGCTGAGAAGAGCCGCGATGATGCCTTGGAGGCAATCAAAGGCAACCTGGATGGCTTCAGCAGAGACGCTAAGATGTACCCGAATCCGTCATCGCAGACCAAGAAGCCAGGTACCTTCACCCCGATGATTTCATCTGTAATCTCTGAGAGTTTTGTTCCTTTTGTTCCTCTCCATCAGCAGATCTCCGTCTGAGAATAACAGCTGGATTAGAGGCAGGTCAGCATGATGACTGCTCAGCTGGAGGCAGACAGATCACATTTCTTTTATCACATTATTGTTTCAGTCTCTCACATCTGTACAGCTGTCAGTCTATTGTCATTAAAACATTATTTTAACAAACATGGCCTGAAGCAATATTCCAGCCAACGTTCCCAACCCTAAAAGCATTTTATTCAATCTGAATATTTAATTAAATGCAAGATTTTGGTTGAATTTGCAGTTCTACAATTTCTGGTCTTGCACAATACAGTCTTTATCTCACTCCTGGAATTCATTCTCCATTGCAGTGTGTGTCATGTGTTGTGCCATCATCATTATTTCTTCATTTTTGCAGACTCATCGCCACCACATCCTTCTGTCCCCACTCGCTCCCTCCCCCCAGCTTTGTCCGAAGACAATGACGACTTTAGTGACTTTCACGGGCCTGTAGACGCCCCCTCCTCCTTCCCTCCGTCCTCCTCCACTTCCTCCGCCTCCGGCCTCTCCTCTCAGGCCCTCGTCCAGCCCTCGTCCACCGTGACAGGTTTCTCCCCGGACGATGACGAGTTTAGTGACTTTGTTCAGGGTCCCCTAAATGCGTTCCCTCCCTCCGACCAAGTCCAACCTTCCTCCCCTTCCCTGAAGGCAGGACTGTCCTCCTCTTCCTCTTCCCTCCCTCAGTCCCTTCCTGCCTCTGTGTCCATTTCCACTGTCACCCAACACTCTGCTGTCAACAACAGCTCCCAATCTACATGTCAAGGTAACTGTCTTTTTGCTTTGTTGACACCTCCCTGCCCATCCTCATAGTTTATACTCAACCATATACATTTTAAATGAATCTGGATGATTTTTTATTATAGTGCTTTTATTGCCGATGCTGAATATTTTTACTGGCACGTCTGGTTTTTTTTCGTTGGCCTTGGCCTGTGTTACAGTGTGAGAGCATGCAGCTAGCCCAGCAGCTAGCCTGGCTGTATTACCTAAACCCTCGAAGCTACCAGACACTACAAACTATAGGCAAACAAGGATGCAGCATCAATAAGAAACTCACCTTGCTTCGTCCTTAGAAAGTGAGAGTTTTAACCATATAGTAGCAGAATCCATCACTGATACCGAATCGGTTTGTGGTTTGATAGAAGACTGTCACACTCGTGTGTCATCCGCCGTCTAATCTCTCGTATGAGCAGCTGCTCCGTGACAGCTCTCAGTCTCTAGACTATGAATGACAGGACGGAGAGATGCAACACCAGCCCTCCGTTGAGTCCTCAGACTGTTCTGACCTAGTTGTTTGAGCATCTGGAATAAACAGTTTCAATGTCCTCAGGCTTGCATCGCTTACCTCTGACGACAGAGACCTTTTTCAATATATTTTAGGATTTTTTTATTTATTTTTTTCGATAATGTAGAATCGATTGCAGGTTGGATAATATATTTGACATGGTTAGTTAGTTCTGAAACAAAATGTACACAGTAGAAATACAGGATTAATACGCTGTATATTACTGAAGTAAATACAACTTCAACTGCTTTGTATAGTCGGTGTGTGTTATCAAGAGCTCTGTTCCTCATTCACCCCTCTAGGCCCGTCCCTGGAAGAGAAGCTATTCTCCTCATGCGATTTTTCTGCTGGTAGGACGGCACAGGTTAGCTTTAAATCCAAGCCGAGTTTGGCTAAAATGGGTCCTGGAACTAAAGTTTCAACCCAGTTTCACTCCAGCACTAAAGCGAGGGATTGGGCTGTGGCCCCTCAGGACTTGAGTTCGGTCTTCATTGCAGAAAAGCTACCTGAGGTCCCGGGGTCGGCACCCGGCGCCCCCCCATCAGCCGTTGACTCGTCTCCTCAAACCGGTAGTGACAGCGGTGAGAGACGTGCCTGTTTATTAGTCTTCATAGCTTCTTCTTCTCTCCCTTGCTTTGCTGCACACAATCAAGGCAGTACTTCTCTTTCTTTCTTTCCTGGGGAAATATTTCTACTCTTTCTAACAAACAACTCTGTACCTTTGGGGTCATAACTGGTTCATACCAGATTCTGGGCTGGTCATCGTACTAGTGTAGCCTCTGAAATAAAATTCTGCTCTTAATTTCCTTCGTCTCTTCGATCAAATGGAGTGGCGGTGTCTTTGAGGTATCCTCCCCGGTGTCTTTACACACTGCTCCTAAGCCAAATCTCTGCTCTTATATTTGCCCGCTTCATACCTCTGTCACCTCAGACCACATCTTGTTGAGAGGGGCTTCTCATGCTGCCGCTCTCTGCACACGTTGTGGGAATGGACCGTGTCTGTCGTGGTCCTGAGGTGACTCAATAAGCTGCTGTTTGTTCCCCTTCGCTATGTAACACCTTCTCAGAGAAACCATCTCTGGCGCATGCTGACTGCTATGGTTTAACAGGGACGCGCATGGATCGGCAGGTGCCACTGATGCCCGAACATAATTCGAGGCTGATTGTGCATGCCACTTAGCTACTCCTTTGTGCTTTTTTTTTTATTGGTTTGTCTGTGTCTGTGTCTTCCATGCCATCAAGGGAAATACAGAGGCTAATCATGGAGACCTGTGAGATTTGTAATAAGATTAATTTCATTGCCCGCTGATGGGAGTATTATGTGCAAAGCGGCTGCCTGAGTAAACACACGCCTTGTAGACTCAATAAGATGTCTTGAAAATTTGCCGTAGTTTAAAAAAATATATAGTTTATTTAGGTCAATGACGGCAGTTAAATTAGATTTCCAGCTTCTTCTGTTTTTTTTACAAGGCAGTCTCCTCTGTCCGCCCATCTTGAAGCCATAAATGTCTCATGTCTGACGGGGCCAGACTCTAGTGATTCAGTGCATGAGAGCATGACAATATGCACAGAGTCTTCCAGACATCAGATGTATAATTTTTTCGAGGCTTGGCAAATCGTATGCCTGGGCAAGTTATTTGCTACAACAACTAACTGTGTGTGTGTGTGTGTGTGTGTGTGTGTGTGTGTGTGTGTGTGTGTATGTATGCGTGCTTGTGACAGCAGGTGTTGGTGTGTACCCACAACAAGAGCACATTCCACCCATGCTGCCAGCCTGGCTTTACAATGACAGCCTCATCCCAGGTAAACATTTACACATGAATATGTCCAGTTTGATGCTGTATTTTGTATAAAGAAATTAAACTCTATAAATCTCCATAGCGATTGAGATTTGAGAGAATTTAACTCCATTTCTAGCATGTATGAATATTGTCCTTTCTGTTTGTCTTTCCTTAGAAATGTTCAAGAAGGTTCTTGAATTCACCATGACTCCGGCAGGGATAGACACAGCCAATCTCTACCCAATACTAATGTCATCAGGACTTCCCAGGGAAGCACTGGGGCAAATCTGGGCGTCGGCCAACCGCACAACACCTGGCATGCTGACCAAGGAGGAGCTCTACACTGTACTTGCACTAATTGGTGTGGCGCAGGTAAACGCTGGAGTCGCGACAAATGATCACCTTAGAACGACTTCACTAATCGTCATCCATGGCTCCCATAGAGGCTCGCCATCAAGTCCACACTGTAGTCAGACGGGCTTAGCTAGAAATGGGTAGAAAGAGGCAGCGCTGTGAATCAGCCCAGGGCTCGTGGTGCCGTGTATACGGCTCCATCAGTCCCCATCAGCCGTGTTTGGCAGGAGGCTTCTTATCATCCTTAGCCTGGGCCTGTAACCACCACTCCGCAGGGAGCTCACGAAACACTGCATGCCACCGCTTCCATGCAAGCATTAAGAACATTGGTGATGTAAATCATCAGGAGCTTTAAAATACAAGCACAATAAAGTGCAAACAAATGTTTCGTGAGGGTTTCCACAGTAGCTTCCTTAGTCAGTTCCCTAAAAATCTGTTTCCTTTGTTTCAGAGTGGCCTCCCAGCAATGAGTGTGGAAATTCTGAGTCAGTTCCCTTCTCCACCTGTGCCCAACCTGCCGGCCCTGGCTATGGCCATGGCCTCCGTCATGCCGCAGCACCAGCAGCCCATGATGACCAAGCCCCCTGTTTCCATGGCCATGCCCACATCAGCACCACCAGTTATGGGCATGACTACCGCAACGCAGGCTCAAGCGCCCACAAACACTAACTTCATAGCCAGTTTCCCTCCTGCACAGGTAACAACACCGTGCCTTCAGGTCTGCATTATCCATCAGTTGATCATAATTCACATCTTACTCACTAACGCGTTGTCGGCTCAGGGGCCCAAAGCCGATGACGATGACTTCCAGGATTTCCAGGAGGCTCCAAAGGCAGGAGCGGGAGACCAGTCCTTCACTGAGTTCCAGGGGGATTCAGGTGGAGGTTTCCCCACCACCCTCCCATCGCAGCACCAAAAAAGGTATTTCATTCTAGCTCACTTAATTAGCAATGTCTTGGTCAAAGTTGTATGATCCTAATGCTGAGTTTACATTACAAGAAATCAATTTCTTCAGCGTTCCTCGTTATTTCTTACACCTCACCAGTTCTACTTTTCTAAAGCAAAGATGTCGGTGTCTGTAGTGATGAGGGTCTAATATTTAGCCCCCGTTGGTTATTTATAGCTGAGCTATTCTGCATATAATATTTGTGTCTTCAGTCGTTTATCTTGGAAACCATAGAGTCAGACACTGTGTCTTATCATCTTGTAATAACCTCCCTAGAATAGCAATGAGTTTGGGTCATCTCTTAATGAGTTAATTTCAATGGACAGCAGATTGGCTCATTTCTTTGTATCACTTTCCAAGCTCGTTTTGAGAGACCGTCTTTTCACAGACAGGAAGCCGAAAAGCAATTATCCGTTAAAAGACAAAGGGAGAGCAGAGCTTAAGGCGTTTTATAATTCCTCCTGTTTCTCCCCTGAAAACATACACTTCTGACTGTTTCAGCAATGTAAGAAGAATTCCCCACAGTCTGATGTTGTCTAATTAATGAGAAGCTGAAAAGCTCGTGTTGGTTTAACGGCAGACATAGCTTGCTGTCACATGTGTTGCCAGTGATGCGTGATCCAATCAGCTACACTTTCAATGCAAAGCAAGGTTTATACACATGTACAGTGTTGTCTTTTGTATCTCACAGAGGCATCAGAACATAACACGAATAGTCATCATATAGACAAATACATTTATGTTTATTTTCATTATGGAAGGGACAATGCACATTAATTAACATGAGCACTTGAGTCCATCATGCAAATGTCACAGAGTTAGTGACACGGGCACACATTTTCATCTGCAGTCTCCTACAGTAAGCACAAATAAAAGCACACAGACAATTAGTAAAACAATGACATAACATAAAAATATACTGAAACATTTGCTGAAAGGAATGAGTTGACATATAAATACGCTTATTTACTTACTGGAGGTGAAAATGTTTGAGACTAGGTACAAGTAGTAAACAAGATGAGGTAAAAACAACTGAAAACATGAAGCACAATGGTAAATACTGCAACAGATCTGATTTGTATTGGGCTGCATGTCAGTTGGCAGCAACAGAACTTCAGAGAGGCCCAGTAAGCTGAGCCCAAGTTAGACGAGCATTGTTTCAAAAAAACACAGCACAGATGTTTAATTAGTCAAAAATACATTTCTTACAATATGCAGACAGACTGCAGTGATAATTGGACAAACTCCAATTAAAACTCACCGACACTCACAATTATGAAGGTGGCACTCTTGTTATGTGTGACTTAGTCTTTTTCAGTGTTTGCATGAATAAAGCACAGTTACAGATAAAATTGCCCTCAGCGTTCATCATCGCCACCATAATGGTTAGTTCTACATAGAATAAGTCACCACACTTTACAGCCGGCGGCAAGGGTTTAATCAGCTTATTGGGGATTAAACTGTTCTATCGAACCTCACTCGTCCTGATGTCTGACTGTAACTATTGTGTCCCTGCAGTGCGTCTGCCATGCTGACTCCAGTGTCCGGTTCTTCGTCCGCCTCCGTCACGGCCTCTGATAAGTACGCTGTTTTCAAGCAGCTGTCTGTGGAGCAGCCGGCAGAGCCTACACCCACTGCCTCAGGTACCTTTCTATAGCTCACACTGTATGTTACGAGTCACTGTCTGCTCTCCGTGAAATGCTCCAGTCGGGGGAATCTGGGAAGAAAAGATAGAGTAGAGTAGATTAGGGAAGGGAAAGAAATATGATCTTCAGATGTGATACCAGCTTCACAACACAGAGAATGTCTCATCTCTCACATGGGTTTCCACACATTTCACCGTGACACAGCTGAGGAATAGCGCGACCACTATTCCTCAGATTCTAATATATTATCCTTTCCTATCCACCTCCATATAGCGTTTTACTACTTCTGAAATAATATTGATCCCTGAACGTTACGTACTGCAATTTCAGTCTTGGACATTATTTCCAATCAGGCCACCTTCAGTTTTATGGAAATCGTTTTAACTTCTTAGAATCTCAGTGGTCCTTGAACAAACGTAGAGTACCGGTTGCGTTAGCAGACTGCATTAAGGCAACACCTGCCTACCTGTTAAATGTGTTGTATTTTCTGTTCATACTTTACCATTCTTCTTTATTTGTTCTGATCCAGGTGTTGGGGACAAATACAGTGTATTCAGGCAGCTCGAGCAACCTGCTGACAAGAAACCAGTCGGTAAGAAACTCGGCCACACATTCAAGTCTCCTGTTTCTAAAACACACACATTAGCAAATCAATCAGTTTTTTAAAAATACATTTCTGTGTATTCTTGAGAATAAATCCTTTGGCCTTTTTGCCACATGAAAAAGAGGACCTGTTGGGCTCAGATATGGTCGCTAGTGTGAAACCCCTCCTAATAAAACATTGTATCGTGACTTGGGTAAAGTTGTTAGGGCGCTACAATGCCATATTTTAATGCCATTCTTTACACTATGTGTTGTTTTGCACGTCTTTAGTGTTGATGCCGGTGTGTTTCCCCCATCCCTGTTTCATTAGAACAGTTTCCGATGGGGACTGCTCTTACAACTCCAGTAAGTCATGCTTTGCGGTGACCTTTCCTTGGCATTGTCGGGCTCCATCTCCTTAATGAGCCCATTAGTTATCTCTTTTCCACCACACACCAGCGGTGTGAACAGATTCTCTGTTTCCATAGATGCATATATTATACAGCAGCGGATTAACAACCCCTGAAACTCAAGAATGCATTCTGACTCTTTCTCTTTGAGGTTTTTACACCAGCGGCTTGTTTCAAAAGATTTGAGACGAAAAGATTCTGTTCCAAGAATGTTTCTGCTGCTCTTTTTATAGCATATATTGAGCTTTGTCATTGCAAACAAGACCCATCTTAACAAGCAATTTTTAGTTTCAATTACATTTTTACTATTTTGTCAACCAAATAGTAAAACAACCTACAATTGTATTGCTACCCAAGTTCAGGCAGTCGCAACTGCCTAAAACCTTTGCAATGTATCTAATAGGAGTAAAATGTACTAATGGTGGTTTCCTAGATTTTAAAGTCAAATCTATCTTCTCCAAACCATTTTGACATCTCGGTCTCAAAGGTTGCATAACTTGCTAGAATACCAAAAAACAGCCAACTGTGACTAGTGCAACTTTAATTCGGGATGCACCGATGCCGATATCGGGGTATCTGTTCAATTCAATTCTATGTTTGTATACTATACACATTATATACTGCAATTTTAATTCCTGTATAACTTTTGACCAATTTGTTGCTGTAAGAGATTTACACTCAAATTGTAGTTCCTGTTAATTATGAAGATTTCTTACCAAGTTGCTAATACGATGTATTATTTGAGTTTTAAATCACAATTCAGTAAATTTACATCTATGCATTTATTTGTTACATTTTGTTTTACAAAGCCTGATATTGCCTTAAACATGAAAGAATGATCCAAAGAAGCATGCAGCTTATTGCACCACGGTTTGAGTAATTACTGGATTGTGATAGACTGCAGGGTATCCATTAAGTAAGAGCTAATGCCAGCGTTGTCTCTGCAAAGTCCATTAATTCCTGATTATGGACACCTTGAAGGGGATTATACCGCTTATACAATGCTCATTTGGAGAAGAGTAAAATGATTAGTACCATTAATTTATATCGTCATGCGTTTTGCGACCAAAATCTGTGGCGACTCTAACAGACAAGCTGCTAGAAGACGGTTCCACTGCCCCTCTGAATTTACTGACGCATGTAAGTGAGCTTCACTTATTCGCTGTTCAACTCGCTTCTTCAGGCTGCGGCCGGCAGTACACATGGCCTCTCTCGTTTGTTTGTGAAGATATTGGACTAGTGGAGACGATGACATGTCTCGTAGTTGATCCAAAGGGTTCAATGAGCTGAGTGGACTAGAAACATCTCCCGTCTGTTCTATTTACTGTGAGCTGTGAACAACATTTCCATTGCATGAGAACCTTATGGGATGGTAATGATTGTTCCAGGTATTAGCCAGCCCTCAGGGTTAGCAGGGAAATTAAGGGAATAATAAGATTTTGTTGCAAAACGTATGAAAATACACACTAATACCCAAAGCCCAGGTAACGATATCAGTATCAGGACTGAAAAAGTTATTTCGGTGCGTCCCTGTATTTAATTTGCACTTGTTAAAAAACTGGCACTGGCAGCAAGTTGACCTCTATTACTCCACTGGGAGAAAGTTGAGAGATTATCAGACATAAGGAGACGATATTACTTGTTAAGATGGACATTTCTTCTGCAGAATTTCTTCATCATGTTCTGTTCCAGGGTGAGCAGCTCATTGCATGGTAGTGCGGATGTCTCTCGATGACGTAGCTTTTTTTTGTGCAGTGATGTGTGCTGTTGATCGGAGGACTGGAAGTTTACCGTGATCGTTTACCGTGATCGCCTCAGAGCCATAACTAACAACTACCCGCTTCCTTTCTTGTAGGATTATAATATAACAGAATCATGGCGGCTGCAGCTGTAAGTGTTCGATGATGACTCTCTGCCACGATAAATATTTTGTAATGATCTTAAATTGTTGTCTTTTAATTCGCAGGGGAAGGATTTGCCGATTTCAAGTCCGTCAGCGCTGATGATGGCTTCACAGACTTTAAAACCGCAGACAGCATCTCTCCATTAGACCCTTCAGACCAGGCCAAGATCTTTCAACCTTCCTTCCCCTCTGCTTTCCCAACCTCTCAGTCTCTTCAACATCTACCACAGCAGCAGCAGCAGCAACAACCAGCAGTGTCTCTTTCTCAGCCCAAAAATCCTCTCAACATGGCCGACCTGGACCTTTTCTCTTCTATAGCTCCCTCTGTTCCTGCCCCCACAGAGACAAAACCCAGCACGTTCCCCTCAGTGTCTGTGCCCCCCCCTCTAGTGCTCTTACCAGGTGGAGCCAAACCTCCAGGGGGAGGTGCAGATGATTTTGGGGATTTTACCCTCTTTGGCTCATCCTCTGACGCTGCTCAGGCTTCCGCAGCGGGGGGAGCTGTGGCAGCGCCACAGGACGACTTTGCAGATTTCATGGCGTTTGGCAGCTCCGGCGGGGAGCCTAAAGGCGAGAGCAGCAGCGTCGGTGTCCAAGGGGAGACCTCCACTCAGCAGCGACCTCAGCAGGGCTCAGACAAATACGACGTATTCAAACAGCTGTCTCTGGAGGGAGGCCTGGCCTACGACGATGCTAAGGAGAGCGGCGGTGGCTCCTTCTCTTCGCTCAAGAGTGACACCGACGACTTCGCCGACTTTCAGTCCTCAAAGTTCTGCACGGCGCTCGGGGCTTCGGAAAAGACTCTGGTGGACAAAGTGGCCGCTTTCAAACAGGCCAAAGAGGACTCCGCCTCCGTCAAGTCCCTCGACCTCCCGTCCATCGGGGGCAGCAGCGTAGGAAAGGACGACTCCGAAGACGCACTCTCAGTGCAGCTGGACATGAAGCTCTCGGATATGGGCGGAGACCTGAAACATGTGATGTCGGACAGCTCTCTGGATTTGCCCGGCCTCTCGGCCCACCAGCCCCCCGCTACAGGTGAGGAACTAGTGCGATTGCTCTGGTGAGGCCCCATCCAGTCTCACACACAGTATTAATTCCAAGGCCAGTAGTGGCCTCTTCTCCTCAGTGCCCATTTGTGAGCACCAAACAGGGGTCAAAGGGCAAGTAATGACGTCCTAATTGAATTGAATATGCTCAAATACTGAAGACAGACGTAACACTACATGAATAACATATCAGATTAGATGCATCGTATCTTTCATTCTACATTTCATCATTCATCTAATCTTATTTATTTATTATTTATTTATTTATTTATGTACGTGAATCCTTAGTTCCCCCTTTCTTTTTATTTCCATATTCCTTTCTCCTCCCTCCAGTCCCTCCATGCATATATTATTGTTGTAATGACAGAAAGTTCCTGGCCCACATGGACGCCTCGTTCTGATGTGTTTGCAGTCATAGTTCAGAGACGAGGTCTGTGTGACTCGGATAAGCTCCCCGATGTGTTGTGTCCACGCTGCAGCAGCAGACGTGCTTCCCTTCAGTGTACCTTTTGTCTCCGCAGGCCGAACTTTACGAGTGTGTTGTTGACGTGTCGTGCAACGCTAACCGAGTGGTTGAATTGAATGCAGACGAGTACAGGAGATTGTTACGTGACAATCGTCTTGTTTATTGATGAGCTGAAAATAGATTCCATAGAATGTTTCCTTAAATGTGCAAGATCGGAGATTGGGAGCATCAACCTGTACACAGCGTACACAACCCTAACCCCTGAGCTCATAGCTTACAGCACTACACAGAGGGAGAGCGACTTCATCCTCTGCTCAGGTAGACATTACTTCACTATGTCTTTACATAGCAAATAGTTGTTTGATGCTATGTTAATGTTCAGAATGTTAAACACAGCTCCTTTAAATAAGAAACAGGAAACAAGATATTTTTATATATATATATATATATATATATATATATATATAGCACTGTGCCACAGAGGCAGCCGAGATGTTAAGTGCATCAGAGCTGGATGCAAAACAATCTTTGGGCCAGTTATTTGAATGCGAGTGCATGTTTTTTGCGTCTTTATGTACATCAGCTTTTGTATTACTCTGCAGTATTTCAGACCTACCATGCAGTGTTATTTGGATCAAATTGCCCTCTTAATTATGAGATGTTTCAAGAATAGCGTGTCGGCTTTTTCTCCCCCTACCTCACGTCCATGACAGGCGAAGGACCCACACGCATACGTACACACAGTTTGATTAAAAGGAAATCAACCCAGTTTCGGTTCTAATCAGGAAATGTTCATGCCAGCGTTCCCTCTCCTTCCCTCTCCAGTGCTCATCATGTATTCATCGAGCGTATCACATTCCATGCCATGGCTCATGTTTCACAGAAACATTGCATTTGTGATGTAATCCGAGGTGGCATGTAGCCGTTGTCGGCAGCTCAAATAACATAGTTTTGTATTTTTTAACCTTTTATTGAACCCTTTTCTGGGGGTTGAGAGAGAGTCGACAAAGTATTCACCCAACGACATGGACACTTTTTTGTTTTTTACTCACGCATTCAACTTTTTGCATCGACAGCAGTTGTTTCTAAACTTTATCAGTTAATCATCACTCAAACAACATGTATCTCATATCATTCCACCCAACGAATCAATGATCAGAAGAAATCACAAACATAAACATCCCCATTGCCTTATTTGAGTTTCTGGACAGTGGTGGAAATGAAACTGGCCCCTCTGCACTGACAGAGTTAGATGATGGTTTCAAACAAAGAGTCCAAGGAGCTGCAGTGAAACAGTGAGGCTCCTCCTGATAACAGAGCCCAGTTCATAACCAGATACATTCCTAAGAAGCTTTTTCACTACTGGAACAGCTGCTCCACCTTTTTCCCAAGCTTTCATCCTTATTTATCCGAGCTCTGGGACTAATCTGTTGTTTAAAGTGTAGCAGGCCGAGCGGTTTCGAGCACCTCACCATGCTTTGCACTGGGTTTCTGGACATGTACGTAATCTTAAAGAGACAGTATTTCTCTTGTGAGGGTTTTCCTTTTTCAGGAATTTAATTTTATTTATTTGTTTATTTTTATTTGTTACCGTTCTCTGTGATATTGCAGCATGAATAACCATGTGTGGCTCTCCGGTCTGGCTCTCTGAGAACATGATGCCGTTAGTATTACCCTTCCTGCCTTGCTTTTTGCTGCAGTATGTCTGTATTTTCAATTTGTGAAATTGACAAGAACATAACACAAGATATCATTTTATGCGTAACAGTATTGCAAGTTGTTTTTATCAAAGGAAACAAATGTATACATACAGATTTAATAGTGTATTTTTACTACAGGACTATGAGCTCTTATTATGACAGACTCCTTAATCTTGGTGTGATTTGCAAACTATGTAAATTAAATGTAGCCGACAGTATTCAAATATTTGAGGTCAACATTCCAAACTAAACATTGTTATCTCAAGTACTGACGTGCTATTATTTAGGGGATCATAAGAGTTTGTGCACATTAGCCTGCTTTAAAAACAATCACTGTAGCAAGAGAAAAAGGACACTGTCTCTTTAAACCTGTTTCTGCATCTGTGATTGGATGTAATGGAAACCCTTTCTGGGATGTCAGGTGTAAGGATGACCCTCTTTGTTTTCTGTAACCCTTTGAGTGCTTGAACAAGATCACTTTACATGCAGATAAGGAGGTTAATGCAGACATTGTGATTACCTCCTCTTCAGTTGTTATTATTAGAATAAACACCAGGACTAAAATCTTATTTCATAATTGTAAATGTATAAATGGCAGCCTCTTAAACTGTGGCTTTTAAGTCCTCACTGCTCCTTAAAATGCAGTTTGTTCACAGCCTTTCCAAACGAACCAATCTCCCCCCTCAGGTCCTCAAAGGGTTAATGCTTCCTGCCTCGAGCTTGTTCTTTGAATTATCTCTTCAACTTGGCTTTGCAAGTGTTCTGTACTCGTATCTTTTCCGAAACACCTGTTGCTTTACATCCTAATAGTAAAACACGGTTTGTCATCTCCCCAGAATTCCCGATTTGAGTCTGTGAATGTGCCTTCTCACTCTGGTTCCTGCTTCTATATCCTCGGATTCTCTTTGTTTTTACCTTCTCTGTTTGTTTTCTACCTTTTTCTCCTGACTCTGCATGCCCTTGTATTCTAAATGACTGAAATCTAATATTTTACAAGTGTTAGTTTGACAAACCTCTTGTAATAATAGACCGCTTTCACAGTACTTTGTGACCTCTCTCTCTCTCTCTCTCTTTACTCATGTTGTCATAATAAATATTACTGTTGGTATTGCTGAAATGCGTACCGTCTTATTTTCTCCTTTCACTTCTTGAGAAGCCGCAAAGTGATCTAATGACACGAGGCTTACAGCACTAGGTCCTTGTCAATTTCACAAATTGCTTTTTGTATCTGAGGGGTTCTGTCATGCAAAACAGGAAGCGTTCAACAAGGTCAATATATGTGTGTGTGTGTGTGTGTGCGCGTGTGTGTGTGTCAGAAAAACAGAGAGAGAGACGTGAATCCTCAAGTGTTGTGACAAATGTGTGCACGGTGTGTCGGTTAGTATTTGTGTTGAAGAACAACACAATGTAAGAAACAGCAGATGTAATGACAGGAAAGATCTTTTATTGATGTTGTTCGAGCCTTGAGGCAAAATCCTTCAGGTTTCATTTAGTACATTATAAAGAGATCAACTCTGATGAATGCAGTGGTGGGCCGTGCATTTTATACCTGGGCCTTCTGTGCTGTCCTATTGAGCTACGGTTATCTTATCTGCTTCTATTGGTGTAATAATACACGTATTTGTATTAAACCGTTCGGTACGAGGCTTACGCACCGAACAATACGTTTGAATAATACTAGTGCATTTGGAAAATGCAGAAGCTTGAATTGTGGGAAATATAATGTTTTCAGTGGACTGCGCTGACGTAGGAGACAACGGGATGTGTGACCTTTTGAACCCGTAACAATAACAAAAAACAGCTGAGGCCCCGCGTGTGAGGGAGGCTAAGCTAAACTAGTTTAGCGGGGGAACAACGGCAGTTAGCTGTTCCCTACTGATTCAAGCAGAGAAAAGTCACAAAAGTCACTCTGGCCTACTGACCAATCACGGCGCACGTTAATGCAGACGTACTTAGCAGGCTACCTGGGTAGCAGTGGCACGTCAAAGAATACGCCCAACATGTCAAACTAAAGATCTGATTGGTTGAAGACTATGACAATCAACAATATCGTCCCCATTCACTTTAATCTGCAAAGTCTACCTAGAGGACCTCGGGCCTCTCTCCTATAGAGACAGCATAGAGGTGACATCTGATTGGATAAAAGCTCTCCTTAAAACAAGCTGTGCTGGAAGCAGCGCTGCAGGCTGGAAGCAGAGCAACAGAGGAAGACAGGAGCTGTGCAATGAGAAAATAAGCTAATGGGAAAAAAAAATTATGATGCATGTAGTGTATTTGTGAAAAAATATTAAATTGTAAAATAGCTATAACTTTGTGATTCTGTTTAGCCCAGCAGAGAAGGCTTAGCTGGCCCTGACGGCCCACCGCTGGATTAATGTTAGCAGAGCTGTTTGAGGATGAGAACAGCAAGTGGTTGCCAGTGTAAGGAGAACTGTCCACTATTTAGAAAAAGGCAGTGTTAGTATTCATTGTGTTGACAGCAGTAACTTTATTCTTATGAACATAATTCAGCTCAGACATCAAAACATTTTGTTCATCGTTCTTCACGAGGTAATTTATGAAACAGAACTTTAAAAAAAATATGGACGAGACGATGTGTTACCGTTCCAACAACAAGAACGAGTCAGGCACAAGTATTATAATGAAAAACTCGGCATCGTAAATATGCAGATTTACGGTGTACGTGATTGTCTGTGTATTGCAGAATTTGTTTTCGCATCTTTTAAAGGACAAAATATGGGGAATGTTTCCTTTTACAAGACATCTCAGATGCAGCATAGGTGATGCTGCACAACATGCCAGTAGAGTCAGAGGGTCAGTCCTCCCAAATAACAAAACAACCTCCAGTGGTGGTGATGACGTAGCCGTTTAGGTTTTATCTGCACATTTTTGAGATATCTTTGAGATTTTCACCTCCGTCCCAGAACAATGGAGGTGAATGGACATGAATTAGTGGTACAGGATTGAAAAATGACATTTCAAAGATTCAACAGAGGTACAACATGTTATGGATAATCCACAGAGGACTGTTTTCATAGGGATTATTTCTTTGGTTGAAAGTTGCTCAAATAGTGTGGATTATCCAGGGTAACCCGCGTTCTTGGTTTTAGAAAGAGATGCTTCTGTTTTTAGTGTAATTCTCAATCTCGTGAGCACCACAACATCTATTTCATTGGGGTGAAGGCAGAAATGTCAGACTGATATATCACAAGCTGGCTAAATAAAACAAAAACTTGCCACCACTAGAGGTAAGTGAGGACATACAACACTTGAACCATCCATAAGAGACGGCGATAATCCAACAGAAATCTCAGTCCCTCATCCAGGCTCGTTAATCTACCTCCTATCATGACAGCATCTATGCTATACCTAGGAACATGTCTGTGTTGTCATTGCAGAAGGAGACGACATGAAATTTGACCCCTTCGGGACGTCTGCCCTCAGCACCCTGTCCAGCTACGACTGGTCAGACCGCGAGGAATGTCTGCCCGGGGAGGTCAGAAAGCCGCAGGGCTTTGAGGGAGCTTCCCGCCCGTCTTTAGTGCCAGCACAGAAAAAGGAGCTGACCTTTGGCAGCACAGAAAACATCACGAGCGGCTCCGCGGCAAAGGTCCCGGCCTCCTTTCCCACCGAGGACAGCTCGTCCACAGATGACAAGTTCGAAGCCTTCGCTGATTTTGGCCCCGGCGACCAGGGCGGTGTGGATGACGAGGACGACTTCGGGGACTTCGCGAGCACAGTTTCTGAAAAGTCCGACTCGCCAGCCGCCACTGCGGAGGGCGGCTCCGAGGGCAACCAAAGCGAGGCCTCTGATGAGTTTGGAGCCTTCCAGGGGGACAAGCCTAAGTTTGGCAAGTCTGACTTCCTCAAAGCCAGCGCTCAGACCAACGTCAAGTCCAGCGAGGAGATGATCAAGAACGAACTGGCGACATTTGACTTGTCTGTTCAAGGTGAGTCACGATCATCGTGTTGAACCTGCTGTGTGTGATAGGAATAGAAGCACCTTCATCATTCATGCACATTGATAACGAAAACAGTCATAAATTAGCCTTAAATCAGAAAGGCACATATTTAAAATATGGATGAAAGATGGTGGAAATGCCTCTTTTTTTTTTTTTCTTTTTTTTTACGTGGTTCTGTTATAGTTAACTCATTAGTTTTAGCTCTATACAGTGATGTTAATACCAACATTCTGACCAAACACTACATGTTTTTGATTAACACTCTGTTGACTCTGTTGGCCAACTCCAAAACCTTAAGCCCTAAAATGGCGCAGAAACACTCTTCTCAAGCCTCGTCTCCCACCCCACCGCCACATGTTCAGCCCCTCACATCTGCAGTAAGGCTGTCAGACATTAGATGGCAGTGTTGAGATGACGGCTCTGCTCTAGTGGCAGTGACTGGTGAGATGGATTAGCAGAGGCCAACAAATCCATGAGCACAAATTAACCGTATCCACAGACAGGCTGATCGGTTTTTTTTTTTAAACCGCTGTTTGCGGGTGTCATGTTCCAGGAATAATTCATCAGCTTCTCCTGCAGCGTGATAAAAGCCCATTTGCCCGATAGATTTATCTCCCCGGTGCTGGATTTAATTTGTGTGAGAAAGAGACCCTTTCTCTGCGCCCAGTGGAACCGGAATCTGATCCTGGGGGAGCTTCTGGGTTGTGGGGAGGATGACGCATGTCTCTGTGGGTGGTGGAGAAGTTGGGGGGGGGGGGGGATAGATTACCTGTGTCTGGACACACACACACACGCCAGCCCCACTGGAATAGCCCATGTGTGTTGTGGTGTGCTGCCAGGATTTGCCTGCGAGTCCCTATGAATAATTCATAGCTGCATATTTGTGCCTCTGTTTTGTACGTAATTATTGTTTGTCGTAAATTAAGTATTTACTCATGCTGTCCTTGTCCAGGAGGAACTAGCTGCAACAGAATGGAAGCATAATGATTGCAAACAAAACGTACCTCAAAATGAGTCATCGCCATAGGTTGCTGTGCTGATAAAGAACAACAAAACAAAGTTTGTGGTTCTCGCTTTGTCTCAGGCTCCCACAAACGCAGTCACAGTTTGGGCGACAGGGAGATTGGGCGTTCTCCCCCGTCTCCGGCTCCAGAGCAGCCCTTCAGGGACCGATCCAACACCCTGAGCGAGAAGCCCGCCCTGCCCGTTATCAGGGACAAGTACAAAGACCTGACTGGGGAGGTGGAGGTGAGGAGGGCCCGGCATTAACTGTTATCAACCAACAGATTTCAGCACAATACTCGGGGACTGTGAAAGGCTGCAGAATACAGACATGTTCCTCTCTTTTGCCTTTGTGTTCATTTGAGATAACGTTGTGCTCTGTTGCTGCAGGAGAGCGAGCGCTACGCATACGAGTGGCAAAGGTGTCTGGAGAGTGCTTTGGAGGTTTGTATTTTTCTTATCATGTAAGTTTTGGGACAAATCATTTCCTCTCCCCCTGCAAACACACTTTTTATGATTTGGATTCAAACTAATTTTAATGAGTCTGTTAAAAATATACATAAAATGTTTCTGCACACCTGAATATGTGTGTCAGAGGGAAACACAACTTGAAAATAATCTACCGCACGCTGGAATATTTATTAATTCAGAATGTTAATCAAATGATTCAATTCGATTTTATTTATCAAACATTTGCCTCAGTGGGCTCTACCATCTGTAACAACTAACTACATCATAATGCTGGCTTCTGTCTTCCCACATTAAGGTCATCACCAAAGCCAACAACATCCTGAACGGCATCAGCAGCTCCTCTGTCTGCACCGAGGTCATCCAGTCTGCTCAGGGCATGGAGTACCTGCTGGGTGAGGAATCACAAGTCTCTCTCTCTCTCTCTCACACACACACACACACACACACACCATATAGTGTGAACAAGAGGCTGTTGGAGAACCTCGTGTGTGGCCTTGCACCCTCTGAAGGACAAGAGAGGACGAGATTAAAAGGAGCTCTGGTGCGATGGCTTATCTCTGCCCGCTCTGACGACGTCCTGTTCCCTCATTGTGCTCCTCTGCTTTTTAATGAGCTGCGACGGACTGAACACAGTGTTTCTCCCCGAAAACGGAACAAAAAAAGAACAACAAAACAGGTTTTTGTGATATGTGCGCTTGTGTATTTTCTCTTGACAGGCGTGGTGGAAGTGTATCGTGTCACCAGGCGCGTGGAGCTGGGCATCAAGGCGACAGCCGTGTGCTCCGAGAAGCTGCAGCAGCTGCTGAAGGACATCAGCCGCGTGTGGAACAACCTCATGGGCTTCATGTCGCTGGCCAAGCTCACTGTAAGATGCGCAAAACATTAGAAATATTCCAGAGAAGACGAGGACGGTATAGATGTATTTATTTAGACGGCTGTCTGCTGCCGTCTGTAAAGCAGAAACATAGAGACTGTCCTCAATCACCGAGCCAGCAGAGTTGCAATATTGTTTTTCACACTGCAGAAGATAAAACATAGTATCTCGAGGAGGGGGAGAGAAAACTAAAATGGAACTGATGATTAATTGAACCATGGGGGGAGCTTTTATTTCAGGTTCATGCTGGTTTTGTTAGTTGTTCCTCCACATAGCTGAGTCTTTAGAGAAAGCTGATGATGCTCGGAGATGTTTACTGTGAGCAGTAAATGACTGCTGTTATTATAAGAATAGAAATTACTACATTTTGCCCAGCGGCACGAAGTGAAATTTGTGTGTGCGTGTTTTTTTTTGTGTGTGTGCGTAGCCTGATGAAAGCTCCCTCGATTTCTCCTCCTGTATTCTGAGGCACGGCATTAAGAATGCCAAGGAGCTGGCTTGTGGGGTGTGTCTACTCAACGTTGACTCACGCAGCAAGGTTTGTACACACACACACACACACACACACACACACAATATAACCGTTAGTGGATACTTTTTGACAAAAATATTGTTGTGCTCATCCACACCGGATAACAACTGACATTTGTGTGACTTTGAAACGTTTTGCAGAACAAAGAAGAAAGCACTATTGGACGTCTGTTTAAACGAGTATGAGACATTCAACTGCCAAATAAATCTCATTCCACTCTTTCCCACTGGGGGCCTTTGGGGGCGGGGCCTATTATCCTGTTATCCACAAGCCCGACGGGGGGCCAGAGTGACGGGATTCACTTCTCTCCATTGCTCCTCTACAAGCAAACAGTTGTCTTCATAGACGCACACTGTAACGGAATCAGTTTAGTTTGTCAAGCTTTCTGTTTCTCACACGGCACATAGTGCAGTTTGTGATGACGCTTTCATTTCAGAGTGTTAAGTGTAGACACAAGCAGCTCCTCACTTCAAACCAATGGCCGATGATGAGATCAGCTGTAGATAGATAGCTATGTTGTGTGTTTTCTCCAACTCGCTGAAACTAAACCCAGGCAAAGACTCACTGTTCTCACCAGCTGATCTTTTTCTATATGTCAGTGCTGAGATTTAGTTCTTGGGACTATTAGCTTAGCTTATTGGTACTTTTAACGATACAAAAGAGAAAAGACTTTTAGGATGAGTAACTGGAGTTGCTTGAGTGTAATAAATAGCAGCAAAGAGCTAACATTAGCCTCATCACTAATAGCGAGGGTATGCTAGTTAATGTAGCCTGTAATTCCACAACATAAGTTATTTATAAGATCCTTGACTACTGAATTAACTCTCGGTTACTAACTTGACTGTAGGCAGGGAGAATAACACACTTTTAACTACACGTTTGCTCTTGTGTTTTTAAGAATAAGACACCACCCTTCAAGTTATTTTACTGCTGGGTGTCTCTCTTACTAGAGACCCATGTGCACCGTTTCAACATGTGAAGAAATCCAATGCTTGACAGGCCTGACGTGTCTCCTTACAGTTGCTAAGCTATGATTGGACGATCACCGTTCGGAGAAGGGCGGTCCCAGCTTTTGTACTGAAGGCTGACTAAAAATAATAATAATGTAATGTGATAACAATGTACACTCTTCAAATAAGTGAGAGAGGAGTCGTCACTTTGACACCTCAGGGTGGGGTCCTCGCACTCTGGGATTGGTTTCTTCGAGGTCACAGATCTCGTCACTTTGTCTTGGACGGGTTTCATTTTCTACTCTGTCGCCTCCAACGCGAGGCGAGCGCTCATCTCGCCGCCTGCAGCTAACAACCATCGGTGTTTCTGATAAGTGTTGAACTCTGAACGGGGGGGGCGCTGTGTGCAAAACGTCTGTGTCTGTGTGTGTGTGTCTACCTCCCGGCCTACGGTGGCTTTGCTTTCCTTCGACGTGGGCCGTTAATGGTGTTCTTGGACCCTGCGGTTTAGAGGGCAGGATGGCGGCGCAGGCTGTTTCTTGCGGTCCCTCTGCTGCTCAGCCAGAAACCAGATGGATGGCCCAGGCAAGATGTGGCTGACGGAGAGGCATCTAGGATGCAAGCAGATGTGGCTTACACATTAGTCAAAAGTGGGGAGTACAACTGACAATTAGCCCGGCACACACAAACACACACTCTCTCTCACACACACCTCCCACTCTTATGTGCATATCAGCAGGCTGAGAATTGATGCGGTTTTATTTTGTCTCTGTGCCACTAGCATGAGATTAATAACCCATCTTTTAATTGCATTTTTGTTTTTTTTGGCAGAGCCACGCGGGTAAGTACGAATAAAAGCCAAGTGAAGAATAGCATCCCCTCAGAGTATAATGAAGTGAAAGCACAGCTCCGGCTACAGCAGACGCCACTGATTGTTGCATTGTCCTTCAGTCAAGAGGTGCTGATTTGTTTTTCAACCAAGGTGCTGAAAGGGAGGAGATGTTGATGTTGCGTCAAAGAAATCTGACGGCTGAAGAGCTTGATTGCTCCTGCTTACTTCTGGCTGTGAATTTTAATTTTTCAAAAGCTTCTGGAAAATCTGTATCCCATTTGTTGATACAAATTGACCCAAAAATCTAGTAAGGGTTTCAGTCTCACCTTGTCGCTGTTGGAGTGATCATTTTGCGGGAGTCAGGGATGGGCAACTGGCAGCAGCTTCAGCTCAGCTCAGTTTGTCACTCAAAGGCAGCAGCAGTTATGGTTTATCATAAGTGAATCTTTTCAGCTAATGATGCTCCAGCGCATCTCCCAAATGATAAATGTTAATTTGAGCAATTACAGGGAGCAGCACTGGAAAGGATTTTAAGTTGAATAATTTAGCATATCTGGCTATTTATATGAATGCCCAGAGGATTTGGGTTGATTGTTCTGTGTCGCTTTTACTCAAGGAGGTATGACAGCAGTACTAACAGAAGTTTGGATCCAAGCTTCGTCAGCTTTTTCTGCAAATGTTCCCATGCGCAAAAATTTGAATTCGTAAATCAGTTTTTTTTTTGTTGGTGGCCCATCTCTGTCACAGCTTGCTGTATTGTGCCTCGGGTTAGCAAGGTTCCTACACAGCAAAATAAATTCCTTAGGTAATACCGAGCCTGAAAAGAGCTGCGTGAATGTGGAAGTTATTCAGTCAGAAATAGGTTATGACGCAAATAGTATTAACAAACCGCTTCTGTCTGACCTCCACAGTCTGGATGTGACGGTAACATCAGCTATTTAAACCCAGCTGGAATGACTTGCTAGTTTATGATTTGAACCACCAACAAACAGGATTTCTTCTGTTGTAATCTGAAGAAATGCACAATTTCTTACGTAAACAAGATACTGTAAAAGTGGAATTTGTCAGGAAATATAGAAACAGCAACCAAGCAAGTAATATATATGCAGCGGTTCCGAAACAAAAGGATTTAATGGGAAGTGTATCAAAGTAAACTTGGTTTATAGTGAAGAAGCTCAGAAGCAGAACAATGGCATTTGATGACCATATTTTCAACATAAAACCAAACTGAAATCTGGCACATACGTCTGTGTCGTACGCGGCTTTACAAGTGAAGTGCCATCGCAGTAATGGTGTACGTCTGAGATGCACTGCACTGATCTGCTACTGTGAGCATGCTCAACACACAGTAATACATCAATATTACAGATCAATCAAGGCCAAATCTCTTGAATTTTGAGATTGCACATGTGTAGGAGCCCTGAGGGATAAGAACTGGGATCCTTTCATGTCTGGGAGAAGGGAGCTCTTTTGTGGTGATGCAGCTGATGTGAGTGTTTGCTTGCTGCGCTCTCTGTGCACACTTTGCTCTGGGCTTTGCATGAACATGCTGACTGCTCTTGTGCTTACAGGCATTGATTAAAGACACTGACTGGAGGTTAAGGGTAAATATGCCTCATTTATTTTTTCACTATTGTAGAGCAGAAGTATAGAAAGCTAGATTGTAGACTGAGGGTAGTTTTTAATATTATCTAACCTGCTCAGTCTGAATCCTTAACCTTTATTTGCACCTACAAAGGTCAGTTGAACTACAAGAGTTGTAGTTTTATCTGAGCAGCTCCAGCTTTAAAGCATGAATACTCTCATTTATGTTCAGAGTAGAGTTACAAGTGGCTGCCTGTCTAAAGGCTTAACAATACACATCTGTCTAGTTACAAAACGACTAAATCGGCCCACACTCACTACCATACAGGTGAAGTCTAAGAAGGAGTCGGCGTGTGTAAAGATGCAGCTTTGAGAGGGAAAGGCTCTGCAGTGAAAGGTGTGTCTTTGTGTGACCACCCTTTCATTTAGTATCCTCCTCCTCTAACGTTGTGGAAACAAGTAGGCCAGGGCACGAAAGAGCTCAGGAAGGAAATCGCACTGCTTGTGAAATGTGAGCGTAAGAAAGAAAAAAAACAACAGAGAGTGTAAATGTGTCATTCAGTTTGCTTGAGGAAGCCCTTCATCTGGCCGGGCGTATGCGCTGCAGACGGCGTTCAGGCAGGTGGGGATGTGTTTGACTGGATCGGTGTGTTTGTATGCAGTTGTTGCTTTCTGCATGCGTCTCCCCTCTGCTTCTGTGTGGGAGGCTGTGATTCACTGCACATGACTCATTCCTCTCTCCCGACTTCAGCTCCCAGTATTTCACCACGGATGCAAACTGTTAAACCGCACATCACACACACATTAGCTTCTCCCGATTGTGTGTGCGCGCGCGCACACACACACACACACGGCACTCAATTGGGGATCAGACCACCAGATACATTATGTATTTAAATCAGTTTAAATAATGCCTTCAAAAACATTTCAGCTTTCAGTCACAAAAGCAAATCGTATTATGAAGCAACAGGTTTCAAACTTAAAACTCTAGAAGGTTCTCTCAGTGCAGTAGTCGGCACAACAAGTAGCGATAACTTGGATCCGCAGCGTAAAGGCATAATAAATTGTCTCACTCCTTGTCTATATCTTCCACATCTACCCCTCCTCCTCCCATGTGCGCAGATGGGTTTATTGCCTCTGTGATTCAGGAGTGTAATATCTACCCTTTCACTCCGACAGGCGTTCAACTCGGAGACGGACAACTTCAAACTGCTGTACGGGGGCCACCAGTACCACGCCAGCTGTGCCAATTTCTGGATTAACTGTGTGGAGCCCAAACCCCCCGGCCTCATCCTGCCCGACCTGCTCTGAGCTCTACGGGGGCACAAGCTGGTCAACGTCAGATAGGGAGAGCAAAGACACTGCACAGACTGAGAGGACGACGTTTAAAGTCACTGCATTCCTCTGTATTTATGTATCTTATCTCTTCTGTCACAACTCGGCTGTCACTCAGATCTGGTGGTTCGTTAAAAGATTTTGTATAAATATTTACCATCTACGTTGTTATTGCTACCTTTTTATTCTCCCACATAAATGACCTAAACACAGGTCAGCTGTACAGGTCATATTTAAATCAGTTGTGAGCAATGTGTCGTATGGTTTCCACTGCTGAACAAAGTCAATGAATTACTTACACTTAATTAATAATTAATTAATTAATCACTTGTCAGTGACTCATATTTAAATTATTAGGTGTGCAATAAATAATCTGGAGTTTTGAATGTTGCTTCTGTTTGAGAGGGTTTTTATTCATGACTTCCTTTCTTCCCACTGAGCCGGAGCTGTTGAATCATGACCCTACTATCGTACTTGAATTACATTTGTGGGTCAGGTGTGATTGATGAAACTCTGCGGCTGCTCTGGTTTTATTAGGAAGTCTTTAACATTTGAACCGAGGCTGGTGGTATACGTTTTCCTGACTGCCTGTTGAATTGACAGCTTTGAATGTTTTTTGCACGGTTGAGGAGATTTCAGCACCTCCGGGGGAATCTAAGATGTATATTTTATAGGAGGAAATAGTTGTTTGTGTCTTTTTGTTGCGTGCAACTAGAACTGAACGTCTGGAAAAAGTTGACTGATTCTGAACTGGAATTGCAGCGGCACTTTTTGTATATTGCAGTGTCATGCTGTAGCATTGTAACTATGACTAACTAATGTGAATGTGATGTAAATAAATATGCATACAGTTTATTTAAAGTGTCAGATTATTGTATTTGTCAGATTTTTTTAAAGGCTGTCTTTAAACAGCGCTCACGTATGTACATTAAGTTAGTTTTTAATCACTTTAACAGTGGTGATTCAATCAGCTCAGAAACGCTTTAACAGGCTGTAATAAGAGCGATACTCTGAATATTAAGAGGAGGGGGAAGCTGTTTGTCTTTATGTGTATAATAATATGTCTAAAAATTAAAAACGACAGCAAAAGTGTAAGGAATGGATTAAACTGCTGTGACGTTAGCATGCACGGCTGAATGACTTTCTGGTGTTCATTGGTTATTACTCTTCCTCAAATCCAGTGGTATTCAAAAATATATAAAAATAATAAATAAAATAAAAGTTGATTATTTAATTCGGGAACAACTAAGACCCTTTAAAAAAGTCTTGAAGAACCATATTTCGAGGAATTAGTTATATATTTTGTGACACTACTTTGTATAGTTGTATGACTTTATGACTTAATATTTATCGTGACATACTCTACTGTGACATTTTCATAGCATATAACATTTTTATTAAAAACAATACTATGGAATTTTACTGGTATTTTTGTGACATACTTTACGATGACATTTTTATGACAAATGTCACAAATGCCTTTTAATGACATTCTATACTATGACTGTTTTCTGACCTACTATACTACGATATCATTTATGAAGTTTTTTTTTATGCTATACTATGATAAGACATTAATACATGTGTTACTATACTGTGACTTGTTTATGATTTTCTATGGCATACTGTATAGTTTGATAATGGGACGTTTTATGACATCTATGACCTTTTTATGACATTACAGCATTGAAATAAGTCATTTAACTCGCATGGTTTTTCATCTTATTTCGCATGCATTCCCGATGAGCCTTCTCTGCCAAATGCATGAATGTTGCTTCACATTACTACCCCCCCCCCCCATCATCATCATTTTTAATTGACTGTCTCTCCGGCCGGAGAGGCCTCATCTCCATCAATTCATGACAAAATGGAATAAATTCTACTTCGACAAGCCTGCCGGCCATTGCTGGCGGTTCAGCTCAACCAATCAAATGAGATGTCTTGAGGCTGTGTGAAACCAGTCTTATCGTTCTCACACTTGTGTTCAGGTGTGCTCTCCAACATCCATTTTATCTGTCGCTATGACCTAATTCATTTCCTGCAGAAAATGATTTCCTCTCTACAGAAAATCACAAATGCTGAAATCAATTACTGAATAAAGCTTGTAATTTGAAATGCAGACCGCCTGTGCCTGTCATCTTCACGCCTATTGTCTGCAATGCTGAAATCATCACTGCGGGAGAGAAGCGAGATTGAAGTGATGCTGTGTTGTATTGACTGCTGCTCTTTGGTATTTCATGACCGTGGGCAATCACATTACAGTTTAAAAACAGCTGCTTCTGCACATGATTGCTGTAACTCTTGTGAATAGAGTTGCTTCCTGCTTTACTTTCTTCCGATTACATTTTCATTTTTTAGGTTCCAATTTTGTTACTGTGTTAGGAAGATTTTAATGTTGTCTTCTGTTCATGATCAATAACTACTCCTAGATTTTAGAGGCCAAATGTGATATTTGAGAGTTTGAAAAATCGGATCGATCTATTTGCTCCCCCCAACGTACACATAACAAATAATTAATAAAAACAAAATCGACTTGTCAATCAACAGAAAATGACCCAGCATCGATTCTTTACAAACAAAACCAGTTATCGAATGTCAAACATTCACTTGTTCCAGCCTCACATATGTATCTTCCCTGCTTGATAGAGTTGTAAATGATATACTTACAATAATATTTGGATTTCAGACTGTTGGTTGGACAAAACAAGACACAGATTTCACCTTGGCCATAGTGGGATTATCACTGTTTTACATTTCATATATTTTACAAACTAAACGATTATTTAAATTGCCATATGAATTGGTAAGACTAATACAAAATAATCATTAGTTGCAAAATAATTGTAAATGAGCTATACATTGAACAGGACATTTTACAGTTGAGAAATAAACAAGTCAGTGCTCTCTAGTGGACAAACGATGTAATGTTGTTCCGGTTTCTCATAGCATCAAACACCGACATTTCTTTGTTATTCATCAGCCAACATTTACACCGACACCAGCTGAGCACTTAATTGTTCAGGCCCACCTAGCTAAAACCGCCTTACAGTTAAAATCTATGGTAATTTGGGGGGGCTGCAGATTGTGTATTCTATATTTTTTATTATATTATTTCTTATTATTACAAATACAACACAATCAAAACCAACCACGTGTAAGTATTTCTCTAAATGCTTTGTGATTTCCCTACCTTGTCTGTGGCACTCATCCAAACCCATGTGTTCCCACTTGTGACATAAATCTTTAAGAACAGGTCACACATACAGTTTACAGTATAAAACAGCTGGACACTGCACTTGATCTTTTCATGGGATTTGCTGATAATAAGAACGTTCCACTTTAACACTAGTTCTGTCTTTCATAGTTAGCTGGCCCACCAGCAGTTAAAAGAAAGCACCAAAAGGCTGAATTTCACCATTAATGGACCTAAGCACACATTCTAGTCATCTTCACTATCCGTGGCTCACAGTCGTCCTCCTCAGTGCCCACTCTATCAATCAGTTCCTCCAGTTGAGGCGTTAAAGGCGATGGACAGATGAGTCCTTGTTACACCACAGAGACGGCACACTCATTCAGCTGCTGACTGAGGAAGAATGACTTGTTTCACTACAGACAAAACTGTATCAGGCAACGTCTCCCCCTGCGTTTTAGATGTTCCTCATTCCAACTGAGAGGCTTTTTTATTCTCTCTATGCTCATTTCAGTTATGGATTCTTTATATCACTGCTTCACTTCTGTATTTTTATGATCGAGACATGAAGAACTAGCATCATTTAAAACCTGTACTCTCCGACATTTATTGAGGTTTAAAAGTACTGCCGGCAGCCAAATAATCAGCATTCTGTACATGGCTATTCATTGCAACTAAGAAACACATACTTTGAATTACATCCAGCAGCATATGCTGCTGTGTGGCCAAACCAGGTTGTCAAATTATAACTGAAACGAGGGCGGCAAGCCTGAAATTGCAGCGGCGCGTTTAATAACTGGCCTTGTGCATATGGTCTTGTTAAAATGAAAATGCAGGGTTTACACCTATTGATATGGGAGTGGTGCTGTAGCTCATGGTGATTATAGTGAATCATTAAAGGCTGTATAATGTGAAGCCCAGAGAAGCCGTGATTCTGTAATTCATTGCAGCTATACAGCAGATGTTCATATTTGCTTTGAGTGGTTGAAATAAAACCTGCAGTCAGATATGCAAAACTGTAGTAGTGCTGAAATAATTACTTTACCACATATAATTTATTGCTCTAATTGTTGAGCTGCATTTCTTGTACATTTTGTCTCTTTTAATGCTGTTTCACAGCCCTCTCCACGCTTCAGAATGCTATCACAGGAGGGAGAAATACAACGTCCCTTCATCATATTTTAGATAATTTACACACATTCTGCCAAATATTGGTCGGTTCCAGTCTCTCAAACGTGTGGATTCAAATGAATGAATTTCCGTCTTTATATCATTATAGTCTGAATACCCGGTATAGGTTTGAACTGTTGGTTAGACCAAACCAGGGATTTGAACATTGGCCCCGCCACTCATTTCTGAATTTGTATAAACTAAACATTAATTGACAACAAATGAATGCATGTTGTAATTAACAGCAACACACAGCAGTTTGTTGCAGCTTACCCGTGTCTGATGCATCTTGTTGAGTTGCTGCCCTCTTAAATGTCATCTCCAAAAACTTAATCATCGTTGTTCATTCTGCGCCACTGGAGCCTGGCCTGCCTCTGATGCTCAGGGTGATGCAGATGGCTCTGCTGGTGAAGGATGTTTACTTTTAGTGCTTGATTATGCCCTGGAAACGTCATGTGGGTAGTTATGGGGGGGGGCAGGAGAAGATGATTCATGTTTTGCCGTGAGAAGATAGTGTGCAGTGTAATTTGGGCACATCACTTGTGCATCTCCATTGTGGTTGGCCTGTCATCAGCTGTCTCTCTGGGTAATGGCATTTATTGTGGAGACCACTCCGGAGGTCCCTCAGAAAGTGTGGGCACAAGACAAATGGCGCTCATCAATAATCTGCCTGCTGCTCTGTAGCCACAGCAAAATGAAATGAATGATAGGACGTTTCTTTGACGTCTGAAGATGTCTCTTGGGGAAAAAACGGCCATGCATAACTAAGATCAAGAGGCGTTTGGAGAGGAAACGCTGCAATCTGTTCCTCAGAAATGTAATTACAAAAAAAATAGAAATATTGTGTGTTAGAGGTGTGTTTCTTCTGAATCACATTTGAACAAAAACAGTGACATGAGATCTTTTTTCTTATTATCATTTTAATATGACTGTCTTGGGGAATGAAATGATTAGAAGTCAGATTACAGAGCATCTTCCTCCTGCTAACAATTATTGACCCCTGACCTTTCATTCTTTTTTTTTTTAATTGTTATTGTAATGTCACATTTAATCTATTATGGCATTGTTGAAAAAAACATTGTTGCACTGATCCCCGTGGGATGAAAATGTCAACTGTCACATCCAACATCACTGAGCGTGCGGTCTGTTATAGACGACCGCACAGAACAGCGATGTTATACTGCAGCAGTGTAGGGGTGAGAGTCCAGAAGGTAAATCACAATACAAAGCGACAGAGTCATCCGATACATCTAGTGCTGAAGCAATGAGTTGAGATTGGTCGATAGAAGGAAGATACATGTGAGAATATGCTGCTTTTTCTATTTATATCTTTTGGACCGTTTGTCGGACTAATAAAGCAATTTGAAAACGTCAGTTTAAATAAGTCACACACCGGCCACTTCACGTAGCGTTGCATCATCAGACGCGTGTAAATTGGCTCTGGACCACACAGGGGGGCACGCTATGCAGAAGAAGCAGTCATTTTATGGTAGCTTTGAAGTGCCAGATTGAGATCAAATTTAAGCTTCTCTGATTAATGTTAATGTGAGTCGGTGCTGGGAAATAAGACGGTGGTGGCGAGAATTGATGTGCTACTGGTGTGCAGGTTTACATCAAAAACAAGAGGTGCAGGTGTTTTGATGCATGTCATATGCTGCTGGTTTGGGTTTGATTGCCATTTTCCCCATTTCCTAATGTATTAATGAATCAACAAAAGGTAACCTGTGAAGATTGATCAGTCGTAGTGCTTTATTTCACGGGCGGCCTTGAGTCGGAGAGCGCCTGAGCTGACATCATCTCTTTATTTCTAGCGCCGTCTGCTGTATCCCGCTAACATCGCAGCTCCAGCTACACTGCTCGATATAAATATGTAAAAACTCGGCTTTGTCAATGTGAAAGGGAGGGAGGAAATGCATTTAACATTTGTATTTGTTAAACCCTAAGGATACACAGAATGTGTTTTGGTGCGTAAACATTTTGTTTGTTTACAAGAAAACTCAACGGAGTACCTTTAGGATGAAAATATACCACTAAAATAGGAAGAAAATGTTTCAACAGGCCAAACATTCACTGCACTGTTTACTTTTACGTGATAATATTGGTGGCAATGTCTAGGTGTGCATTGTGATTGCTTTTTTTGGTCTCACCTCGACAACAACTTTATAAGCGTGGGGACAGGACGTGCAGCAAAGTAAACGTTTTCAACCAGCAGCAGCAATAGCTGAAGTAGGATCTTCAGCCTGTGTGACGACGCTCTTTTAGGCAGATATACAAAGAGAAATAAAATGTCTTTTCTGTACTGCTAGGATTTTTTGCAACCTATGGACAAAAGGCAAAAAAAATGTAGGATAGAAAATATTGTTCCAAACATCTATCCTAGAGCTACCAATTCCCTTGAGGCGGCAGATCTTTTTGTGTTAATACAGCATCAAACAGCACTACAATAACATAGTGTGGTCACAGGATGAAACAGTCAACCCTGTGGTACACAGGAGCTTTCCCTAAATCTTGACTTTTCGCTTACTTCCTCTAGATGTTCAACTGTAAGAAGGTAGATGTAACAACATCTTTAAATGTTGAGTTAAAGTGTGCCATTTGTTCCTCACTATCAGTACATTTCAATCAAATAATGTGTCTGCATCTATTTTTTTTCTGTACACTTATCTTATATGCTACCATAAATTGAGAGCTTGCTGCTGCCCTTCACACTAACGATTACTGCACAACTGGCACAATACCACCACATGACATCATCACGTCAGGAAAAGGACTTCAGTCACATCACTGTCAGAGCTGCAGTGTCTCGAGAACGGCCACAACCTTCACCGAACGCTCATCCTCCAATGGAACTAGAATATAGACACCGAAACAAGATTAGAGAGTGGAAGTTGGTGCCGTTTATCTCCAGGGCTGACATCATTGTAGTCCCGATTGATCCTTTGGTCCGAAGGATTCTGGGGTTGAAGTCGCTTTGCTCCCGCACAAAGACTACATAGAGCCAACTGGTTGGACAAACAGCATCAACAACCAGTGTTTGGTCTCCCTCTGTCCAAACGCACCAGTATTCATTACATAGGCCTTACACAGACGTACACTCACATGCGTCTCACTTCGCCTGTCCTGAACATGCATGAAGCTACAGTCCAGGAGGGCAAAAGTGCTCATCTTGACTTCCTCCTTGATCTCTTCACTGTGGTTCTTAAAGGCCCCAGTACGGAGCCAGGCTCCTGCGGTCCCTCTCATAAACATCAGGAATGACCCCGTAGGGCGTCTGCACCATCTTAACAGAGTTCCGACCGAACAGCTTCCTCTCGTAGTCGATGAGCTGGCGCCAGAAGCCACCGTTGGGCCTGATGATGGGGCGGCGGGCTTTGACCCAGGCGTGGGCCTCGGCCAGAGACACGCGGTGATACTTCATGAGGTACGCCAGACACAGAGAGGCCGAGCGGCTCACCCCCGCCGCACAGTGCACCAGCACCGCACCTCGCTTTCGTCCCACGCTGTGGATCTTATCGGCCACGCTGTCGAAGTACAAGGAGAGGGGGGAGTGGGGCATATCCGCCAGAGGGACCTTTACATACTCCATGTGAGGCCAGTTGAAGTTGGGGAGCTCGATGGTGGCGTTGACCACACAGGTGATGCCTTTAGACAGCAGCAGGCTGCGGTTGGATGCCACGTTGCCTCTGCTGAGGAAGAGGTTGGGGGTGATTTGGGCAATGCCCCCCAGCAGGCTGCTGTTCTCGGGGAGCAGCCTCGGCACCATAGTGGGCACCATGGTGCTACGATGGTGGTGGTGGTGGAAGAAGCCTTGGCTGCGGGAACCCATCGAGGAATCAAGTGGGCTTCAAGAAGGATGCCAATTTTTGTCTTTTTAAAGCAAAATCTTCAGGAGCTCAGAGTCATAGTAGTGCAGCCAGCCAAACAGCTCCTGTAACACACAAACAGATTTCCCTTTCAATCTAAATTCAACATTTTTCTACTTCACTGTTGGCCAAGCACAAACATACAATCACTTCACAAGGACGAGTAACGCCATTGCTGTTTGCAACGTGTTCAATTGCTTTTTTGCTGACACAGTTGTTTCCAGTAAATGTTATTCTGCAGTCTTTAAACTTAAAAAAAATGGAAAGATAAAACTGTTTGAGTTTAGACATAGTAGTTCACTAATTCAAACGAAATGCTGCTGTGACCGACTGATCCACAGTCTTCACTCTACAATTACATCGATGGACAGATGAAAAATGTTTCCATCTCAACCAGAGGTCTCTGCTGAATGATTCTCTACATTCAGGTTGAATGGCCGCCCTCTGCCATGTGAGCGCAGACCCCCTGGAGGCGTTCATTCACCTCCTCTCATGTTCATCCATCCACAGCCCTCACATACAGATTACATCTCTCGTCTCTCTCTTTGGCTATCGTGCTGTTGATGTCATTTCAGCACCAAGTGGAAAGTAATCACATAAAATATGATCATGCATCATTTAAGCACCACATTTTCTAAACTCTATTAATCTATCTGCTTTTCCTTTTTGCAAAAAAAAAATGAAGAAAAAGATCTTATCTGAACCGTAACGTGACATTTCTGTCTGCACTGCATATGATGGAAACACCCTCCTGTGTGACTACTTCAGTTATCAGCAGCGAGCTCACAGCTCCGGGCGCTACTTCACACACTGTTGCACTTGTCGTGCGTCATCCACACCTTGTGCACCAGTCTATCTGGCAGGTCTTTTTCTCTCATTTTCTGCTCCAATCTGGTTAACAAGACACACGGGTCAACTGCTTTAAGCTGGAGCTCAACCTGCGGGGAAAAAACCACCACCTGATCATCTGCTTAGAGACTGCCAACACGGATTGGGATTCTTCTCATTCATAAATTGTAAACAAAAAAACACGAACGACATGAATTTAAAGACATTGCATAACTGACAATACAATGAAATTGTGCTGGTAGCTTTGTTATCCAACGACAGATTTCTGCTGCCTCATCCTTTAAATCAGTTGGTCCCGAAGCATCAGGGTCATGGTGGATTATTTAACCAGATAGAAGCCAAACTAGAAATATTTGTTCTACACAAAATGTTTGATTTTTCCAGAATTTGCAGAAATGTAATTATTACTGAATAATTTTGTCTCCCTGAGTGTTTTGAGCTTCAGTGTTTCATCGTCACCGTCCTCTACACCTTCTGCTCCTGTCGATCACAGCTTTGCCACCTCAGCATGGTCTGCTTCTCTTTCCAAAAAGCAACTAGAGAAAAAAGGATCACAAGCTAAAACGACACCCTCCTCCCTACTCGTTCAGGCAGTTTCTCCCTATTGCCAATTACTCTGCACTTTGCCTCTGAAATGGTTGCCGTGATCCACTGTCCAACACACCGTCAACACTGGTGATGACTCTGGAAACAATGTGTGACCATCAAAACCACATCAGGAGGTGGTCAGATAATAAGAAACAAGTCCTACATGCAGTAAGTCCTACACCAGTGCTATGGTAGTTAGTCTTGCACATTGTTAGAGCAGCAGAGTAAAACGTGTGTAAGCCTTTTGTCTTACTGAACTCAAACAATTGGTTGATTGATGATTGACAGAAACGTAACCGGCAACTACTTTGATAATGAATCAAGTCATTTTCTAATGGAGAACATTTCCTTATATTCAGAGAGGATTTGCTTCTTTTCTCTCTCATGTGACAGGAAATTGAGTAAATATTTTTAAACTGTTGGTCAGAGTGTTTGAGGACATCAACATGTTTCCCTATTTTATTTTATTGACCAACCAAATGACAAATTGATTCATCTAGAAAATGATCTTCGGGTTAATTGATTATGTTAGTTGCAGCCTAGACTTAGCACCAACAGCGCACATATTTTGAGAAACAAATTCAATTTTTAAAAGGATACAGGAAATGCATTGTGTGTATGATATTAGACGTCCGTTTGATAACGGGGTTTATCTTACTCTAATCAATCAGTAGTGCTAGATCTGAAAAGGGGAACTTCGATGATGTCCTGCATGCATTCTTTGTTTTCGGCGGGATGCACAGTCGATGCAGTAATTTGTGGAGATAAGAGAAGATGTACGTCAGCTGACATAGGTACAAACTCTGTTGCTACGGCAACCTACTGACCACAGCACAAGACAGTCGACAGAGAAATGAAGGAGATGAGGGAAGGAAATAATCCCCGGACCTCCCCCAAAGTGCTGATGAACCACAGCGCCGGTCTTTGCTGAGATTTGCTCCATCCGCATGCCCTGCTTGTCGTTATTTATACGACAAGCAGGGCATGAGTGAAGCTGCACAGAGCGGAGGAGGGAGAAGTATGCAGACAGAACAATCTAATGTAATGGTGGAGATAGTGGGAATACTCTGCAGATCGCTGTCAATCAAATTGACCGTGATGACCGAGTCTCCCCCAAAAAAGACAAAAAACACTGAGGAAGGTCAGGAGCATTCAAAGGACAGAGAGGAGCATCGTTTCACAAATCAACCCCTCGTGTCTTCTTCTTCTGTTGATGTTACAAAAACAACCCGGCTATCAATCATTCAAGGTGGATCTGTCGACAGGTGGTTCCACATCTCCGTCTCTCTCACGCTCTCTCTGTAGGGAGCGGGGGGATTCCTTGAGGGTCCGGTTCCACCTCCCGCTAACACAAAATGGAAACATGACCCACCTGCAGGAAAACTAGAGCAGCACAACCTGACGGCAACCTCACTCTCACAACTCTTTACGGTAAAAACCTCGACGACAACCGGATTCTGAGCTGAACCTCACATCAAATCCTTGACTGACGCTCCTTCACACCACAGAATCAAAACAGTGAAACGGCAGGAAAAGGTGCACAAGCAGACACGCAGCCCTCATCGGTACAATCAAAGGCAATCCATCTCTTCTGTCTGGGTGATCTCTGAAAGTGACTCTGCTGCCAACAGTCTGGATAATTATCAGGAGAAAATGGGCAGCAATGACACGGCTTCTCACATTTATCTGAACACAACTGGGTGCAACTTTACAACCCACAAACAAGGCTTCTGGGTAAAAAGGTTTACTGCAAAGGGTTCAAACGAGAGCATGGTCAACAGGAGTTTAGGGACAAATTCCTCTTGAGGACAGGGTTCGGCTTTGGCACCTTCCTGCAAACTGCAGCGACTGGGTGCCGCTCACTCCAACCACAATGTTACACCTCAGACACGAACACAACAGCCTGAGACTCAGGGCCACATGTCGTCTAGTGAGAGATGGTGAGTGTGCAAATGCTCTACAAACCAAATAAAACGCGGTGGCTGAAATGCCGTTGTTTTCAAATATATTACACAATGAAGCCTCTTGTATGTAAACATAGAAATCCATTTGGCTTAAAAAGCCACGTTTGTAGGAACAATCGCATCCATCACTGCAGCAGATGGATGAGACAGATAAATCTAGTGACTCTACTTTACCTTTAAACAATGACACGCTGTTCAGATCTAAGGAGACAGACTTGTTACCTATGATTGGGGCTACAAGCAATGAATATCAAACAGAGCTGAAACCATTAGTAGGTTCAATTTTGAAGTTAATCTGCAACCATTTTGTAAACCGATTTCTAAGCAAACATACCGAAAGACTGTCTACAGGCTGGTAGTGCTGGGCAATAATCAATATGATGATTTATCATCTTTCAATGCCACATCCTGATGAAATCATATATCATGATACACAATTACCTTGTCTAAATTGATGATAACAAGCACATAAATCTAATTTATTTTGCCCTAAAGTTCTCAATTAAATGAGAAATGACTCAGTACTTCTCATTTGTCAAGTATTTAATTCACACAAGAGTAAAACCATGTGGATATTTCATATAGACGATTTATATATTTAACTACCAGAAAACAGGCTATATGAAATGACCTACATCGTTATTGAAGATTTGGGCCGGGTCCTAAACTCTAGCTTCCTAAATGGGAAATTTGCTGCTTTAGTCAAATTAACAATTAATTATGTTTATACAGTACCAGTTAAGACACACCTTTTTATCAAGTTATTATCATCATCATTTTCTACATTGTAGATTGAAAAAGTATGAAACATGTTTTATATTTTAGATTCTTCAAAGTAGCCTTTTTTGCCTTGATGAAAGCTTTCACACTCTTGGCATCATCTATAACCAGCGTGCTATATGCAGAGTCACCTGGAATGCGTCTTGAAGGAGTTCCCATAGACTTAATATCCACACTGGCTTTTCATGAAAGGAAGTGCGACACCTCCGTGTGTGGAAATGTGGAGCTTTAAGTGAATGATTGTCCACGAGTTTTATTATTTACGATTGGAGATGTGAAAAGGACTGCTCCTCTGCGCACGAGCGACTCGTCATCGTGTGCTTATCGTTAACAATAGATTATTTTAAGTGTAAAATATAAAAAGTGTGGAACGTTATGGTCCTGGTTACGACTAAACTAAGAGACATGTGACACACAGAAGTGTGGCAGGTGCCACTCGTTTCTTCAATTTCACCCATATTACATCAGAAAACTGAACCTGAGGGTAAATGCTTAAAACTGTGTTATATTAAAACTGTGTCAATGCTTTGTTTGAATTTTAATAAAAAACAAACAAACATCTTATTCTAGGTCATAAAGCCGCCGATAAACTGCCTCCATCAGATGTAAAAGTCAACTTACCAGTCGACTCTCAGTCGGGCAGAGATGGAGGTTCTTAACGCGCCTTCACAGACAGCAGCAATCCGGCGAGCTGGTCTCACACTCCGGACATCTATCTTCAGTCAGTGCGCTCTTACAGACGTCCAGCAGGGCGAGAGGCCAGGTAGCGGGAGACCAACCGCGACACTCAACAACATAATGTGAAAGTCAGCAGAAATACGAGCCATCAGTACATCCGCCTGCTTCTACACTGACAGTAGCGGCGTGCACCGGGCATCCTCGGTATGAGGAGCGATCAGTGCCACACAGGAGAGGAGGAGGAGGAGGAGAGGAGGAGAGGAGGGACATGCATGTCTGAACTTCAGATTATCATTGTGAAATTAACACATTCCCATTGGGTCTACAATATAATATGCTGCTACTGAAAGCTGATTGTGCAGAGTATATCTATATCTTCATTTGTGCTACAATTAATGGTAAATTGAAAGAAACTAAAGATAAAGAAATATTCTTTCCCGCTACAATGTTGTATTTTTTCTTTTTCTTTTATTGATTACTAAAATAGGTGAGTGACTATAAGCGAGATAACAATCCCCATATAAACTGTAGTCTCTCTCTCTCTCTCTCTCTCTCTCTCTCTCTCTCTCTCTGGCATCTATTACTCCTCATACAGAGTGGTGGGGGGGGGGGGATCAAGCACACAGAGCACAATTCTAAAAACTACAGGTGAGAATCAACTACGAAACAAACAACCCTCATGTCTGGTTGAAGAATCATTATAGCCTGACTGAAAAGCAATGTTGATGGCTTTCACAATTCGGTCTCTTTCTAAACAAGAGACCGTCTGTTTCCCCCAAAATGTTTCTGATGCTCTTTCTCAGAAGTGAGTGGAATAAAATCTCTAAAAATTAAGAATATCAGCAGGGCTGTAGCCCTGAGTCCAATTTTTCCAGCCGAAACCCACCCACCTAAACAATTTTTAAATAGCTACCAACCAAACTCAGCATTTTAGGAAATCCCCAAATTTCACATTTATTCTTTCATTTAACAGTTATATTTACATCATGGTCTAGTTGTTGTTTGAAAGCATTCTCTACAATGATAAGTCTGTTATTCTAGTAGATAATACCAAACCACATTTAATTTATTCAGTTTCTTTTTTATTTCTTTTTAAATGTTTTTTTAAACTATCTCTCTATTACAAATCCAAACCAGCCTTAAACCCCACAACATTATGTAATATGTCAATAGAAATTCTGAGGGCATGATCTTGGTGTCCTTAATGATACAGCCCTGCTTATCAGTTTGATTCTTTTTTTAAAATAGATCACATTATACATTTACTTTCTGACTGATAAATGATGTGATGACAGATTGATCAATATGTGGACCGTGACCTTAACAGAACTTAACTTTAACATCTTGAAATGGGATCACACCAGCCGTGATGCCAAGGGGGGCTATAGGGGCGTAAAGTGGGTGGGCCAATGGAACCTCACCCACTTCCTACCCCGGCATTCATACACGGGCCGTCCTACTTCTGGGGCCCTTGCTCGGCCCTCACCCTTCTTCGAACTCATTTGATCTCAATATACACACACGTTGGTTTCATGACTGCATCTTGCACGGTTGTGACGCTATCATGGTAACAAAATCTGTCCACAGACAGACAGACTATAGAGAAATATAAACACGCGGCAAGGTCCTCAAAATGTGTATGTATGTAGTTTAACAACACCCTGACACTCCTGTGTTCTTTGCTACAAAAACCTGTAGGTTTTCTTCCTAAACCTTCTCGTGCACAGACAGCTGAACCTGATACGGTAGCTTCACATACAACACTTTATTTGAATGCCTGCAGGGACCTGTGTGATCATGTTGCAGGTCTTCAACTTATAAAACCAAGAGAGCAAACTCAGAGTTGGAGATGCAATAAACAATGTAGGATCACACCCCAAAGTGGCAATATGTTTTCATTTCAGTTGTTATCGAATTGTTTTACGCACACTCAAATGCGCACATTACCAATTTAAATGTGGGCTACAGGCGGGAATGGAAAACAAATATACTGTCTGTTATAAAGGTCTGTTATTTCAAATCTCATTATGCCCTGCCCTGGAGAAAAAAGTGCTTGATATCCCTGCAGACCCGCAGACGTTTCCACCATCTATATGCCCACAATTGGAGACCCTCAAGACTGCAGCTGGGCTGTCTGTGCAGCCCTTTGTGTATATATCCGTGTACAAAACCATAATTAGACATGCCTTCCGAAGTCAATCCTATTTCAAGGGGCTCCTGGGGGAGATATTACACTATCCATAAACCCGTGCCCCCCTGCCTCAGAGTCACTCCTAATTACATTGCAAATTCAATCAGCTGGAAACAAACAGCCGAAGTACCAGGCAGTGCAAACTGGTGCAAAGGTGACCGTCTGCACTACTTAAAATGCTAGTCATAGGAGATGAGCGCTAATGTTGATTCAAATTCACCGGAAAAGATGAGGAAATGGTGACGAAATGAACAGAATGAGCAAGAATTGAAAAGAAAAAAAGACGGAATCGATAAGACGGATAGAGGGATAAGAGTGAGGACGATTGAGCTGCAGGCTGGAGACAACGACTGTGGTTCAGACTGAAATGTCAGATGAGTCAGAGGGATTCTGGGAAGACGCTCCTGTTTAATATGGCTGCCATGGAGGCTGACAATTTACAATGACACCATGACCGTAATAACAAGCACCTGAAGCCATGTTCTGACAGAGCTGTCTGCTCGGAGTGAAGCGGGTAGTGACATTGATTAACCCTGACCACCTGTTACACAGAGCAACTGATAGGCTCGAAAAGTGCAGACGGTGATTTAACCGTGAAATCCTTTGCACATCTCTCACACATACGGACATAATAACCTGTGCTGCTCAGTTTTGGCACTTTCTTAGAGGCAGCAGAGATCCGTCAATCCTCATAGTAAACTATGACTACAGCGATCCCATTCAGGCTGCTTAAGAACAATCCTTGAGGGAGAATGCTGAAGATGACGGCAAGCATGGAAGCAGAAAAACACAAGTGGTGTCTGGAAATATTGGCACAAGCTAAGAGTCCAGATGAGCTCGTCTGCTAATAAGTTGATGGATGATTATCCCTGAGAAAGTAAACCACAGACTGCAAATCTCCACGATGATCCTAGCTGGCTTGTAACACGAGAGACGTTTATTTCAGTCCGTGCTGATGTGTGTGACTGACAGGCCGACGGTTGGTAAGATGAGGAGAATGGAAAGTGTTTTCTGGTCAGCAGTGATGGAAACCAGGCGAGCAGGAGGGAGGAGGGAGAAAGGGGGGGGGGGCTCTAAATAAAGTCGCTGCTGATCCCACAGTTGGCCCCATGGCTCCAGCTGTGACGGTCGTAAATATACATGGGGGATCTAAGGCAACACTTGAGAGCAGAGAGGTGGCTGAGCGCAGCATGGAGCCTCCCTCTGATCAGTGATGCTCTGACATCAAACAAACACATTTGCTGCTTTGCAAAAGGAACGAGACCTGAGACGCCTCACACACACACACACACACACACACACACACACACACACACACACACACACCCTGTTACCATCCATCCATCCACGGAGAGGATATAAAACACAGTGGAGGCATCTTTTCCCTATATTATGTCTTATTGAGTGCTGGATGGCTTGCATTTATTTGCTCCCTTTCTTCCATGTTAGTGAGAGAAAGCACGTACACTGATGGGTGGGGGGGGGGGGGGGGG
>NW_022280102.1:161825-215482 GCF_004355925.1 Anarrhichthys ocellatus | reverse complement strand
GGGGGGGGGGGGGGGGGGGGGGGGGGGGGGGGAGGCTCTGGTTAGTCACGACTCCTCTGCCCAGCAAATGAGCATGAGCAACAGGGTGAACGTCTCCCTCCTCTCCCTCCCTCCCTCCCTCCTCCTCTCTCTCCCTCCCTCCTCCTCCTCCTCCTCCTCCTCTCCCTTCCCCTCCTCTCCCTCCTCTCCCAGACTTCAGCATGCCACAGACCTGGTTGCTAAGGTAACCTCTTGTGTTGATGGGTTCACCACTACCGAGCAATGAGGGCAAATTAAGAAGGGCGGGCGGCTCGTACACTGTTTGTCCTTTTAAAAAGAGGGTTACAACAACACGGAGCAAAGACGTGGGAGACATCTTTTACACGTTTTACCCTGAATAGCAGCAACTGTAAACAAAATAAATAGATAACATAACACCAGCAGAGAAGCTTTTCTGTGATGTTCATTTTTCTCTTTAATTTCCAAAAACATGGTGGCATATTTTCGCTGTTCTAATAGAAAACAAATGTCTATCTTAATACTGTAACCATGCAAATAATTAAATAGAGATATAATTGAGGGGAAATGAACATATCTTAATGGAGATCCGTCATTTCCTCTGGATTATCTCCGTGTTCCGTCACATAAATATATAATAATAAATAATCAATCCTGATTCATTTATGTGATCCTGATTATCTATCTTTCTTTAAAAAATGTGCTATTTTGTAAAAAACAACTATTGATAGAATAATTATAACAGACTATATATATATCACTTCTATAACCTACAAAGCCTAAAATGCCAAAAGCAAGTAAACAAAAATAACACACATCAATAATAATACAAACAACATAAAACCTAAACAATAACAAATACTAACAAAGACTGAAGAGCCCTTAATTGATGTAATTTCCTCTCGTAATAATTAAGTCTCCCCTGCGTATTTGCAATTAAAAGATGACAAGCGAACGAAAAGCAACAAAAGTCAAACTTCTGACATCTTTTGACTTCACAAAATGTTGTTGATTTTAGCCAATAGCAGAAAAGTGTTTAAGGCAAGATGGCCTCCTCTCCTTAAATCACCAAGTATTATTGTTTGTGGGAACATAAACACCCACAAGACAATAACATGAGGACAACCCCCCCAAAAAGCATCAGATCCTCCATATCATCATTACAGAAACATGCGTTTTGAGTCTTTCTCTCCGTGTGTGATGTTTATAAGACCACCATCGATACACAAGTTGCCTCTGAACAGAAGTCAGCATAAATGTACCTTCGCAGGGAGTCCGAGACCAGCAGAGAGCAGGAGGCGTACAGAGAAGACAGCGTCTGAGAAGGAGTCTGTGTGGGCGGGTTGAGAAATGTTGCATCTGAGCACACATGCAGAGCGTTGACACGAACGTCTGCTCCATCTGCTGCCACTACAGCAGACTCTACGGTGACAGAGAGCGGGCCGTGCTACAACATGTGCCGGGCGAAGCAGGTGAGGAGTCTGCTCAGCTTGACTGAACACCTAAGACATATTCTGTATGGTGAATGAATATTTGACCAATGCAGTGTCAAAAAAAAGGCTAATTAACTTGTGACATTTATTTTACTGCACTTGGAAAAACGTCTGAAAAACACCTCCTGTCTTTGGCCAGTGTTGTCTGCATGCACATCCCTCTCCTTCAGTCACAGACTGAGACACACACACGTCTTTTAATAAATATAAATAAAGCCGTCGCATCCAACGTAACACTCAGCTCAACTTGGCCCACTGTAGAGAAAATAAGACTATTTAGAGACATTTTTAATAAACCATCTGCAAGGGTCAAAACTCGAGAACAATTTAATTGTGGACCGAAGGCGGGCTTAATCACCTCTGATTAAGCAACGAATCCATAGCCATATACGTGTGAATGTCATTGTGCTCGGCACGCTATGTCACTATTGGATGCGGTCTTCACACCGTGACTTTGCTATTGGATGGCTGCTGTACATGCATGCGGTTGGATGCCTCCATCTTTTTCCTTCTGTGAATATTTTCTTATGACCCACAACCTGAAATGTATCAGTCTCGCCTTACATTTGATCTTAATTGTAGACGTGTTGCTAGAGTTTGACCCTTTAAAACAGGTTTATCTTTTCAATGCACTTTGCAAGTAAGGGACGTAGGGCCAGAAACTCTACTCTACTGTAAATATGCTGCGACACCTAATCAAGCAAGATGCAGCTATCGCATTATACATTCGTTTTCTGGAAAAACTACGTGGTGGCTTTATTGTCAGCGATATCGACGAGTTCTCAGTGACATTACTTTGTCTGCTTTCAACACAGACCGAACCCCAACTGCCACTATTTGCAGCCACAAAAACGCAAGCTTCAAACGGAAGACGAAGAGGGAGAGCGGATAGATCAAAGCCTAGGTTGTTGAGGCCGGTTGGAGCGAAGTCTTTGGTAAAGACGTTAAGTGTGACATGAGGAAACCTGCATCCTGTGAAATGAGCAGAAGTGAAAGGAGTAAATCAACTCTGCTACTTCTCGTTTGTTGTGGAGCAATGATTTAATAAGATACATGGAGGCGTAAAGAAAACAGTCTGAACTTCTTATCCTTTACATCCTCTTAGATCCAGATCCTATCCCTGCATTTCAGTATTTCGGCTCAGACACTCGGTTATCATCAAAGGTTGAATCTACCGTTATAACCGGGCTGTTAGCTGAGGTCGATGCTGCTCTCTGCTCAGATAAGCCTAACGGAGGCTGATGGCCTGCTGTCGGTGTTAGATTCATCACAGTGCTCACACGTGACACCGAGAAAACGTGCACAGATGGAGACAGAGAGGATCGAGTAACTGATGCCACTAACTGTCTGTGTCGCTGTGGAGCATCATTCAAAAATGCTGACAAACCCATCAGCTCCGCAGTGATCAGGCTGCATTTTATGACTCTACAATGAGATCTATAGTATACATAATCTGGAAACCCGTAGTGGCCATTCATAGACGGGAATACATGATAAATTAACTTATACTATGAATTTAATACTGTAGTTAGAGCTACAGAGAATCATTATATTATATATTGTGAAATCATAAAGTTGTTTGTATCAGCTACATTGAGATCTTTATTTTGAAGTTTCCTTTAAAAACATTTGATTTCCCAATAATGTTCCGAGAGGTTTCTTAAAATAACTTTTTGTTTTGGCTTCAATGTTCATAGTTATTAGAGTTTGATTAGTTAAGTTTATGAGCAGTTGTTGATTTACAGAGAAATGTTCTTGATAGAACTGCTCCAGTGAAAGTAAATGTATTGTTGAAAACTTTATATTTGTATGTTCGCCTGCAAACATTTCATCTTTAGCTGAGCATTGACTGAAGGATCATCTGATTATAATTTGAATTAACTGATATTAATTCATTAGAAAAGGTACCAGTTGAACAGTCTCTGCTTCCCTTATAATTAAATCACAGCGTTCTTTACACAAAACTTGCTGTTGATTTACAGCTAATCACGAGTAACGTATGGGGCCTGTAAAATAAAGTGTTACCAGACATGTTTGTCACAGTACGGCCAATTCAGTGTCATTAAAAATACCAGCATATGCATCTTTTTCTTTATTTCATAAACATTTTATGACAGGAGAAATAAATACATCCTCATTTAGCATGAGCCCCTGTTCTTCTGACAGAGTATTACATGAGATTTGCCATTTTAATACATTTTAGACTCAAAAACATAAACAGACCTTACAAATGTTACAAAATTTCAAAAAGGAGCAGCAACAATCTGAACCTCTAACATAACACAGGCTTACAACGTTACAAGATTAGAAAAACACGAACCACTGACCACAATCCACTCTCCTCTGTGGTCCAATGAAAGCTTCCTAGGCCTTAGTGATGTAGCCCTCCTTGATTAGGAAATCATAGATTTTACGCGTCTTGTTGACGTCGATCTTGATGAGCGCTCGGGCCTGTGCCAGCCGAAGCCCACCCTGCCGTCTGCACTCGTTCAGCAAGGCCTGCTTGTATTCCAAGTAGGCCCCCGGCACCAGACGCACAACCTGGCATAACTACAAGCACAAAACAAATGCAAGCAGTGAGAGACATTGCAAAACATATACAATGTCTTATTTAAGGCTTCAGTATGCTTGAAAGAAAATGCTTGTCAATCTAGCAGTGTCTTGGTGGAATAGAGGGAGTTTGAGAGCACCGACTTTTATAACTTTCTGAATCAGACTGTCTGTATGCAGAAATTGGCCAGGTGTGAGGAAGCGTCAATGTCGGTCCGTCCACCATGTTGGTCCAGACCGAAATCTAAATAACTACTGTTGTAAAGACATTATCTACTCATATTCATGATCCCCAGAGGAGGAATCATACGGACTTCTGTTGATCCTCTGACTTTTCATTTAGCGCCATCTGTAGGCCGACATTTGAATTAGTCCAATACTTTGGTTCATGACCAACAAACTGCTAATGTAAGCATGCTAACCCACTTGATTACGATGGTTAACATAGTAAACATCATACCTGCAACACATCACCATGTTAGCGTTGTGAGCGTGTTAGTGTTCTGACATTTAGCTCTTTGTGCAGCCTCACAGAGCTGCTAGCATGGCTGTGGATGGGCAGAAATGTTCCTTGCAAAACTAACTATGACCTCTCTAGACGTCTCCACCTATTAATCCCTTCAATGCATCTGGGATAAGATTCTTGCCTCGCGTACGGTTGTTGCCGTTCTGTACAATTAAAAGCCGCTTTGCTTTTAGAAGTATTTGGGCGACACATAAGACAACCTACTTCATTTGAAGCCTTTCTGTATGGCCCTTTAGCCACAGATAAGGGGGGGGGGGCTGGTCGTACCTCTTTCTCCCGCTCGTTGAGTTTCTCTGTCCCCGGCAACCCAGTCAGATTAAGAGGAGGGGCGCTCCGCCTACCTGTTGCTGTGGAGCACAAATTCAACAACAGTCAAACAGACATTCGCAGCACCCCAGTGTTGGTCTGCACTACAAATAACATAACAGCAGGCTGACAACATGCAGTTAATTCCTCTGCTCGGAGGCGAAAGGGGAACAAATATTTACGATGAGAAAATTGTGTAAATATAGCCGCATGGGAGCGTGCTTCCCATTTGTGCTCTAGAGGTTAAGGAAAGGCCGCCAGTTCAAAAAGGGAAAAACAGAAAGATAAATATGCATGTAGGCGCCTATTTCTCGAGTGTATTCATGGAGGAGCGTCTGCATTGATGCGACTGTGCCTGGGGCCGTGCAAAGGCAACAGAGAGGAGGGAGTACAGACGGAAAGGTGGAGAGAGGCTGCATACCCGACACTGTGATTGTTGTGACAGCTGGAGTGATGCCAGCATCTCTGTAATCACAAAGTCAAGTGTTAGCATCTCTTATTTATACACACACACACACACACACACACACACACACACACACACACACACACACACACACACACACACACACACACACACACACACACACACACACACACACACACACCTCTTCTGGGCTTTGTTCACTATTCTCTACACTCACTTGGATCCTCATCCAAAAAACATGAATCATCACATACAAGATTTTTTTTTTCATGGTGGAATAATTAGAGGAACTTGGATACCACCCAAAGAGCAACGATCATTAAAAAGACTAAAAATACCGAAGAGACGGAGGTTTAAGTAGGCTGCACAGCGGCATAAACGTCTGCTCCATTAGTCTCAGAACAGCTGTGTGCGAGTGCGATGACGGAGGTCGGCGTCTCCGAGGAGTGTGACCTCAGCAGCACTTCCACTGCACGCTGGATAACAAGCAGAAAGTCTCACATCGCAGCCTGTTTGCTGAGCCACTGCTGGCAGGCTCTGCCGTCCTGGATGTACTGCAGCACGTCACACAACATGGTCCGCTTCCGCCGCTCCTCCTCCCGCATTCGCTTCGACCGCTCGTACACCGTGGCACCTGAGAGTTGGTTACACAGAGAGGTCAGCAGAGACCGCAATGGGTTCTGGGGGAGGGGGAGCGGGGACTAATACTCGGGCAGTTTCCAGGTGAGACGACTCTGTTTTTAATGATTTAGTAAGGTTTCATTTACTGAAATTAGTCATGATGTAAAAAGGGAATATTCATGACTTTTAATAATGCTGTGCAGCTGATATAGCAGCTCAATAAAATATTCAGTTCCTTGGTGTGCCATGCATCAACACACTAGCCAAACATTAGAAGTCCCCAAAATGATTCAAAGAGTCGCTGCAAATTAAACAATTTGAAGCCAAACTCCAAATAAAGACTTCAGCTCAAATCTGAATATAAATACATTTTCCCTGCTTACGCATGAAACTTTGAAAAATGAAGTTTTGCTGAACAGAGGAATGAAAAAGGTCAAACTAAACTCACTGCAGAAAGATTTGATCCCGGCCTTTCTGTACTCCTGCAGCCTGCGGATCTCTCTCCTCAGCTCAAACTCCACTGAGAGGAAAAAAAAAAAAGACATGAAGGCAAATATGAACATACGCTGAAGAAGAGAACTACGTGAACTCAGTCTCTCACAACCACAGCTTGAGTCTCAACACTTCATACAACACAATGAATCAGCATCTTTGCATCACTCTGTTTTCAAGAGGAGTTCATACAAATTCCAATCGATCAATATTCAAACATGTACAGGGTGCATGTTGTTGACCAATAACTATACGTCATTGGATAGTGCGTCTCGCCTTTTAGCATATGTAGGGTTAGGGTTACACAGCTTATTAGTCTGTCCAACAACTTTACTGTTCACTCTCACTGCTCTCATAGCTTCGTTGTTGTTCGAAGAAGGATGCAAAAAAAGCTCAGGCTGGTGAACAAAGTGGAGCATTTAGCAGCTAAAAACCCATTTATCTCCCTCAGGAGTCGGTAGAGACCAGGGAACATTGGACTTTCATTTATCAGGTAGAAGCAGAAACAAAGCCTCAACTTGTTCTTGCAGCCTCCCCATTTGGTCAAAGAAATAAAATGATTGCAGTTTTACTTTGTATATAAAAACACCAAAAATGGGAAAAGAATAATGTAGCGTTGTGCAATGCTAAGCCAATCAGCTGCTGGCTGAAGCTTACCATTTAATGGACAGATATACGAGTCAATCTTTCATCTGACTCTCCACCAGAAAACAAACAGGCCTGTATCCCAAAATGGCAAACTTTTACTTTTAGGACAAAAACAGAATAAATTAGTTAAGATACATTTCTTAGACGGCAATCTTCACCATCATCAAAACTCCAAATGAACGAACATCTTGTTAAAAAACTGTTTCAGAAATTTGGAGAATCTACAGCATTGAAGCTGTTCTGGTCATAGTGGAACAACATCTCACTGAGACACTTCATGTTGGTTTCCCCTTTAAGTTGTCACCCATTTGTACATAAAACCATACTGGGAATCTAATAAAAAGGGCACTTTAGAAAGGACTGGTTATATGAACTAGCCCATCCGTGTGTACTCGGACAGATACTAACGTGCATGGCTCTCAATGAATTTGTCGTGTTCAACCGGTCCAACCACTCTGGCAAAGCGTCTCATGACGTCATTCAGCTCCTGCACCTCCTTTGGGTAACATCGCTCCAGCACTGAGAGAGGGAGGGAGGAGAGAAGTGAGCGGGAAGAAGATACAAACAAATAGAACAAGAAATATGAAAGAAATTAGATACTTTTACACATCAATGGCTGATGTGATGTTTTTGTGCATCTGAGGAAGAAGTGCAGTAATTTAGATTATTTCTATTTGCCACAAACTGCACCGTTTACTTTATCACCAGCTCTGATTCAACACTGGATTCATATGTATGTCAATAATATATAACTAGTATCTATTATCAAAGTCCTTCTGTGGCTGCACTGCATACTGATCTTTACAGAACAGATTGTATGGATCTGTACATTGTGTTTTCCTCCTGGTATCAGTGCACACGATGCTCTGTAGAAATATATCAAACAGAACTCCACTTCCTCTGTAAACTCCGTTGTACATATTGTTGTTGCAGTTTTTAACGCCAACGGCTATGGATTATCTGCTCGCTTTAGCTGTCAGTCAGCGCATCAGACTGCATGGCCGGGTTATGACGCACCAGACGGCACAACGTGGGACAGACTCACTCATGCAATCCTCGCTCACCTTTTAACAAGACTCAGTCTTCAGCCATGCTGGCGGCTCTGAGAGGCTGTGATTAGGCAGAGGTGGTGTTTTGAGCTGAATGCCAACATGCTGATGCTAAGCAGCCAAGCAGGCTCAACCCCTGCTCATTAGTATGCGAGCAGATCATCTTTATACCCATGTTGTTTCTATTGAACACTTTTAATTCTAACCTTAAGTTCCTGATTTTATTTTTACATTTCTTTACTTTGCTGTACTGAAACCTGCATCAACGTCAGAGCCAAATGTTTTAAATTCAGTTTTGTTTTAGATTTTCTCTCTTTTATGAATTCAGAGCCTGATTTAAGAGCACAACAAGAACATGTATTAAACTATCAGATCAAGCAACCTAGCTGCAATAAAGAGAAACTCGTAAGCATTTCACTCAACACTCATGCACACACACTCTCTGAAGAGCTGGTTGTGTGCGTCCCAAAGCGTCGCCCGTGTTGCTGAGTAACAGACAAGTGTCAGAGCCAGAGAGGAAAGCTGTTGTGTGAGTGTGAGAGGAGTGGTTGTGTGTGTAAGTCAAGCTCCTTCATCGGGCTCCTGCATGCAAGTGCTAATGAGCAGCTGGCATCTCAGGCGAAAAACATGAAGTCATGTTTTAAACAAAACAGTGGACACACAGACACCAAAACCGGACTTCTGTGTGGCTGCACACAAACAAAACAACACACCTGAACGATTGAATGTAACGAGTCCACACAGGACGTCAGACAGACTGCTGCCCTGAAAACAACAACGGTGGTCAATGTGCCTCCAGCACTTACTGAGACATGATACTGTGAGCCTCCCGGGGCTCCCATACTGCCTCCATTATTGCATGTGACACACACACACACACAAACACACACACACACACTTTGACAGTCTCCATGACAACCAGTCTGCAGCTCTGCAGCTACTCTGAGTTCCCCTTTTGTCTTGAAAGACCGGGGAGATAAGGGAATGGAGGGAGGAAACGAGGGAGGAGGGCTAACTGGAGGCTGGAGGATGCATAAATAAAACATGAGGCGAGAACTCTTCAACTCCCAAACCAGACAATTTCACACAGCAACAGGTGGAGATGTAACGATGGGCTGTGTGGATCCTCGCTGTCTGACCCCCCCCCCCTCAAAAAACCCCAAAGAATTACATTACTGTGCTCGCAGCTAAAATCCAACCTTTGACAAGCGGATCAATAAAAGAAGAGCCCTGCATTTCATTCATTATGGCAGCAGCGCTCACCACACAGGGATCTATTCTTAGTGAAGCAATCACGCCGAGGCACACTGGCAAACAGACTATTCGCAGCCTCGATCATAAATACGAACTCCATCATTTGCCACACGTGAGCTCCCCCGAGGGGCCACGGAGGCTAACGGTGGTTATTACGCTGCAGTTGTTTCGCACGCATCCATAGAAACCCTAAGCAGCGATTTGGCTGCTAGATATCAGACTACCGTCACAGACGAGTTTCACAAGAGGACTTACTCTGGAATTTCCGATGGTTGATCAGTCCGTGGTCTCTGATGACCCTGTGGGAAATCAAGATGCAGCTTTATTATTATGCAAGTTCATATTTTGATTGCTGTGTCTCTGCAACATTAAGCCCGGCATTTACCCATATGCAGCTATCTCGGCTGGTATAGTGTATAAAGTCATCATGGCATTAAAAACCCCATAAATACACCCATCTTGTACACAGCAGCTATGGTGAAATGTAGAGGAATAAAAGGAAAGAGGAGGGAACTAGGAAACACATGCCATTCCACCGTGCTTGGGGAGCACAAACTCATTAAAGTCGATTTAGTGATGGATCCATTACAGCAAGGGTTGACTGTGGATGACCCCAAGAATGGCAGCTAATAGGCTGAAGGTGGAGGAGATTCTGACTAACACCTTCAAATGCAAATTCTTTATTTCACAGAAAACTAACAAGGCAACTGGGGCTGCAACTACCCTTACTTTCATCCCTCCTCTTGACCAACTGTTCGAAACCTATGCTAATCAAGTACACTCAGTTGCCACTTTATTAGGTACACCTGGCAAAACCTTTTCCAGTCTAACAACAGTCTTTGGATAATAATCCTCCTACCCTCTTGAAGGTTATAATGTTCACTGTTGACTCAACTAAACCGTGTGATCGTTTTGAAGCACGTAGTTTGTGCTACTGTTGAGCTGAATCATGTTTTACTGGCAGGTGTTTCTATTATTTAGTCTATCCTTATTGGTATAAAGTGTGATGGACATTTTAGTTGACAATCAACACGGTTGATTATTTTTCTTTTGATCCACTAAGTGTTTCAGCTCTGAAGATAAATGTACATTAGAGCAAAGGTGTTTTTAGAGACATTACTGTTTTTCTGAAATACATAACATACACATTCTGTGGGCTTTTAATAAACATTTTCCAAACGTTACATCTGTGAAGGTGCCGTCTTTACCTGCCAAAAGCTGGGCAAAATGTCAGTTTGGCATGCAGAGCATTCACTGGTATGAACAGCAGTAAACCTTAACAGGAGGGTAGAGTGTGGTAAACTCTTTTGACACGTATTACATCTTTTGCCATGCTATGCTTTTTGCCATCATCATGAACACCTGTGACATGAGACCTTTCTGCTTGCACCTGAATGACTCGCTGTAGCTTGTAATGAGAGCCTGAAAAAAACCAGCTTAAATATGCAATTAGGATCACTCTGCTGAACAATTCCAGTCTCCCAGGACTCGTGTCTGTTAAAGTGCTTATAACAAAATAATAATACAGTTCAGAAATGATAAATATATTAGCATTTGAATTCATTAATATTAAGAAGGTACAGATAGCAGTTTTTAATTTCGTATGAAATGCATTCATTCAACCCGAAAGCATAAAAATAATCTGCAGGGAATGAGGCTTCAAAAGGTCAATGTCGAAGCCTAAAGTGCCATCTGGTGACAGACAGCGGTCATTACATGACGCCAAACGCATCAATACCGATTATTCATCATTTAATGGAGAAAAAAAATGACCTACTTTTTCCTTCGCTGTCTCTCTCTTAGTCTTGAATGATAAATATCAACAACTGAAAGCTTGAGTGCTGAAATAGAACCACACACACATGAGTTGTAGTTCACACCATCTTCAATTTCCAAAATGAAAAACAATTGAATAAAAAAATAAAAAATAAAACTCTATTTAGATTCCACACACCACGTAGGATGTCAGAATCATCATCCACAAAGTCGATGTCTTTCAAATCCCATTCTGCGTAGTTGTCAAACTCCTAGCAGGACAGTGAAAAATCATTTTCATAATCTGAAGGTTTGAATTTCACAGTTGGACGATCAACGATCCCAGGTATAGGTGCTCATATTCAAAAACAATTTGTGAGTGAAAGCAAATGCAAAAAAACAACAGGAGCACGTGTCCCTGTTTCAATATCTTTTAGTAATGAGCCATCTAGTGGCCATTTCTTTTCTTTATTCATGTTGACAGGCTATGTTAGCACACATAGATGATGAAGTACAGGACGCATGTGTCCCCTCACCTCCATGAAGTCTGCTCTGGCAGGCATGTATCCAGCCATATCCCGAGACAGCACAGAGTCAAATGTAGGCCGCGGAGGATCATCGGTGGCTGGAAAATACAATAACATTTCAGCATTTCCTCCGTGGTGTGTATGAAAACAAGAAGTCAGCCTTTTGAATACGTACAGCAATCATAAGAAATATGAGAGATGCGAAGAGTTCCTCTCCCTGCTGCGTGAACATGACAGTGAAATGTTTGTCGAGCTCTCAAACATTGGGACAGATGGAGACCTTGAGACCTCTGGAAACTGAGACAAGTTCCTGACTCAGCAACTCCGTCTGTCCAACAAGTCAGTATCAGGCTTGAAGTTTCATCTCTAGGCTGCTCTGAAGGCCCATAATCAATGCTGCTGTCATTTTCAAAACCTAATCCGAATATAGTTTAATATTAAAAGGCATACAGGGCTAATGGCTGGGAGGAGGCAACACATAACTGAACCGACCAATATGAAATGTCTTGTTCTTGCTGTAACATTAGTGGAAGGCGACAGCAAAGGAGGCAGATAATGTGGGATACTGACGTTTGAAAGGAATCGCGCCCTCGGCAAAGCATGAGTCTTTTGTTTTCCGGAGGCTGAGCAAGGTGGAGGAGAATAGCGGGTTGTGGATGAAATTCTTCATATAGTGGCTCTCGCATTCCTCTTTGGTTTTAGTGCGCATCTGATACGCCACATCCTGCCTGCAGGAGACAGATGGCACAAATAGAAAGTGTTAGCGTGCAACAATAGCTCAAATAAAAAGGTGTATGACTAAATCCGCCAGGTTGTAAATATTCTATACATATCACGCAGTGCAGTACAATGTGGACGAAATGTATTTCAGTCATCAAAATAATAACTGGAAAGGCCTTTCACTCAAGGTTTCACGCTCTACAGACCAACGTCATGATGAAAAGTCTTGAAGCATTATCATTAGTTAGTTTTCAGCCAGGAGCAGTGAACTAACTAGATTTAGACAATTCACATTTTGGCCTACAAGCCAAAACATTTTATATTCCATGTTAGCAAACAGCTGTAGTTGCGAATTTCCCCGTTGTGGGACTAACAAAGGATTATCTTACGTCACGTGATGTCAAACATTTTTCACATTACAAGTAATAATATAAATATATAATATAATATAAAATACAAGTCTTAAAAGTCAGTCACAGTCGCTCTACAAATTTGAGTTGAATAAAATGAAAAATTGGGGGAAAATACGAGGGAGGAACGTAATATCCAGACAAACATGGACTGTTAGGTGAAGATGTCTTTTTAGCCTCAACCAGCCGTGATCTTGGTATCAACACTTTGATGATCGACCAAGAAACTGACAGTGACAAAGCACTCACCAGTTTCCAAAGCCACAGTCCATGACTGCTTCCAGCAGGGACATCTCCTCCTGTGCGGTCCACCCAGGCTCCAGCACAGGGAAGTCTGATGTCTGCATTGGGAGTAAAGAGAGAGGGTTAACAGTAAGTGTGTGGTGAGGGGCTGAATGTGCCAAACATTTGTATTTATTCTACTCACCATGATTTCATATTTGTGATCACTCTCATGCTTCTTGTATTCAAATCCTTTGGTGAAACACTGAAATAAAATTTTTTTTAAAAAAAGCATTTCATTTCAGTTCGTGAATAAACAAGAGCAGTAATACCATCTGGGTACTCACCTGGAGGCAGAGTAAGAAAGGTGAGGGTCCACATTCTGCACACTTGATGTAAGGCTCAGTCAGATGAGAGGAGCAACCTCTGCATGGTGGTTTATCAAAAGGATCATCTGAAACCAACACGATGAGTCTTTAAACACCGACTAACAAGACAAACACGAGCTACGATGCTAAACTGATCACTTACAAATTACACAAGGCTGTTGGTACAGTGGTCTTTCAGAGCAAACGCTAACCCTCGGCTGTAAACAAACCGCTGCATCAAACGGTAACGTTAGCCTTAATGCTATCTATGCTAACGCTGCTTGTAAAGCTTAACTAGTTAGGTTTAACTATCTCCGCTTCGTAGCTATCGTTTCTGGAAGTTATCCGACAGTAAACCACACGATGTGTTGTTTTAGCGACAACATATGTTCAAAGACTGACAAATGCGCCGGCATGCAAATACAGCTATCGCTATATGTGCTAACGCTAGCACAGCAGTGCTAGCTGCAGTGGAGCTGATGCCGTTATCCACAGATACCTCGGGAGAGGAGCGACATGTTCAGAGAAAAGCTGCAGCAGTTACACTCAGCTGTAGTAATAATACCGATACTTACTTCCGAAAGATGCCAGGCGGTCCATAAGACAACAGTTTTAATGAAATGAATACCACGATGATGTTTTTCTTCTTGTTCTTTAGGGTTAAAGGTAGCTCAGTGTTGCATTACTGCCATCTTCTGGAGGATGTGAAGTGTGCCCTAATCTTAATTTAGCCCTTTATCCCCTGATCCCAGTGCAGTTATTATCATTTATCATAATAAATCAAGTTTCTTTATTGTAATTTTTGTCGTATCAAACATTGTCGTATTGTCATATTACAGTGAAGCAGTTATTGGCAATACAATTCTTAGTTCTCAGGCTCCCTCCAACAATGCTCATACAAATACATAGCAATAAAACACGGAGGAATAAAATGTAATCTAAAACCTAAAATAGTGAATGAGTTAAATAAGATATAGCAATCTTTTTTTTTTATATATTATAATATGTGGTGGACAGGTGTACAGTACTTACAAAATAAATAAACTCCAATGCAAACAGGTTGTGCAGTTATGTAGTAAATGTATTTGCGTAAGGAGAACCAAAATAAATGCACCTGACTTAATACTGAACAGAGCAGAAACTGAGTCACTACAGATTAGAACATTGTTTGGTTTGATTAGTCCAACCTAATACAAAGCCATTAGAATGGCGTACAACTCAACAACATACACAGACATTTTAAGTTTGTTTGTATATTTCAACTCTGATTATTAGTTATCGGATCTTATCTGTTAAAACCTGCACACAGTCTTTATATTTACATTGCTTATAACTATAAAACCTATTTACTACGTCTGCACTTTTATTTCTGGCTTTAATTAAAACATATATATGTATATATATATATATACAGTATATATTATCTGAATAATCATGATAAAAAAACAAAATGTTTCAACTGTTTCTAAATTATTTTCTTACGATTTAAAAAAATATTCTCTTTCATTTTCTTTTGCAGGAAGAACATCACTATTATTATAACATTTTCATTGAATTGTGTGAAGTTTATTATTGCCATCTTAATTCAAGGAATAAAGGGACGGTGGCCTTTCTCCATTCTACCACAAGGTGTTGATCTTGCACCGTTTTTGTTAAGAAAACAATAAACGCCTTGAAGGTCTCTCTTTGTCTTTCTCTGACCGCAGAGAACCACCTGAGCTTTGTACAGGCCAACGTGTGTTAAGTTGAATAATGGACAGACAGATGTTTTTCCCTCCTGAAATCCACCCTAGTACAGAATGACTTGCCCTGAAAACAGCTCATGCTAATGCAGTAAATATCTATGATTCCTGATATTTCCCAGTGCCTTCATGTGCTTTGGCCATCTGAATCAAATACAACTCATGCTACTCAAGGACACCCATGGTGACTGCACATCAGGGGACCTGGCAAAACAAATATATCAAAGCCTTGATACATAAAACTCTGCTGGCCTCAAAACCACTCAAAATAAGTAAGAAAGTATGTTTTTATTTGTATGATTTGAATGAAATGAATGAAATGATCTTTTGATTCAGTAGAGATGCGACAATTGCAACTAGCTGGAAGGTATGACAAAGTAATGGTAATGTTAAACTAGGCCTATCACTTTACAACCAAAGGTGCAATTTATTAAACTTAGGGGGGGCTTCAATTATAACTGATGCCAAAAAATGTGTAACATACTCTTTATCTTTTGCAAATAATGTTAGTAAGAGCTGAAAAACAGGGGGCAGAGTGTGGCTACTAAACCGCAGATGCTCTCGTTTCCTCTTTTTACCCTGAGCCATGTCTGTGAGGACGATCTACAGTGACAAGTGCGTTCATATGCAGCGTACCCTGCGTCCCGTCTCCTGACCCTCTAGGGTTTCCTTAGACCTCTGGGGACAGTCTCAGTCATCATGCCCTGAGCAACACAGATTCATGAGTAACGACTGTGCACAATAAAGGGACGGTTGTACTTTCCCTCTCGGTGGAATTTCCGTCTAACTGCCAGAATGCAGTTTGTTTTAACAATCCTGTGAGAGCGTTATGATTTATTTATCTTGAAAAGAGGAACTTCTCTTTTTTTGTGTGACAGTTTCACTCTGAACGACCCTCACTGATACTCACAACAACTGCATTTAAACACAAAAACGTTAGGAACACCCAAACACTACACCCATTTGAGATTTCTGAACATCTCAATCCAAAATAGTGGGCGTCAACATGCTGCTATAACACTCTGCTCTCCTGAGAAGACAAGAAGATTTTTTTCCCCCTGACTGCAGGGAGTTGCTCCCATTCAGCCACAAGAGCATTAGTGAAGTCCGAAGCTGATGTTGGGCGATAAGGCCTGGCTCTGCCTTCAATGGTCCAGTTCATCCTGAAGGTGTTGGATAGGTGTTGAGTCAGACCAGTAAAGTTATTCCACACAAAGCTCCATAAAGAAAAGCATTTCCTGGCTTTGTCATGTTGAAACAAGAACTTTAACAAACTGTTGGAAGCATACTGTTGTCTAAAATATCAGTGTATTCTGCAGCATTAAGATTTCGCTGCAGCACTGACAGTACTGTAGCCTCTATATGAATTTAATAAAACAAAATTCTCACCGCCAGCCAATTTGAAATGCCAAGGTCAGCATATGTGGGAGCATACTGTTTAAAATCACATCTTGGCAGTGAATACGGGCAGAATCCATTATCAACATGACCAACAAAGAAAATAATGTCAGCCGCACAGAGTGACATGTGTGCTCCCTTACGACGGCCCCTGCTGCAGCATCACTGCCTGTGGGCAGACAACCTGCTGTCTCTCCAGCCACATGCCACCCCCCCGCCTACCCGCAGTGCTTCTCTCTCCTATGCCTTCACAGCCCTGAAAGGCCAGGCAAACCCCCAGCCTGCAGGCCTCACACTGCTAATGTGGATCAAAGACTGAGAGCCCTGGGGTTTCCCTGCTATAGACGTGTGCCAGATTATACACCGGCCAAACAAACTCACACCCCCACCCCATTACATCCTTAAAAACTCCCCCAGTCTCTGCCCACTCTTTTGCCTCTTACCAAAGCACTTCCCAGCTGCTGTCATTTGAATATGAGGGCCCCTGTGAAGAAAAGAGGGCATCTGGCACACGCCTTAGAGGCTAAGAAAAAGTGTTAAACTGCTCCTGTCATGGAAATGATCTGAAACAAGATTAAGCCTCTTTAAAAAAGCAAAGAGGTAAAATGGACACAAGCCCTTAAATAAGTTCGGACAAAAGGCAACATGGTGAGACACCTGGATAACGTCGATACAATGGAGGTTGCTCGGAGTGGTCGTACACGTTGAGAGCATTGCTTTGTAAATTAGATTCGTGGGTAAATTTCAGCACTGAAAATTATATTTCTTTAGTTATAAATTAAGAACATGTGAGTGATAATTTGGGTCATCACTCTCTAAAGGATGCTTTCAGAGTTATTAGACTACCTGCTCCCATCTCGGCACTACTGCTCATTAACTTTTAATAGTAGTTATTCTATATAATTTCCTGATATGTCCCTCCTACACTGCTGCAGATATGTTAGATGATAGCCCTGTAATGCCTTACATAAGGGCATTTTGACAGTTAGGTGTGAAGTTTACAGACTATGCAGTAACCCTCCATTTATAAAGGGGCTCTCCACCTCCCACTTGGTGTGCCTAAAGTGCCTAAAAACAAGCAGACATGTAATTAAACCCAAATGAACATGATATAACACAATATGCTATTGAGTTCTATTATTTCTTTAATAAGAGGTACCCTGGTTTACTTCAGGAAATGAAATTGAACCCATGGCTTTTTATGACCTTTGGTAAGCCTTGTTTCCTCTCATTTGTCTCACGACAAAAAATGGCATGAAGTTACATTTTATTATCGCAGGGTTTACAATCAGTTGAGATTCTGCTGTTAACCATAAACTAATCGATGCTGTGTGAGAAGATTTTTTTATGATACCAAACCAAACGTGAGTCACACAGAGAAGTTAACATACTATCAGATCCTTGCGTGGTGCAAAGTGACTCAGGGCAGAGCTATGTGTCTTTAATCAGAGAGATCATGCGTTGAGGAAACGATAAGTATCACATTTTTGGCATTATGAGGCGCAGCTGTTGATCTTCATTTTCCTGTTGTACACGTTTGCTTTCATCCAGGTTTGTATTAAGTGGAGAGTTTCTAGTTGGGTTCAAATGATTCTTGACACGCAGCACTTGGCACTGCTGATTTATAAGCCGTGAGGTGTTGAAGAAATGAAGATGACTCTGCATTAAGTGTTATATAAATGTCAATAACTATCCACAATGACTTCCCTTCATATCCGCAAAGGACTCAAGCAGTGTTAGCTGTGAATAAATTTATGAAAACAGATGCCTCCCACACAAATGTGTCATCAGTTTATTTTTGCTGAACGAGAGATTCCCACTACATATGTTCCTCCTCCCCGTGAGCTCGGTGGACATCCTCTCCCCACGGCCAAGGTAACACCGAGGAATCAGCACAGCGAGAGTTCAGGGAGGTCAACAAGTGGGTGTGGACTCCAAGTATTTCCCACGCAGTGTACCTCGACACACAAGCCCTGAGAAAACATGTGTCAGGCCTCAGCACAGCAAACTGCAAATCCACAAAGAAGTCTACTTGGAAGTTTTATCCAAAGGGCAACGGCGGTGGAGGAGCCATCAGGTTAATTCAAACACTCTGGAGGGCAGGACAACAGTGGTGGAGGAAGTACTTAGATCATCAAGTTAATAAAATACATCACTGCAAGTAAAAAAAAGTCCTGCATTCAAAATCCCCCTCAAGAGGCAGTAGCTAAATGTACTTTAAGTGTCAAAAGTACAACATTCCCCTTAAATGTTGAGTGAAAGTACCACCACAGCAGGAAAAATATAGACATAGTGGGAAATGTCGAGACTATGTACCCCACTGAGACCCAGCTGTGGATGGAAAAGAGCTCCCCATGTGAACCGCACCGTGTTTCCTATGTACCTCTTACGGCAGAGCGGCTCTACCACAACACTGTCAGAACACATCAGCTGCTGGAGCCTTGACAGCTTCCACACTCGGGCTCTCCCAGTGGCGCTCTGGAGAGACACCACAGGCCTGTTGCTTTAGTCCTGCTCCTAGCAGCCCGTTCAGCCTGCCTGGGTCCCAGCACATTGCAGAGGCCTCCCTAACACAATATGCCCCTTGGCTTGATCTGGGGGAAGAATGGCGATGTGCATTATGCATTATCTATGGTGGGGTTTGGGAGAATGGACAGAAACAACAGTGAGGGTTCACACAGGACAATGTAAAAAGCTTTTTTTTTATAAAAGGCTGATCTATTCTAGCTGGAGCATAAATTGCCTTGAGCTCTAGAGCTTCTATGAGAAGAACAATATCCTCAGAGCGTGACGGGATGACCTCATTGTAAACTAAAGAGAGCGTCCAGTTAATCTATAATGTCTTCTTTCTACAGGGTGGCTAAAAATGTGTCACGTCATCACCATATTCTCCTCTCACAGAGGTATGCAGCCTGTCAGTAGAGTGAAAGTATTCTTGGTTTTCACCTGCTCTTTTAGAAGTGAATGTGTGCTGAAGTGAGCAATGAATGGCCGTCAGGGTCAGAACAGGAATGCAATGACAACAGCATGAGAGAGACAGAAAGATTAGACGCATGCATGTTGGTTAGACATCACCAGCCTCCCAAGCAGCCACCAATTCAGGGTTAGGTCCTGTATATGTATATATATATATATATATATATATATATATATATATATAAACTCTGCCTGGGTGTCCACTGTGGGTTTTCTGTGGGACCAGATCACTGGAGGGGGTTAACCAGCTGTTGTGGGGGATTTTGACATTTTTTTTGCCAATTCAACAGTTCACAAGAGTACAAAGTGCTATTAACAGTCTGATTGTTGTCAATGGACCCAGTGTAACGACACCAAACAGCAGAGGGACACATATGACATGCTGTTGCCAACGTGCAGTCATCACAGCCCAGAGACGAGAAAAAGGGGACTTCAATCTAAAAGGGATGTTTTGGAAATAAACTAATTATGAGTTTTGTGCTGATTATGAGAGAAAACACGCCAAAACGTCAGCTGTTTTGTGTGCTTTTTTTAGCGCTTCAAATAATGGTGATATTTTTCTGGTATTGATTTAGTCTAAGGTAAAAGAATAGTAAAAATGCCTGTCACAAGTTCACAGGGATTTTCAAGTTTTTTTTTAATTTGAAAAACATGAACAAATCTGAAAGAAAACTAGAACTGGAAACACAGAATGCCTGGGATTTGGCCTTAACGTCCTGTTTTCCACATTTAAGTGGCTCTAAAGTTGGAAAAATTATGTTAATCCACACTGTCTGGCAGACACGTGTATTTTCCTTCGCATGTTGCAACTCTACATTGAAGCTATATGATGTTACAGAGTAGATATTTAAAACCAAGAACCAATGTTTTTTATTACTAAACTATTTCACAAAATGGAAACATTCCAGATGTCTTGTGCATCATTTTATACACATTTCTTCAAAATGCAGTGCAATGTATTTTGGTATCTTTGGAAAGTTTGGGATATCCAGAAGAATTTTAAATAAATGTCTGTGTAATTAGAGTGGTTATAATCAATATGTTTTCATAATAATATGGTAATATGGCATCAAATGTGTGGGGAATGTGTGAGAAAGGTGTCACTTGTAGAGATGAACCTACAGAGAATTATCACCTGAATCTGCAGCTCCTCCCGGCTTTACAGAGCTTTACAGCAAGTTTCAGCTCATTGTTTAACTGTTCGGTTGCAACTTCACTGTTTTAGTTCGCACTGGGTTCTCATTGTTTTTGGCCGCAGCAGGCAGCTGTTTCCAGTAAAAAAATCTCTAAAACCCACTGTACACTATACCCGCTCAGCACCAATCGGCAGACAGAAACTGACACCAACAAGCCTGTGAACATAAATGAGCATTGAGCATTTAGCAGCTAAAGAGACAGATATTTCCCTAAGGAGTTAATGGAGACCAAAAACAGAGGTAAAAGAGTGGACTTAAAATCATCAGTTGGAAACATAAACTTGACTACAAATGAATGATAATGTTGCTCTGTGTCGTATCTTGCAGCGTGAAAATGCTTACAGCACAATGAAGCTGACAGGCTGATTTTACTTTCAGTATTGTCTTAATATCTTAATTGATCAAAGGCGTGGCGATGTTTGAGAAACATCCTGAAACGATGGCAGACAAATAAGAAAGTTAATTTACACCCCAACTATTGAAAACATCAGCCGATATAATCCAGTATCACAACACAATGTGTTTGGGAGAGACTCCACAGTCTCACAACTGTTTGAAAAAGTTGAATGAATACAGAGCCATTGTTTGCAAGCTTGGGAACTGGGCTCCCGCGGGACAAGACATGACTGAAAACAGGGACTGGGATCAGGGCATTAGGGTTTAAACTGGCATGTGGTTCTCATTGCTGCAGCAGAGTGAGTGATCGTTGTGTACTGGTGCTTTAACTGGCCTCGGCCTTGCACATGAGCCGATCAAAACCACATGTTCCAGTGCGATTGTGTCGGTGGGTGCGTAAAGATGGAGCTCTGGCTGAAGAGCTGCCCCTGGCTCACACAGCCACGCAGAGCACTCGTTGCACGTTAAAAACATTTTTTTCCCCCACTCTATTGGCTGATGGAGTGGAGGCTAACATCCACATGGAGTGTATTTTCACTGACTAAGGGGTTTGGGAGCTGATCTATAGTACAGGACTGTTGATGAAATTAATCTAGAGGAGAGGGGCTTTGTTTTTCTAAAAGCCCCACTTGAGTTGACAGTCCAACAGCAATTAGGGAAGAATGGAAGTTATTAAAAGTAAAAGTACGGTCCAAGCTATGAGGAGAGATCACTGTTTTAAGGAAACACTTTGCTTTTAAGGAAGATGACTTCCTTATTTGAGGTCAATTGTTTAAAGAATGGTACTGTAGTGTCATTTGTGGTAACACAGTGCATCTGGTTTACAACTTTTTGCTTTGCATAGATCTTTTATGTGCTCGTTGTTTGCTGATTTTTTAAAATGCAACCTTTGTTGTACATCATAGCAAAACAATGTACTGATTACTGCTTACAAAATTCCCTAAATAAAAAGACGAAGATTTATAAGGTTACATGTTTCTAAAGGGATTATTCTTTCTGTTGCTTTCAGGTGACTGACAGGAAGCTCAGCGTAACACAATGTGCGCACTGACATGAAGACATAAAACCCGGGTGCACAGAAACTGACAAAATTAGATTAAGCCTTCATGTCTACTGTGATGGATTGTCTACTGTATGGCCATTCTGGTGACGGAAACCAGGTAAAACAAATCCTGATATATCCAGGTTTTACTGACCGTGTACTCACACAAACAGGAATTATTAAAAGAAAAGGAACAACCTAGATCAGATTCCCAACCTCCTTTGTCAACCTGATACCCCCTTATCCATATCAGATGAACTCAAGTAACCCCTCATCGACTCCACATGTTTTAGTGTGTTCATTTGAGATTGAATTTATCAAAGAAGATTGTTGTAGTAATTGTTCTACATTAAAGTGTCAATGTAAATTTAGGTCAGTTTTGTTTTTATACCATCACTTGGAGTGGCAGCAGCGTGGCAGATAAGCTGGACGTTTCAACCATTTATCCCTTTTAGCTAATTATTTAAACTTTTTATTATTCTAGCTGTTAGCTGCTTGATCGCTTGCTAATTCATTTGTATGCACTTTCAAAGTGATCCTCAGCCATTGCAGCTGACTCAATGTGTGTGTGGCGTGCCCCTGGCTGGTAATCACTGACCTAGATGACTGATTCAAACTAAAATGTTATTTTTGTCTTTTGAAAGGGTTCTCAGTAATTACTACAAAACAACAAAGAGGTTAGAGTGGTATAAAGTGTTGGGTAATGATGGTGGAGTAGTAAAATAGTGTCCGGCAGAAGCTTCCACAGTGGTGTTACCGGTGTGGATGCTTGGCCCTGAAGTCTCCTGAAAGTCAGCCGCAGCCTCACACTGTGTTACTGCACCTTATCTCCTGCAGCCAGGATGCTGATTACAGGGAGGCTGTACAGGCATGCACTGTGTCAGAGACAGCACGGCTGTGCATCTACCTCCACACCACTGCAGATTATGCCCAAAGTCATTATTATGCCACTCACTGTAATAGGATAGTGGACAGATTCTTGCTGCAGTATTGTTCAATGTATATTGCCTTCTTGGACAATGATGGCCACAGGTCATGTAAATAAAATTATATTTGACCACTGAAGAGCTGCCATATGTGATACCGACCCATTATTTGTTCATATAATCAGCCAAATAATTGTTGCTTTAGATCCACATTGAAAAAACAAAACAAATCAGCAGATCTATCTTTATCAGTCTCAGACAACTGAGAGCATTTCAGCAGCAGTGTGTTATGTTAAGGCATTGGGATTCAAAAGGTCCAAGTTGTCAGTGAGTCAGTAATTTGCACTTTGGTGTCAGCGTGTCAGTTGTGAGTGGGGCTGCTGCTTCTGAACCTCTGCAGCTGCAGCAGAAAAGTGGCAAGAAAGTAGGTCCATCTTTTGTGTCAGCTATATCAGTTTCAGGGGAATGTGACACCAGAGGCAGAGTAAGTAAAAAAGTGGTATGAATCCGACCTATATGAACTCTCTGGCTGAGGGTAAAGAAGCACAACCATGGAGCAGCACTGCTCAAAGAGTTCATCATTGACAGAAAGCTCAAACACAGGTGTCTGCCTGTACGCTGGACAAACAGACCTGATTTTGCAGCATGTGTCTCTCTCTCTTCCAGACAAATTGCAGTGCTAAAGTATAAATATACATAAATACAATGAATGTAGGGATGAAGAAATGTGTACAAATACAATGCATGCATGTGACATTAAACAGGATGAAAGCTCCGCTGTTATCGAGAGCCTCCAGCCACCTCCAGGCTTTCTGTTTGTCTCATCAGCAGGTTTGGCTCAGTTGTTGATCCTCTGAAACAGAGCTCACGAAGCTGCGATTTAATAACCCCGACAGTAAAAAAGACAGCACCAGCACACTATTCAGACTCCTGCTCCCTTTTCAGTCTCACAGAAGGCACATTTAATTGTATCCTGAATGAATCACGAACAATCAACTCTGTGAAATTGAGAGAAAGCTGTTTGGCACACAGATCGCATCATTTGCTGTTCAATTTAATGATGAAGGTTTTGTTTGTTTAATCAGAAAACAAAAACAGGGGTGGATGAGGAAGTGGAGGGGAGTCGCTAATTACAAGTGGATGATGATTAAACAAGCATTCAATTTCATCCCAGATGATTACAAAAGGTACTGGCTAGTTAAGTATTCTTTACGTTTTCAGTTGAACCCAGTTTGTATTCAATACAACTGAGATATTGAGGAGGTGGGAGTTTGCAGACAGTTTGACTTTTAGTCTGACAAACAATTCAACTCAGTCGAGAAAGTTTTCATTCTGAAGCGAGAATGTGTAGAAACTGTCAGTCACACAATAAGGAAGTTGCTTTAATTTGAGGACGACTGCAGCAGGATGAGAAAAATGTGGCAGCACCTGTCTCTGCTGCAGTACAAGGGGGTCATGACTCCTAGACCACCAGGAACTGCAAACAGTATAGAAGTACTGGAGTATGTCCTCCTCTTCTGTCAATTCTTCATATTGTATTATCTTCATTTCAAGGAGGGCCACGAGAAGGACAAAAACAAGATGTAATGTTTTCTTTGCTAATATAGCTCTTTAAAAAAAAAAAAAAGTAAATAAATGAATGATTCAATGAATGGTCAAAAAAGACACACTTAAAGTCTAATATAGAAAATAAAAAAAACTTCATGAAATGACCCTGTGACCACAAGAATCAACCACAGAAACTCTTTTTCCTGCATTGCATCAACTCAACAGCTTTCTAACAACTCGACCATGTGCTGAAGCGATTGAGGAACTCTTGAGCGTTTCCTGTCTCCGCTGGAACAAAACCTGAAATCCATCACTCACTTCCTGTTTGCACTCAAGCTCAGTTGACATGCTTCCTGTATAAGCCAAAGGAATTCCCCCTCACAACACTCGCAATGCACAGAATCTCTCAACGGTCTCCTTATCTGCTCGTCACACAGTGACAGAAATGTGGGCTGGAGATTCACTGGTGGACACACACATGCACATGCCAACAATAAAGCTGCTTGTAAATCCTTTGGAAAACAAAACAATAAATGGGTAACTTGAAGCAATTCTATTTACCAGTACCATGTCTACAAATGAGTCATGAGAAACTAGTCCAATTCAAGTGTTTGGCCCCCTCATTCCTAAAGATTCAGTTTGATTTATTCTCTAAAAAAATCCTCAAAACGGCATCCTCTTATTGACCATCTGCCAACTCCAGATGAGGGAAGATCGGAGTTGATTAAAATGTTAAAACGCTGTATGCAACTTCAATCAGGACTGAAAAAGAAGTAACTCCTCCTCTACATTTGTGGGGTAAACAAAATAAATAGTTTAGCTGTCTATTTACAGATAATTCTCCTGAAGAGATGATCAATAGAAGTAATAAAAGATTGTAAAACGTTACTGAGTTTAATGGTTTATGGGGTTAGTGCATTATAATGCAGCAATTTATGTATTTTTTTGGTGTACTAACATTTTTATAGAAAACAAATAACCAATATAATTATAATTTATCATTGCTTGGTGCTATGTATTTATGTAAAATGACAAAAAAGCATTACTAATTGATGAACAAACCTACGCCCTCGTGTACTATTTTCTGCTATACTGTACACAGGACGTTTCTTTTTGTTGTGCTTCTTGTTCTTCCCCAACCATCTGAGTGCAACTCCTGTATCCAATGACACTGACATACTACCACCGCGTTGACAGAGCTCTCCCTGTTTGGGCTGCAGGGTTGTCTCTTGTTTACTTCTCTTCAACCCCTGAGCAATCGTTTGCTATCACTGAGACCCTCGTGTTTTTGGGCCGTCAGGAAAGCACTGCGATCACCAGCGGCACCTCCACCACAGCAAAGTCAGTCTGGCAAACTCAAACTGCAAGAACAAAGAGAGAAAGAAAGTGTGCCAAAAGTTAGTGCGTGGTATAAAAAGTGCTGATCTTGTGTGTTAATTGGAAGGAAGAAGTGCTGAGGCTGCTCTTAATGCCTAATGTTTCAAATCAGCCTAAGGATGAACTACAGCGGGTTATAAATACTAAAGTCGGCGAGATGATGCAACTAAAGTACTATGTGTAACTTTAAGGTTTTGAGAGTCTTGTACAGACCCAGCTCGGCCTCTACCGCTGTGGATATCAAGGTAACACTTCCTCTGGGCTTTGATGGCACAATGTTTCATTCATGAAGAGGCCACGGCTTCCGCTGATGCTTTAACGCTCAAGTTGAATATATCAGAGGAAGAAAAAGCAACTCCCCTACTATATGACTACATGCCAAAATGTGTCCACCTCAATTATTTAACACTAGAGGTCAGTGACATAAGTGCAGAGCAAAAAAGCATTTTGACAAAGAAAAAAAAAAGGCAGCTGCAAACATGAAGGCAGTGGGGTTTTTGGGTGAAAGCTTGTCTTTGATACTTGTGCACACTTTCTGCTGTCATCCACGACCGGTGATGCTATTCAGCGAAAGCCGGCGCACTTTGCCTGAGTGCATGTGAAGTGGTGCTTCACACAGAGAGGTAATCGTGCAGCTTCAGGTCCTCATAAACCTCACAGAGAGATTACCAAAACACACGTTCAGGAAGGGACATGGTCAGACTGGGAATCACTGGATTACCTATCAGTTAACGATCATGGCATTTGGGAAATATTAATTCTGCAAGCGGCTGTAATTGATTGTATCAAATGTGAAAACAAAGTGACAATGTGAAAAGGGTCTTTCATATAGATGCACCTGCAGAGAATTATCACCGCATCAGCAGCGCCCCTCAGCTTTAGGGAGGTTTAATATTCATTCAAATCCTGCACCTGATGGGGCCATCGTGTTGTGTACATCAAGATTTAATATTATTAATGCACTTTTCACCAACAAGTTTTCTAACTCCATTACTCTGTCTTTTAACTTCCTATCTACACCGGAAGTGGGAATGGGAATGCATGTGATCATGTTGTGCCTACATTTTAGCAAGTACATGACGAGTTGTATAATGTAAAACGTAAATAGTGGGAAGAACCGCTATTTACATACTAAGGCATTGCTATGACAGTCACGTTTACTGGTCAGAAAGTGTTGGTATTTGTTTTGTGTTTTGTGTTTATAACAATGTGATATAACAGAATAAGTTGTCTAATTGTGCACGTTCAAAATGTGTGTTTATAAAATACGTCTTCATCCAGTGGAGATGTATTTTAGTGGTTGGATACACTATTACAAACAGTCCAGTTTGAAATAACAAGGTCCTATTGTTGTGCAACAAGCTAGTTATTCTAAACTGTTTTATCAATATGTAAGTTATGTCAGTGTACATAGTACTAAAATAAAAATAATAATGTGGTTAAATTCTTGTTTGTGAAGACTGTAAATAAATAATGTTAATTTTCATGATGATTTTAGGATCAGAGCTCTTGAAAATAGAAACATTGAGCTGCTGCGGCAACAATCAGTGCGGTAGTGGAGTTAGCTGTAAACTAGTCAAAGATAGTTTTCTTAATCCATCAAGGCTTCAAGTTTTAAATGGGGACGCGTGTTCCCAGTTTTGACAAATAACATATCAGGCCGATCAGGGCCGCATGACGAGACTTTCTGCATTTGGGAGGAATAGTGTTGCACTGATTAAACACAGAGCAGATAGCAGAGTTTTGATGCGCTTACACAAAACTGCAGCTCCACATTTTAACCAGGATTATCGAGTGGATTTCAAAATTGCAGGTGGGGATTACGGCATTATCTCCTCAATCCCAACCCCGTTGTTCAATATTTTACCCGCAGATTACAGGCACACATGGCCCATGTGAGTCTTTCAGTAAGATTTATTTGACAGCAGAGGTCAGCTGCTACTGGACGGCCCCTAAGTAAATCTTATTCACATTTGACACATGATGATGTAAATCTCTTCAGAAAGAATCAATAATCCTGACTTTAGCAGATGAAGACGTGAGGTGTTCTCTGTTTGGGTGGGGGCTTAGAAGACATATGGCTCTTTCCCCTGATGAAAGACTTTTTCATTATGGTGTTAAACCAGCAGCACACCGGCAGCAGGGAGAAACCCCTCCCCACAAGAATAGCCATCCAGCTGGGGTCAAAGTTCAGAGCCCTCCCTGTTGGTCAGAGGAGAGGAGTGTTAACAGAGAACTGTGTCCATCTGCAAGCTGAAATCAAACCTACAGCTTAGGTTTCGACTCTTCATCCTCATCGTCACTGGTTGCTATTGTTTAAACATGGCTGCTTGATCGCAGTGTCCCCCGTTTATAGAATGTGGCCACTATGTGCCTGCAAAGAGGCAATCCAAGCATCAACTCTGTTCTTTTCTGTCTCTTTTGATGACTGTGACAGGAGATGGACTGGCTCACAGGCAGAGGAGTGAGTCACCTCTTCTACCTGTCATCTATCTGTATTTCATCCGTCACCACAAAGCTCATAACGACAGTTCATGACCTTCCAGCCTCAACTCCTTCATCCTCGGCTGTCTTAACAGGCTCAGCGGACTGAGATTTATACCCACTCAAGACCATTACGATGTTATCGCCCTAATTTCTCACCACCTTTTGACTCGTCTGATCAGTGAGTTGCTGAGCGTGTCCAGCGTCACCCATCTTCCACCTCAAACTAGTTTAGAGATCGTTGCTCTAGATTCCTTGTTTGAGTTGGAGAGGGTGTCCCTGTGCCTTGTGGCTTTCAGACATGTAATATATCTGTAAGAGGAGGACTTTACATTGTAACTCTTTCAGATAAGTGTGACAGCAATTTGAAACATTCTACAGGTCTCACGAGATATTGAAAGACAAATGATATCTGTATGACAGCAGAACCTTAGAAGACAAGTCTGAACTTTGGGTGAAGTTTTGACTATTTTAACTTATCTTTTAACTAAAGAATGCTCTTTATTTACCATTTAATTTACCTATTTAATAGCTTTTGTAGGGTGAATACATTCAGTGACCACTTTCTTTGGTACAACAGTACAATACAACACAAAAATAGGAGAAGAAAGAAAGAAAACAGTTAATCACAAAACTAAAAGCTGATATAAAAAAAAGTTTAAAATAGCGGTGGATTTAGTAATAAATATACTTTTTAAAAACATCATACAATTGTCTAAAAATTGACACAAATTACAGCAATAATTATTTTTTTCACAAACCTCTCGTGGTATCCGGCCCGTTGGTTTTATCTGCTGAGGTTTTGCCTCCACCCAGTTTGTGGTGCTCATTGATTTGAAAAAAATGGCATTAAAAAAATTTACAAGCAACATTTCTTTCCTGTGGATTATACCTTCTGGAAAGACAAGTTGCTGCTGAATTGTTATGTCAGAGGCCTATTTTAGTGCTGCAAGCTCCATAAATGAGAATCCGTTTACTTCCATGGTGGAGGAAGAATCCTTGCAGATATCCCAAAAATCTGTGCCAATGAAAGGCTGGATACATTTAATTAAACCGATCCTTCTCTTTCCCTTTTGCAGACGAAAATACTCAGTACACATGAAGATGAGGTCATTCACATCTCAGACTAAAATAGCCATCTCTGAGTCACTCATAAGCATGTTTCAAAGGTCCCACGCCTGCCAAGTATTATCTGTGCCCTCCTTCACATGTACATCCCGTCAGTGTGACATTGTTACAGACGTATATGACTTGATAAGACAGCGCTAAATATTACCAGAGCAGAGCGTAGCTGCATCTAAAGGAACATGATGGAAACGTGAGACCTCCTGGCTGACGTGTTCTTCAGGGCAGTGGCAGCGTTACATACTGTACAGCCTCAGTGACAGAGATAACACGTCGTAATCTATTTTCAGTCGGCTTAAATGAGTCTATGCTGTTATTATATATGCAGTGTGGAGACGTGGAGGAGAGGGCTTATAGACAGGAAAGAGACAAAGACATCATTTCTATCCTTTAGGTGCAACAGAATGTAAAAACCTCTCTTCAGTGTTGATCAACTGATTTCCATCTTTACTGCTGATTATTGAAGCTATATATCCTGGCTGTAAGATGCTCTTTCGACCCACTGGTTTTCCTGTTCTTTGTTTTGTCATGTGGATTCAGTCCCGCACTTTTCTCTTTCATGCAAATACGATCAGCCCAGGTCGTGTTGTGTATTTTTAAATGATCATGAGAATTTTAGCTTGGATTGATTTGACACTCTCTTACAAAGCTCTACAGCTGAGACTTCATGAGCAGTGAAGGCCAGAAGACTATATTCAGATCATTTTGATGGAATTGAAATGTAATATTTGAAATATTTTTAAACTTTTTAACTTTTATGGTATTATACTCGTATCAAGTCATACAGATTGTTTTCACTTTTATGTGTGCTGGTTTTAAAGGAATAGTTTATATTATAGTATAAATACTCTCCAGCTTCATTAGCTCCCCCTTTCTCAATGGGAGTTTTGCAGAAACCCTTGTTTTAAAAAACATTTGCAGTCAGGAGTGGGAGAGCACCTTGCAGTTTCAGCTTCACTGTGCCCAGGCTCTGGGACTGTAGCCAAGCATTCTCCGAAAGGGAGAAGTTCACTGATGTGCTAATAAATGGCTCTATTCGTTTATCACTGGTGGCTCATGATGCAGGCTGAAAGTCCCTGAGCTGCTCGACTGTTGAACATGGTTTAATGTTTTACTCTTCCCCTGGCTGTAAAAGTCTTGCGTCTATACAAGAGGAATGTGTGAATCATGCCGAGCAGCTTTGACAATGACACAAAGGACGCTGTAGTCACTATACGATGTAATAAAAAAAAAGCAGGAATGTTGAGTGCTGTCCAAACTGGAACATGTGTGCAATGTACACACAAGCTCAATGAAGCCTCACAGGATTTCTGAAGTGTCCTTGAGCAAAACACGCACAGTCTTGGACCACTGCGCTGCAGCTGACCTTGCACTTAAATCCCTCTGATGTATTTCCCTTTAAAGGAACAATTGTGTTTAACATCTCACATATGAACTGTGCTTAGTGTTTTCTTAGAAATTGTACTATTTGCCTTGAAGCTAATTCAGGAGGACGCCAGGCTGATGGTTTCACAAAATGATAGATTTTCATGGTACCATAAAGAGGGGTTGCTCAGTGAACCCACAGAGAATTATCAACCAACTTTACAGTTCTCCTCAGCTCTACGGAGCATTATTTGCACCTTTCAACTTTTGTTTTTTGGCAAGTAGATGTTGAACATAGCAGAGAATTTGGAAGCTAAGGAGACGGATATAGCCCTCAGGAGTTGGTAGAGACCAAAAACAGAGCTAAAAGGTGAGTAAATATTAGACATACGTTCATCAGTTGGCCAGACTTATGACTCCAAATAAATGTTAATGTTGCTACGGATGTGTAAATAGGCAACTGTTTGCTAACATGGTTGTCATTAGCTTTATAATGTGATAACATGTCATATTTTCAGCTTGTAAAGCTGCCCCATTTGGCGAGACAAAAAGCAAACGTCTAATGTCAGTGTCCTGTATCAAAAAGAAAACTGAACTACATTTCAAAATTAACACCGCTCAACATGTAAGCCGGGTTCAGTCTTTTGAAATGACTCTTCATCTCAACAATAAGTGCCAAATTCCAGCAACATTCCTCAGACTGCTTTACAACAGTGACCTCAGCTGCAGTAAATGGGCACCATCCTGCAACAACAAGTCTTAAATGTACATTGTGTTTATAGAGAAAACAAGGCAGGACCTCCTAACAAACCAGCCACTGCTTAGTCAGGGTGTGGTGGACGTCGCCCCGGTAAAGTGCCACATATAGTTAATCCGCTCCATGTGTTTGAAACCCGACACACTGACCGAGAGCGGAGGCACAACAGAACGGATGGCCTTGTCAGTGATGGAAGGCTCCCTGGTGACCCATCAGTATAGAAACAGCACTGCCTAATGATCATATTCTTCATCTTCTATCACCCCAAGACCTGCAGCCTGGTCTGCTCCAGGCTGCAGGATAAAGCCAGGGGCCATATAGCAAGAGACTACAGGGGCCACCGTCCGGGCATCAATAGATCACACGTTTAAAGAATATTTTCTCAACTAGTTTCCTAATATGAGTGATTCGATTTTAAACAAACAAACATTTTCTCCCAAAGTTACAACAGTTATGGTTACTTCACATGAAACATGTTTTGTTCTTTTTCCCTGCTTGTCTCACTGGTTTGAAGTGGGAGGGACTCAACATGAGAAAAGGGTGATGTCACGTGCACCACTCAGAGCTTTGCAACATTTGAATTGAGTTACTTCAAACAAACACCATCTACACAGTCCTAGCAAAGCAGATTACCAGAGTTTTTGAGTGTTATAGTCATAGTAACTAAAGACTGAGGATTTGAACTTAACTTCATAAATAAGCAGCTAACTGTTGCTCAATAATCCATGAATATTTAATTTTGAGGAGACCACGTTTTCTGCAGGGCTTTAAGTTAAAAATTAAGGTTTGGATAAACTTGATTGTTGTGTGCTTTCAGAAAAGGATGGAAAGATTATAAAGTTAGATGGTAAGACCACCTGTGTACTGTATGGCGGAACAGTTGCAAGTCAGTATGTTTAGATGAAGAGATATGTAAACGTAAGCATGATATACGTAGTTGGTTTTACAGTAGCCTATTTCTGCTATAGGGTACCTTTTTCCCTACTTCTGTTGTCATGATAAAGAGAAACTGTGATGTGAACAGAACTCAGGTAAAACATGTGTTAACCATCATGCTAGAAAATTTATACATTGTCCCTGAACAATGGATTCCCATGAAAGCACAATACTGCATTTTTAAGTTTTTAGGCTGGTGTAGGAACAAAATATTCCCTCAAAAAGGAAATAATCAAGCAATCCTGATCTCTCTGTTTGCCGCCTTTTCCACAGATGTAATTACCCAGCTGTGTTTGGCATGTATTACTTTCATTCAGCTGAGAAAATTAGCAATAATCACAACTTTGAGCATGACAGCGAAGTTTCAGCCGGCCAATCAAGACAATAGCTTCGGATCCCGCAAACCCAGAAAAATGTAACACAGATCCCTCTCTCTCATCTCTCGTCCCACGTGGCTGATTCTTAATCAGAAACAGGCAGACTGGATCAGGTCCCACATGTGGAAGACTGGATTATAAAAGCTGTGAACAATTAACATGCATGAGGGTCTGCCCTGCCTCAATGAGAAGGGAATGGCGTCTGCTTATGTTAATTTCTCAGGATTAATTTAAGACGCTTTTAAGGGCACTTCGGTGGGAGGGATTTTCAAAGTAGACTGACTCTCTTTCCTGCTTTGTCGAGTCACGTGAAAACCTTTTATTACTGAATCAACTGTACATCCAGTACTTCAGATCTTCTGTATGGATAAATAATGAGTTAAGTATGAGCAGCAAACTCTCTGGTGCCACCCCACAACAACAGTTTGGGACAAACAGTAACAAGTATGTGTTTCTGTGTGTGTGTTTCTGTGGCGTTGGCCCAGCGCTAGGCTGGCGCCATGTTTGGCCCCATGACTGCGGCTCCAGATGTGAACGACTGCTCAACACACCCCAAGGAGGAGGAGTATGAGGAAGAGTCTGCAGGAGGGTTGAGAGGGAGGAGGGACCGCTGCGGGGAAACTGAAACGTGACCCCGTCGTCCTCAATGCTCCCTGCACCGCCCTGTGTGACACATAACTCATTCTGAGGAGTCTGAGCTTTCACAGGACTGTACGGAAATTATTTTTGTATGGAGGGGGGCCGAAATTTATGTTTATGTCACTTTTTAAAAAAGCAAGGCCCTGCCCAGTGCTATTACATAATTTTCTTTGGAACCTTTTCAGATCAACACGCTAGATTTGCCACAAACTCTGTGAAGCAATCATCTCACTGCTGTCAAACTTTCTCTTTCTCTGCTGCTGCCAGTTTTCAATGCAGTGGCCGATCACTGTGACCCACCTCCACCCCTGCATTCTGTTACCACCACCAGTCTGGAGACTCAATAATGGAGGATATTCCTGTACATATTTAGCAACTACCCGCATAAAATAATGAGTTATCGTGGGGTCTAATTGCCTCACATATCTCTGAAATTATGTCATATAAATTCATGTAATTACTAAACACTTTTTTCAATTAGTCTCTCGTGACTAAATTTAAGATTGTATACACCACTTTATATCTTAATGGAACAATAAATTAACAACCAACACAATTAAAAAAATTTCAATTCTTTCGTCAACAACAATGACGACAAAAAACTGTTTCTGATTACCTTTTTTCATAAAGACAAGAAGATTATAACTAAATAAAAGTAGCCTTTGATATGAAAATGAGAACTACGACATAATGTATTACATTTTTGGTCAAAGAATAAAAACTAATCGGTGATGTGAAAGACAGACAAGTGAACCGACTACTGATTTAATGCAAATTCAACAACCTCCATTCATCTGATGGGTCACACGTTGCCCTTGATTTGTAGAACAATATCCTCCTCCATCAGACTATCCATCCTTTAAACAAACAAAAAAATACAATACCCTCCCTCTTTTCTGGCCCCTCTTCCCTCCCTTTACATTGTTCATAACAAAACAAAGCCAATGAAATCATCTCTTCTGATAGATACAGTGATGTGTACAGTGATGAAGCAAAGTTGAACAGATCCTTGTTGTCTGCTTCAACCTCCACCAGTGGACGCCTGCCAGTCCTGCTGTAAATCAACCACAGTGGACGAACTCCTTTTATCGCATTAACTCTCCCCTCTTGCTAGGGGGCAAATATTGCTGATTTACATATGCAATTAGTTGTGCTGAAGGGGCAAATTTCAGCCTAACAATGGTTGTCATGGTCCAAAAGAGTAATGCAATTAGAGCCAATTGTTTAAGCACGCCCGCCCGATTCAATTACTCACGTGCTGCTGACAATCAGTGTCTTGCTGTTAGAGAAGCATGACTAATGAATGACATCAGGACATGCTGCCACCTTGCATTACTGCACGCCTGACTTTCCACAGACAACAGTCATCAAGATAACACCTGATTCCTTTAACGTAACACATGGAGAAATATTTTCACGTCAGCACAAAATATCCCAGTATAGCAAATGATGCACAAAAAGACTCACACATTCTTTGATGTTTTTGAGGAGACAACTAAAGTTTAATTGGAAGTTACATCCAGAAGGCTTTTATTATCAACTTTTTTAGTTTTACATTGCAAGAAGGAAATAAAAGTCTTATACCCATCTTATAAAAGGAGGTAATAAACAGTAAGAATACTTAGAAGAGGCCAAAACCTCCATGGAGCATGCTGAGCTCATTGTTTTTCATCTTTCGCACCAAGTTCGGAAAGTCCACGTCGCACAGCTTCCAACAGCCTGAAATCATAGAGGGGTGGTATTTTAATAAAAGCAGGGAGGATCTGTTTGTGTGAACTGCTCAGATTTAATAAAGTATGTAAATAATTCCAAAATCTAATATTACAAGCCCGAAATGTACAGTATGTATTTTAGTTTGATATATTCAGCTGAATTTGAAGGTAATCTTGTAGTAAGAATAGATGTGATCAGCATTTTACTATCCTGCAATAGTGCAAATTCTATAATAGTATTTATACTTCATTCGTATAAGCAATGGATGCTTATCTCAAGGGTTTTGGCGTATGCCACATGAACCCCATGCAGAGTTAGATTTTGTATTTGGCTGGCAGCCCTCAGTAATCAATACTCAGGTGGGTACAGTTCTAGTAGTGTTATTGCTACTAGAGACCGTGGCTGCAGGTTCAACTGGAAAAAAGACCTTAACACTTTAAAATGTTCTATTTTGACAGTTTTTATCACTTCCTTCCTGCCTGACACGGTCTAGTGTAAGAATATCAATACAGAAGAACTTGGGCTTTATTTATGTGTTTTTATCTTATGCTACTTGCATTATTCTGCACTACTGAACACCTAAGAGGGCCACAATGTACAAGAAAAAAATCCTGCAGTCAAATTCTTACATGGGTACTTAGTATTCGTAAAATATACTTCAAGTATAAAGTAAAAGTAATCATTATACAGCATAATGGCCCCTTTAATGTTATATTATGTACATATAAATATAACTTTTATTGATGCATGACCATGTAAGCAACAGTTTTTTAAGTGTCACCTTTTTAAACCTGATGAGCAACCTTGTTGCCAATAAATGTCAGCTTTGTGCCAGGACAGCTTGGCCCGGCAACAAAACATCAATTGTTTCCAATTGGCAGAATTTCCTTCCCTCAGCCGTGGCTGCGACCAATCAGAGGCTGGCTTGGTGGAATGGAGCACGTTCACCGTGGCAACCGCTCCACTCTACCTCTGCTCGCTGACACTCCTCCATGGATGCATTATGCACTCCTCACACCGTCCTCTCTGTCTCCGTCAGATGGTCAAAATAACACCCACCGGAGAGGTGGAACTGGCCGTTTCCTGCAGCTCAGGATGAGGTTAATCCTGACCGAGCAGACGAGGGCGACTGTGTGTGTTTTACAGACTACATCCTGCTTTCTGGAAAACCATTTTCCGAATAAACCAGAGCTAATATTCCATTCTCGGAGGTGAGGTTATCTCAGGGGTTGAGGGTGGTGTCTCCAAATGAGCGAGACATGAGACAATCTGCAAGCTTGTGCGAGGCGGTGTCCTCCGCCTGTAACAGCAGCTTGTGGGGGGAGGCAGTGATATTTGAGCCACAGCACAGATGTGGGGATAAAGCTGAAGACAAGTGTGGGTGGTGCTGTGTGTTTCAATACAGCTGGGTTTAAAGACAAACCACACTTATTTGAGTAACCCTTCCCTGACCGCGTTACAGCAAACACACACAGATACTAAACATGCGGACACCCAGTGGAGAGACCTGCTTGACACAGAGCTGAATGTGTTTACTCCACGACTTCTTTGAAACGACAGTGTTGCCATTAGGGGCTCAGAGAGACTGGGAAGCCATGTTTAGAGGATAATCTTGGCCGGACCATCTGGTCAAGATTTTCTCTCTTTTCTCTGGATTTCTGATTTTCTTCTTTTCACCGTGAAACGATGAAAGAAAAAAAATGTCTTTTGCAGTCTTGAAATGCAACTGAAGAGTCACATGGATTTGATTTCACTCCTTCAACTGGATAATTGAGAGACGTGCAGCAGAAGCGGCAACGGCTTGTGGTGCATCCCAAGCCAGTGGTGAACTACATAATCTATATTTATACTATTACTGATCACTTTCAGTTGCCACTGCCCATCTGGATGCTTCAGCAATCCCATTCCCCTCCCAGTATAATCGCTGTTGACATAGGAAATTTAATCTAGATATCTTGGTGATGATGAAAGTGGTTGTAATAGGATTAAACTGGGCTTGACAGGAGTGTGACATTGCTACTGCAGGGCTTTACTCCATGAGTACGACACTGAATTATACTGTTGGTAGTATGCAACCTGCTGCGTATTTACCATGTGCCCAGGACCGAAGACAAATATCTATTCATAAGTAATTTAAATAAAAATAGGAAAGACATGTATATTTTCCCAAATTAAACATAAAAAACAGTTGTTATGAAATAGATACCAGAGTATGTATACAGGTTTAAGATACTTAATCAAAAATCATGTATACATTTACCATTTTTAAATGCAGATTATATCGTTTTAGATTTGTCACAGTATTTTACCCACACATAGTAGCTTTCCACTGACCATACTGCTTAAATATAACTAGTGTTCCTTAAATTCACTTAAGTTCCATCTCAGTTATATCCAGTTTGCATCAGTTTCTGATACTATTACATTATTGTTGCGTGATAATGCAGTTCAAGAACTGATTTATTTGAGAAGTTTGCCACACATTACTTCACAATAATACTGTATTTTATGTTTAATTATTGATGCAACCTCATTGTTTACTATCTTAAGTTGAGAATTTTTTTGTCTCTATACACTTTGTTGTTACAATTTAGTTTGTTTATAGTATTTAATACCTTTTTTTATACTTCAATGTGTGTATAGTAAACACACATCATACATTCTGCTTCAAATCTGCTCTTGTATTTCTGCTGCAGATCAACAAGGTTGATCTGATCTGATTTAACTTTGACAGAGAAGAAACAATGCACATGTGATGTACTGTAATGGATTACACAACTCAAGCAAGTTTAAGAGTCTTCTAGTAGAATTTAATACTGAAAAGAAATGAATGGAAACGAGTTGCATGCCTTGAACAAAAGGTAAAACCCATCAACGTTTCTAAGACACAGTAGCACGGTTTGGAAGAAGATTAGTTGTGGAGCTTCTTGTGGTAAAAGGCAAACATGCCATAATGCTGGTATCATTCTTTAAATGTGTGTTTAAATGATAAATAAAAATGAATGGCCAAAACTATGGGTATATTTTTGAATATTATTCTCTGTTCTGTCTATCTTTAGATCTGAAGACGCCTCATCTGTGGGGTTTAGATGAATGGATGTGGAGACAACAGCTTCACCCTGTGTTTAAAAAAATTATCTTATATGTCACTTTTAACTAGCCTATACCCGCTAGTTGTCTTTCAAAAATGTACAGTTTGAACTCCAGAAATAGGCGATAAAAATAGGCCAAAAGAATGTAAAATGTCTATTTTAGTCTTTTGCTTTGCTCATGTATCTGCCATGTGGCCTTTTACCATACTGCCAGATTATGGGTTGCATGGTTGGGGTAGCAGAAAGCCATTACTTAGGGGCTAAAGGCTGGAGTTAAGATTATCTGCAGGACTTCAGGCCAAAGAGATTTGTTTCCCCAAGCAAAACACAACACTTTGTCTTTAGTAGTGAGAGGATTCTGAGGTGACAAAGATTAAATCCAAGATCAAGCTAATTTAATTGTGGTTGATGAGCATTTTAGTTGAGTTTCTGTGGAAATTGTACATCATCCATGAAGCCTTGGGTTGAAAATGTGATTGGATCTTTTTTAGTTATAGCCTCGGTACTTTTGTTACCATCGAATGTGTAAATAATGGAGATCACATCGTTAAAACATGTGGTATTGAAAAAGTATCAAGTATCATTACTTAAAGAAAGCTTGAGAGTTGTTCCAATACCAATAACAGTGTCAGAAATGCCTCCAATACAGGCTAAAATGCTGGATTGGCGAGTACACGTGTCAACGCATCGATCCCATATCACATTATCATTTCATTCATCGATTCATTTACGCTAACAACAACATCACGTGTCCATCACTACCTGATCCGTATCCTGCCCGAATGGTACTGCACATTTACAAACTAATACTGCACACCTGTGGTTTACTCTCGTGCACCATATTTCTTCCCCTGATAATGCCATTATAAAACAAATATATGAAGAAATCTGCAGGAGGAAAGCTAGTTTACATTTGCTGTTAGCAGTCGGTGCTGCTTGGCTAAATAAAAGAGCTGACGAAGAGCTCCTTGAGTTATCATGATGTGAGAAAGCTAACTTAAAACCACAAAATGAGTATTAATATTGACCTAGTGTAGGGTGAGTTATAAGCAGAGGGGGTGTCCTTTTCACTTTGGATGTGACTGAAATTGAAGATAGCAGGGGAATTTGGAAAATAAAGTAGAGGACAGCAAGCCACAGGGACACACAGTACAGTCAGAGTGACATTCTTTACCGGAGGTTTTGATGTGGATGACCAGGAAGCCTCTAGAGGTTCACACACTGCTGGAATGATCTGTCATCGTGAATGTCGACTCATGTAAGCAACGGTTACTGAAGGCCCTTTCAGGTTCACCGACTCAAGCTGCAAACATCCTGCGTACACACTGCACACACATGGCCATGAAAGTTAACAAAACACTGTTTTATCTGAGAAGGTGCTTATTAAAATGCCAAACCCTGGGAGTGAGTTTTATTCTGAGAAAATAGCTTTGAAAAAAAAGAAATTCACACGCTGCATGGATGTAATCTTGTGCAATGCGTGACAGTGAATTTTTGGCAACATTTTAAGCTTTGCTTTCCTCACTGTAATAGTTTGTTAAATTATACAATACAGTCAGGGAGACATATCAGGGATGGACATCGAGGATCTAAACAAATCTGGCTAATTAGAATAAACAAAAAATAATAAATTATCAGCAGAGAACTGCCTCTGAAGAACTTTCTGCTATTCTGGCCTATTTTGACATCATTTTGCAAACGTTTATAATTTACTCTTCAAAATCTTAACTCCACACAGTCACAGTGCTGTGCTCTATCTGCGAGATTCAAGGCACTTAAACTTAATAACACAGGCGTGTTTGTGTATGCAGACACAAAGATTATAGTTATTTTGAATCACATACACATATCAGGAAGCAACAGATTTCCAGAAACCACATCTCAAAAACACACTTTTCTCTCCCGCAGTATGCAAACAGAGGTTGACAGACCTCTCTGGAAGTTTGCATATGAGCTGTCGGAGAATCCTCACAGACGTGTCAAATACTGGCTGTTTTTGGCTATTAAAAACTTCCTTAAAATATCAGTTGAGTCTGAAATGCTTTTGCAAGCCCAATATTTCTCTAGTGGTTTCTTATTGATCATGTGAGAACGTTAGCTGTATTTGACATTTTCAGTTGATGAGAACAATGACAAATACAAATATAATACAAATATGAGGTCAAGCAGAAAAAAATGAAACGCATGCTTAAACCATGACAACATATAACTGTGCACACCAGTAGAATACACAGAAAAACAACATTTGGACAAGCATGTGGAAAATGGATAGGCCTTGGTATTTTGTTTTGTTTAAGTCTACATTTTCCCTGATCGTCCCGCTCTCCCAAATCTACAGACATGATACCAAAAAACAACAACAGACTTTCTTTTATGTATCAATATTCATTCCAGATCTTCAGCACAGGTTCTAACATGCACTTGGCAGACATAACTGTTGTATAAGACGTACAACAAAAACAACAAAGCCAAAGGAAAGGGAAACCAAACCAACCAGACCTAAACAAACACCATCACGCAGTTTACAGTCTCTCAGAATCAACCACACAGTATTCGTAGCACATTCATGATCAATCGGAGATTTCATCGACGTGTATGGGTGAGCGTATGGCCCGTGGACACCTCCAGGTTCCCTCCCCTCAGGGCTGGTGTGTTATTCCAGTAATCCAGGCCAGTGATTGATCCAAGCATGGCAGCATCATACTGCTGGAAGGTAGCCACGGTGGGTCTTGACTGACCTTTGGCCTCAGGTCACTGCCTCTGGTCTTACTTGACTGATTTTCAAAAGCTCGCTGGATGGATGTACATCAGAGGGAATGCATAAATCAATATGCAGGAGAGGCTGTCTTTTTCTTTCCAAATAATAAATCCTCCATCTGTATTTTCTGACTCTGTGCAGTCCAGCTGTTGCGCTAGACAAGCCAACCGGGTCAGTGAGGTCAGCGTGATCAGAGAACCTTATCATATAGAGTTGTGCATTATAAGTCTTTGTGATCCAGTCTGTGATACAAGCAAAGATGCTTGGGAGCACAGATGGGAGAATTAAGAGAAATCAAGCCTTTATCTGTAATATCTGTAGTCTACGAAACATGAAGCCTCTCATAGAAAATAGCATCTACTGCTGCAGTAGAGAGTATCAAGCAGGGCTGTTATTAAGTTGATGACTTATTTGTGGTTAGGTCTATTTTTTTTCTGGGGATTTATTCAGCTGATGTTGCAATATTAAAAAATGACGTACAATAATTTTACATCTTTGCAGCTGTTCCAGTTTGATGCCGGTAAGTGGATTCATATCAATGACTCCCAGCTAATGCCTTTTGCTTTGGAGGGATGGGTGGAGCTGCCTGTGAGTAATAGAAGATTAGATTTTGGATAATCCGAGACTGAACATACAAGAACCGTGTAACTAGTGCATATGTGGTACCGGGGCAAAAATACACTGGAAGTGCAAAAAATTAAAACAAAAAGTTAGGCAATGAGGGGGTTTAAGTTGTGTTTTTACTACTATAATAGCAAGGTACTATTTACTTGTTACAAGGTAACAGTTTTGATATTTTAAGGATATTATTATTGTATCATATATCTAAAAACTTAAATCCGTAAATATTTCACATGTACTAGGTAATTTAAAAAGTACTATTTTAAGTTATATTTCTTGGTCCCGCCTAAACAAAATGTGTTCGCTCCTAATTTCCCTCATACGTACCTAGTCAATATTTGATTCGTACTCTAAATGTACAAAGTATTTACATTGTACATTGACGGCTCTAATCTCAAGCCTTACCAAGAATTTCACCCAAGTAGATTTTTTAAAAGGTCAAATGTTTCCAAGTTCAATAAAGCTTCACGCTCAACCACAGCTTGTTGTCAGATGATTTGCCCGACTCACGGGTGAACTCCTGCCGTGCAGCTCAGATGTTTCCCACACCTGTACATTTCTTTCACTGCTGTGGGACGTAGATTCACCAACTCAGTCACATGCAGAGCTGTTTAACTTCAGTATGAGGGACGACAGCATGGCACCGCTTCATAAACCACAGCTCCTCTTTGATGTGTTGTTTTTCATGGGCGAGGAAAGCCTCACGGGTTGGGACTTTTCCGCCTTCACCACCATCTCCTCCTTCTCCACCTCCTCCTTTAACCCAGCTGCCATCTCACTTCCAGCATATGTTGACCAAGGTTTTGGGTGAGCGCACCAAGCAGGAACGGCACTAGTGTGTGCACAGCGTGTTTGAGAACGAGACCGTACCTGCAAATCATTTACCAAGGGTCATTTGAAAGAGCGGAAAGCCAAAGGGCAGCACTGTGCACTGAGCTGCATGTGACTCTGCTCTGCATGGGAAACACTGAGCTTGCTAACATGTAATTAGCTGTTACTATTTTCATTCTGCATTGCCTCGAAGCAGCACAGGGCTGTTGGTTGTACACCCTGCGCCAGGAAAGTTTAAGGCTGGCTTTTGAGTCTTAGCCTTTACTCTTCAACTTCATCTATGAACTTTCTGTATTGGTCTGAGCAGAGACAGCGGGGGCCGTCCTGGCCAGAGGACCCCTCCCTGAAATGAATGATCGCTCTCACAGAAGGGAAACTTAAAAAAAGCGATCCTGAATGAAAAACAAGCTCAGGTTTTTTTAAGGATCATGGCAATATCCTCAAAATGGAAGACTTTACATAGAAGCAAAGAAAAGTCCTGCTGTATTCTAAAACAGATGTTGTTTTCAGTTAAAAGCAGAAAAAGAAGTAGTTTTACACTTTAGGAAGACCATGGCCAGCTATTGTGCACTAAGTGGAAAACAGGACTGTCCTCCCAGGGGATCTCTCAGTGACTTTGACGTTAAAAGCTCATTTTCCTCTTCCCTAAATCCTGCTGCACCGAACATCATCCAAACTGCAAAGCTTATGCAAACTCCTGGCACCGCTTCAAAGCAGGTCTGGTGTCTGCCTCACTTCCTCTGCCCCCTTTCCTCTGCTCCTTCACTTCTCTACATCTCGAGCGGCGTTGGAGCAAAAGCTACTGAAGAAGCAGGACAGAAACTAGTTGCAGCTCTAACCTAGATCACTGAGTGGGTGATGAAATGGAAATAAAACCGATTGGCGAATGGGGATTCATCAGATACGTAGAGTCCATAATAGGAGTGCCTCTTTTTCGACAAAATACCGACGCTAACAAACAAAATCCTTTACAAGCAACAGCTTTTCAATATATAATGAGTGGAGAAGGCAGGACAAGAGGAAGATTGTTTTTCAGAGAAGACAGACTTTTAAAAAAGGCAAAGAAACACTTTAGAGGAACAACTTGGCTACTCTGCATCACTGAGCCGAATGTGAATCTTCAGATGAGCTTTTAAGTATTTTAGGATCATTAAGAATTAATGTTGATAATACATTTCATTAATAATTCAAATGGTGGTTTATGTCCATGCTCATGTTTTAAATGCGTTCAGTACTTTCTTGGTGGTCAGTATGCTAATTCAGAAAAACAATTTAAAGCAAATCCAGTCCAAAACCAGTTATGCTGAAGAAGTATACTTTCCAATACTCATACTGGTAGAAACAGATATAGTAGGATAGGATATTGCAGTACGCCAACAAATACCAGGATGTCCTATCAGATTATATTTTGCAGCATGCAAGCCAGTATGATTTTCCCGCTATTCTGACCCACAATCGTCAATGCAGCAGATATATGACCAAGACCAGGCCCTCCCACAGAAATGACCGGGCCACTAATAAGGTCCGATGAACGGGCCCTTTCTGCTTTACTCAAATCAAGGCATGCGCATGCTGTCTTTTGCCTTCTTAACACATGCATGTAAACTGAGAGAGACTTACTCAATGACGGGGGCTATATACAATTCACTCCAACATTAGCTAATAGTTCAGATCAGTAAATTTCTCAGGTCATGTCGCACCTGACATCCCAGTGCTCCCACTGCAATCCTCCCTCCTTTAAAACAGTTTGCTCAATATACCGGTCTAAGACATGCATATGCAGAACAGAATTAAAGGTAAAACAAATCAACAGAGTTCCCCTTAAACACATTTCCACAGCAAGGTGTTATCATAAGCAGTGAAACCTGTCGGTTTAGTATTAAGTAACCAACACATTTTGTGTGCCACGCCATATGGGACATTATGTCTGACAATATGACTAGAAATATAAAAGAACGTCATTATGAAGTTGAGTTTGTACCCTAGTTTGTTGCAAGTTTGTGTACACCATAAAGTATCCAGTTTCAACTTTTCTTAGAATTCAAGAGCTCATTTCAGGATTTTCTTTTCTTTGATTTGCACCTATGTTATTGATCCTTGGATGCTGAATGTGTTTGCAGTTGGAAGAGCTCATTGACTGATTTCTATGGATGCTGGGAGGATATTCTCAGGTCAGCTTGTGTGTGCTGTTTGACTGTATGACTTGTATCTGACTCATACGGTGTGCACTGTATGAAACGCAAATAGGTAAAACAACTATAATATATGGTATTTTATTTCAATTAAGAAATTGACAAGCACTCATCAATCAACATATTAAAACGTTTGTGCCATCTGTTCAAACTCACACGACGGCTCCTTAAAATAAATACTTTTAAGAGGAAATAATACAGACAGAATATGTGAGGCTCAAACCACAAGTACAAACAAATTATCCAAATGTCGAAAGAGACGAAAGGGTCTGAAAATTCCCAAAGTCAACCCCGACTCTCCAAACGAAAAGTGTTTGTATAAAACAGCTAAGTGTTTTTAAAAATACAGAATCTTACAAAAAAGTTTTCATCTTCTCACCTCTTTAAATCACTGTAAAATATCAGCTGGCATTATGACAAGAAATCAGGAGTTTTTTTCATGTATAATAATAAAAAGACAGAATGTGCTTCTGCATTTTTCACATTAGTATTCACATAAGTCATGAGTGTACTGTATCATAAAGGTCCTCCACCCCTCTGATGGTGCTGTGATGGAGACAGGTGCATCGCACATCCCTCCAGCCGCTCCCCGTCACAACATTGTGTGCCGAGCTGAAGATAGACACCGGTGACCATGGTAACAACAAAAGGTGTAGTCAGTCCCGAGACACCCACTTATTTGCAGACACCGTGTCATTAACCATCTTTTCAAACAGTACCCTAAACATGCCGAGGCTATGTAAAACAGTACACTTCACAGCCAAGTGTTCATGTCTTTATAGGTTATTACCAACAGCATTCACATTTTCTGTATATAAAAAAAAACAACAACGACGAAAAAAACAAAACATACTTTTTGACAATTTGTCAACTTTCAAACGGTCCAAAAAAAGAGACAAAATAGCCATCAACGGGAGAGGACTTCAAGAATACAGGTTACAGTACAAAAATGTGGTCCAGGTGGTAGCACATGAAGCATGCATGTGTTTATGTTGCCCTGTTCACCCCTAAAACCCTCATGCGAAGACATACTGTATAAAAAGGCCACATGGCTTTTTCTTCACTTTTAAATGCACGTGTCCAACAACTGGCCTCTTTGTCTGCTCTGCTCATCTTAAGACCGACGAAAGGTGCTTTGTTCCCGTATTGGTGGACTCCGCAATAGACATGGAGCCTCGTAGAGTCACTATGAAGTTTGGTACATGAACATGCTCCTGAAGCCATTTACGACTGGCTCGCACTACTGACAAACAAAAGTCACAGACAGTTACTGTGATGGGAGCAGTTCACGAGAGGAGACAGATATGTAGCTTCAATGTTGTCAGGTAGAAAACGTGTCCACTTAAAAAAAGAAAAACAAATTGCTTGGTTGATCTTGACAGTTTCCTTTTTATTTTTTAAAAGCCCCAAACTTGTAGGACATTCTCAGTATTATGAGAGGCATGTTTAATTATGGTTTAAGGAATAGTTTGACATTTTGGTAAATTAGTTTATTTGTTGTTTTTGCTGTGTTAGATGATCGATACCACTTTCAAATCTTTCCACAGCAGCCAGTTAGCTTAGCCTAGCATCACTATGATCAGGAGGAAACAGCTAGTCTGGCTCTGACCAAAAATGTTTGTAAGGATTCAACAAATGAGACTTAAAGTGGCTTTAATGAGTGAGCTTTACAGGTGCTGGTAGGTGGATTTTGTTACCTTTGGACAGAGCCAGGCTAGCCGTTTCCCCCCGTTTGTAGTATTTATGCTAAGCTAAGCTACTTGGCGGTTGGTCGTACAGACATGAGAGTGGTATTCATCTTTTCATTTAACAGAATCAAAATGTAATACTAAAATAATTAATTAAAACATGAAAATTACCAAGATTGAAGCTGCAAGTTTCTCACTTGAAAACATCGATTTGATGCGTGTGTGCACACAAACCTCGAGCAGTTTCTTACCAAGGGCTCTGTGTTTGTTAACGGATCAGTGGGAGTATACTGTATGAGCATGTAAACAAAAGGCCGTTGGGCTTGAGCTCGAGTCTGCTGAGCTCCCTCTTCTTTAGATCACCCCAACAGGACGTGCCTAACCAGAGTCTAACTTTCTTTCTTCTCTAAGTGCAGAGGCTTAGTGAAGCCCTTCACCCCCTTTTTTTCATTTCTTCAACATTTGTACTGCGGAAATAACAACAAAAATATAACTTAAGATAATCTCTCTAGGCACTGTTTGATTTCCAAGGCTTTTTGTTGTAGACTGTGATAAAAGGTCAGCAAACAGATAAAAAAAAAAAACAGTAAAAAGAAACACCAGAGAGTGATGGTTCTGCCGACCAAACACTTTCTCCTCTGTGATGTATCAACGTCCTCCGAGTCAGCTCACGCAGCCAAACAGACTCGCTCTGTGGTGGAGAGGCTGTAAGGGCAGAAAGTATCTAAAGGGTAAGTGTGTAGAAGTTTCAAGGTTAAGTGTCAGTTCCAGTCTTTAACCTGTGCTTCTCCTTCGTAAAAAAAAAAAAAATGAAACAAAAGTCAGATGTTAAGCCATAATCTTCTGGGGAATCTCTATAGAAGCTTTGACGAAGATGCAGTTGTCTCGGACGTAGTTCCTCTTCTTGATCTCGTCGTGAGAGATGAACTTGGGGTAGCCGAAACCCAGGGTGCTCTCGTCCAGCGAGTTGCGGCTGCTGCTGGGCTTCTGGAAGTTCTTCCAGTTAGGGTCGGGGTTGAAGGTCTCCGTGATGTGCTGGGGTTTGGAAAGCGACGGGTCGCTCTGGTCCATGATGGAGAAAGTCACCTTGTAGGAAAAGGGCCACTCCAGCAAGCTGTCGTACTCTCCGGGTAACACGCGGATGTAGACGGAGAGGTGGGAGCCCTCGCCGCTGCCGTTACCGTTCAGGAAGGCCGACACCTGCAGCTTGTAGCCGTAGCGGTGAGTGTAGAAAGGCGGGCTGAAGAACTCGTGATTGCTTCTGAGTTTGGCCTCCTGGAGTTTGCGCGAGTAGTCGCTGAGCTTCCAGATGAGAACGCCGTCGTGACTGACGGACAACTCCTCCATCTCCCTCCGAAGCTCCAGGATCTCCTGCCGCTGACGCCCCACCAGGTTACACATCATAGTCAAGTGAGACTTGGTGGTGTCTTCCAGGTGACGACTGATAGCCAGTTTGGGGCACTGCCAAAGAGATGAATTATTAAAAAGCTGCTGCACAGTGAGAAAGAGAGGAGATGCATAACACATACAGAGGTTTTTATACAAGAAAATAGAATAAAGAATTTAGCCGTATTTTTTTTTTGTGTGTGTGTTACAGTGCCAGGTTTCAATATAGGATGATGAGATAAAAGCAACACCCGTGCAACATCAGTTTCATCCTCATATGCACAAATAATCTGGTGAAGACTGATGAAAAAGGATTGCTGATGAATCTCATTATTTTTAGCTCAGCACCTTTATGTTTGCATTTGGGCATAGAGTAAAGTCCTGCTCCTTTTTTTGTAGCAGTGTAAATGATATGACGTGTGTGACTTTTGATTTGACTGAACTTTGAGATGAAGGGGTGTGACGTTTGTGGCAAATTTTGATGGATTTTTTTTATTTTACAGCAAATGTGGATGCTGTTCGTATATGTTCAGTTCAGTGTGCGTTATCTGAATCATGTATTTTTTTACATCCATGAACAGTCACAGATAGACAAAGATATGGATAATGTGATTATTAGATTTAATATTCACTCTACTGCTGTGGAGACGTGTTTTTGCTTTCTGTCTATAAATGCTGTACATCAAGTTTTCCACAGAGTATGCGGAGCGAGTATGACGCTCATCTACAGCTCTTCCTCGAGCGTTTCCACATTTTGTCAAATTGATGTCAGTTTCAAAAATAGACTATAGAATATAGTGTTGCTCTCATTAAAAGAGAGCCTACAGGCACAGTGCTGTATGTTCGAAAAGAGAAAAAGCATTACTTTGGAAACACTGAGCAATGATTTGAAGGAAATATAATGGAAAAGACGCATGTAAACAACAAAGACAAACAAGCTTGGGAGTTGATTAACAGTAATAGTGTTAACAGAGCGAGGGAATGATCTTTTAAGGTTAAATGATGCAGGTCAGTCTTACCCTGTGCTTGCAGCCGGCGTCTTTGAAGGGGCAGAGAACGAGCGCGCTGCCGCAGTTGTCCTTCACATGGTTAGCCAGATCCTCTCGGGCGATGTTGGGTGTGCCGCACTGGTTTGGGCACTGGACAGGAAACCGAGGGCAGTGGTACTGGTGGTTCTGCAGAGGAGTCAATGATAGTGTTAATGGGTGCACTGCTGACCTACAGCATGAGTGATAAGAACACATGCTGCACGGTGGGGTTGCAGGTTAATGGTTGCACAAGGGAAAAAGGTCCTTAAAAGTAAAACAAAAAATACATGTGGTATTAAAAATGAGGCTGCAAAAATAGACCAGACAAGAAAGAAAACAACTGATCGTGCAGCCGCACGATCAGTTGTTTTCTGAAGCCGCAGAAACGATTGGGACCATTCTGTCAATAACATGTACAAATCTGGCAACTGGTAATTTGACAATTAATTGTCTATTGGTTATTGCTTTTCCTTTTCTTAACTTACAGTAAACTGAATATATTTGTGTTTATAGATTTTTCGCCGGACAAAAGAGGTAATTTGGTCACCCTGTTGTCAAGGACATTTTGTCTTTCTTCTGATGTTTTACAGAAAAAAATATTAATAATAAAAATAATCTGCAGATTGGTCAGTAATGAAATCACATTAGTTTAACTAATTAGTTTTAATTTCATTATCTTTTATCCTTTTCTTGATTAATTAAATATTCATATAAACGATAAAGAGTCAGAAAAAAAGTAAAAAATGTGCAACTTGTTTTGTACGTCCAACAGTCCATAACCCAAAGGTATTCAATTTACAATTATATAACACAGAGAAAAGCTGAATATCTTATAATTACTATTATATTTTTTTGAAAAATTGCTTAAACGATTATTCAGTCGTAGACAATCAACTAATTGGTGCAGCTCTAGATACAAATAATCACGAGTTGCTGCCTGCAGACTAACTAAAAGGAACATGATTGTTTATTTTCCATCCTGCAAGGTAACATTAGTATATCATACCTCTATAAAATCAAAAATATATCAGGAGGCAAAAGGCCCTCAGACTCAAATTATGTTGAAATTAAATGAAAAAAATATAAAAATAAACATCGTAAACGAATTGTGAAACACTTTGTCTAAGATCGGGTTATTACATCTTGGCCCCAAAGGTGGGGGAGGGGAGAGTGACACTGGCTGCTCAGCTTCTGGCTAGATGTGCACAGAGGCAGGCGCTTCAAAACAGCAGCTCACACTAACATCCAGCTGCCACAGGGCAGAGACACCATGAACCACAGAGAGCCTTCTCTGGGCCATCCTGAGGCTGGAAACCCTCCAAGAGCCACATGCAGTACGGATGACAGGTACGACGATACTGACAGGAGTCCCATTTTGAGAAAGACTGACTCAGTCATGCCCAATATAACAAAGTTATTTCACTGAAAAAAAAAAGATACAGGTGGTAAACTTTGTGTGAAACTGACCTGGATTGTGTCGAAGACAAACTCCTTGCCGCAGTACTTGCAGGGCTGTGTGCGTTTGGGACACTCGGCCAAGCCGTGTTGGGACAGCAGACGACGCATCATCCGAGCTCCACACTTGTTCTCACAGTAAACACTCTCCTGAGGACACACACCCTGGTGGTTCTGGGATTGAGAGGACACACGTGATTACAATTTAAAGCAGGGTTATAAAGTCAACACATGTAATACTGTAGATAAAGTAGGTGTTACTGTTTATCAAATGCTGTTTATATACTGCAGTTATTATAGCTCAAAACTGCGTTTTAATGAAGAAAATATATATAATTCCTCTGAAAGCATTGAGGCTGTTATGCATTATGCAATAACCTAAATGTATCAAATTTACAACATTTTGAAACTTTTACAAAATCAAATTTACTCTGATGTCTCTGATTGATTCTGATTAAATGTATTGATCGATCCAGACAAAAATAACAAGTAAGTCAAGGAAATGTCATGTACAAGTATTTTCAAAATACTATAATCAGACACTATTTTGATTATAGATGAATCATATAAGTATTTTTTTCTTGCCTAACTATCAACCATTCTGCGGTTGTAGTGTCTAGTATGAGAGGATCTGCTGCTTTTCTCTTGTTTTATATCACTGAATTGAATATCTTTGGGTCATCTCGGACCCTGGGAAATATGAATGAATCTCACTATTTTTGTCATCTCATAGACTAAACAAACCATCTATCAATTGAAAAATAATCCGCGGATGAATGATCAATGAAAGGTTTTGAATAACACACAGTTGTAAACATGAGTGAGTAATTCCAATGTGAGAGCCAAACGGTGGATGAATGCCACTGCAACTGTGTGCAGAGGGGCGACCATGTGGGCCGGAGTAAACGGAGGAAGGGCGGTGGAAATGACAGAGGTGTTAGTGACGAGACTCTGAGGCACTTCAGCCGGGGAAAACACATTCAGCATGAGAGACCCACTCAAAAGGTTCTTTCCTTTTGCCAACGCACGTGTTATTTCAACAGAGACTAACACACGTGCATTAGTCTCTCCTGCTGCTTTTCACAAAGACGTCTTTCATATACTGTAGGCATGGAAATTACATGGTGTCACTCTGGGTTGTTTACATAAAGCTCCCGCTGAGTTGTAACAGGAAAGAAATATAATAAAAACAGGTTTGGTGTCGGTGTTTACCTCGTAAGCTTCACCGGTAAACTCGCTGCCACAAAACTCGCACTTGACCTTGCGCTTGGGGCAGTCGTGCTGCAGGTGGTCGGGCAAGTCGCGGCGCGTCAGCTTGACGGAGCAGCGGTTGGGGCAGGGTATCACATTGAAGGCGCAGGTGGTGAAGTGGCCCTGAGGGAGACACACACACACACAAACAGACGCATGTTAGGAAATACACAAGTCACAGTGTTTGATAAGGCAGCAGATTAAAACAAAAAAAAAAAAACGGAAGATGGAGGAGAGACAGATGAGAGGTTATCAAAGCTTCTCACCTGCAGCTGCTTCATCTGGCCGGTCCAGCGGCAGCCCTCCTCACTGTGGATGCAGCGGATGGGCAATGCCAGGATCTGTTGCTCCAGCTCTGGGTCCGGGTAGATCTGGAGAAGATGAGCAAGACGAGGTCAGTGTAGCAGTGGCAGGAGCTGACCAGGTCATGTTGGAAGACTGTAATATACCACTTTCATAAAGGGTATACCATGGGGTGAAACTGCATTTAACCAATAACGCATGTAAAACCAACCGAACTAGCAACAAAATGCAAATTTATGAAGCTGAAAACAGGGCTTTTAATGGATGATAAGCTGATATTTTGCCACGTTGAGAGGCAATCAAAATATATAATATGTATCTTGCACTTTTAAACAAACAAGATAAATTGTGCAAGTATGTCACCCTAACCCTGTTTCAAGTCTTTATGCTAAGCTAGGCTAAACAAATCCTCCAACACTCCAGGTTAATGAACACAGTTGAGATTGGTATTGACTGGTGTCTCTCGGAAAGACAGATAAGACTGAACTTTATTTATCTCGAGGGAAATCATTGTGCGGCAGTCACAGTACAAAGTTGTGCACATAGAAAATATCAATGAGGTGCAAATTCATAACATACTCAATACCAACTATATTAACAGCATGTTGGTTTCTACACTATATCATACGAGACTGAATGTTGAGCTACAGACACACACATTGGAAAATTAAACTGTTGAGATTGAGTTAGCAAACTGCAGCAGTGAGTCGACCCGGCCGCTGCAGTGATAATGAGTTAGTATATGGGTTTATGGGACCTTTGAGAGAGACAGGGAGCATAGGAAAAGATTTATTTTCCACAGTCACTGAGCGATGAGGATGAGTCAGTTTTCAGCCCAAACACCCCAAATCCTCCCCTACAGTACGCTGTCCTGGGGATTTACAGCTCTGCTCTGCATCTCCATCCCCCCCCATGCTGTCACACGAGCAGAGGACTGGTCAAACAAGACAAGCCACTTCCTCAAAATGCCACAACAGCCCTCGAAACAAACAACAGCTCAGTAACAGCCCGACTGCGCTCACGTGCCTCTGCACGAAACCTGGCAGCCATCGCCTTGAAATTTAAATTTTATTTGGAAAATAATGTACAATAAAACAATTAACTCACTCATTGTTTAGCTGCTATGTTAGGGGATATATGCCTTTGCCAAAAAAATTATCATTTAAAACTGTTAAATATGATCTACAGACATAGATATATCTAACATTAAAACAGATGCTTGACTAGCGGCGTTTTTACAGTAGAGGCAGACGTTTTTGAGGACAGAGGACTCCTTTCAATCGATGCCAAAAGCTGCTCAGACACAGGGATGATCATAAACTGTTTGTTGGGTTTTAAGTCTCTCATGCGTAGTTCAGAATTAAGCTCTTGTCCTTTTGTTTCACTCTCTCACTTTACAACGGGGATATCACCTGTGAGGGAGCCACCCTCCGCCCCCCGAATACAGTTATTCACTATCTGTGTTCCCCCTCTGGCACAGTTTGATTAACGCCTTTAAAAAACAAAGAGTTCAGTTGAAATTTAGTTACAATTTTCTTTTCTTCTGGGAGAGATTTATTTTAGGGGAAAAACTTAAAGGTTGGATCAACTGAACGTACTTCTTTCCCACTGTAATGTGACTCTTTTTTTTTTTTTGCCATGCTGACTGCATGCACACACACACACACACACACACACACACACACACACA
>NW_022280102.1:137132-161725 GCF_004355925.1 Anarrhichthys ocellatus | reverse complement strand
CACACACACACACACACACACACACACACACACACACACACACAGATAGAATTATGCAAATAATGCAATTATACAAATATACTGTCATGAATTAGGGAAAACACCTACATGCACACATATACATATGCATAATATGGTTGGAATGTATGATGTTGTATTATGTGTTTTTATTTCTTAAAAGCCTTAACTAGGGACAAGGTCCGCAAATTAGCTAGGGCTTGAAGTTCTACATACATTGCATCTGTTGCACTTTACTTAAATGTAACAATGCCGACAGGTATTGTCCCGGTCAAATAAATGAATACATAAATAAAATGGCGACAGGGATGGAAAGGTCGGTCTGTCAGTCAGTCCACTTTTTTGGTGTGGACTGACATATCTCTACAACTACTGGATGGATTATTATAACATTTTCTACAGATATTCATGATCCTCAGAGGGTTAATCCTAATGACTCTGGTAATCCACTGACCTTTCCGATATTGCCACCATGAGGCTGTGTGTTCTGTGGTTTTGACTGGATGGATTGCCATTCAATTTGGTGCAAATGCTCATGTCACTGGGTCAACATTTCAATTCGCCCAATACTTTTATTCATGACCAAATAGCTGGGACTGTAATATCATTCCTACCAGCCTCAGCTATACTTTGTGTTTCGTGCTAACTGGCTAAATGTTAGCATGCTAAAATACTAAGCTAAATGGGTGATCATGGTAAACATTGTACCTGCTTAACATCAGCCTATTAGCATTGTCACACAGCTCAAAGCATCACTGTGTCACCAGATGCGTGTAGACTCATTTTCGTCTTAATAGTTAATAGTGTTATTATTATCATATTTGAGAAGAAAAAAAGTATGTTGTGAGAGTGATAATCATACCTTGGCATAGTCCAACGGTAGCTGGTCCTCTGGACACTTGAAGACACCCTCACTGCAACAAAACAACAGAAGAGCTTTGTTATTATTGGAATCACTCAAAATAAAAGATGACTGCAGACAAAACTGTTTGCAAGCATCTCAACAAGGACGATTTTTAAAATCACTTCCAGCGTAAAAGCAACTTCTTTGACAGTCTGTAAGAGCAGCGCAGCATTGCCTTTTGTTGGATTCTGTCTCTTCATACACTCTTAATATGAGAAGCTCTCTGACTCATCACCCTGTATGACGTAAGAAGACACACTCTCATCCACACACGGCACAATAAAGTCAGATCTTTGAGCTTCTGGCTTCAATAACATTGACTCTTTCATCCGCTCCCCCTCAGAGGAAACGGCCGAAAGATTTTTATTACAGCAGAGGACAAAACTTCAATTTGGAGCCTGTTCGCTTTATTTATAATACATATAGAAATGATGACTTCCCAGCTACTTTTATAGATTATCTCACAGCTTTGAGTGAGTGTTTAATTTTTGCCCTTGCTACACAGTCTAGACAATAATGAGTTAGTTTCAACAGGCTTCTGTTTTCCTGAGAATAAAGCAGTGTAAGCCTCGCCTTCATGCCCAAGGCTTTTCCTCAGGAAAAACAGATGATTTGCTAATTTGCTTGTGTGAGTTTTTTTTGCTCTTTTCCTAATTTTTGTCCTCCAGCAGTTTACCTCAAAGGAAGACTTTATTTCAGGCCCCCACTTGGTTTTTGCGGCGCCACAGCGGAGCCCTCACCGGCCTGTTTTAGGGCCAGATGAACGAGTGCCACGGCTCATTAGGACATCCCTACCCTGATCATCATGAAATATTCACACTTGTAAATAATGGAGGCAGCAGCCACTAGGGGGGAGCTGCTTCACAGAATCTAAGCTTGCAACCACCCAGACACATAAAGGTTACTTAAAGAAACACAGAAAAGGCAATTGGTGGCGGATCTCTTGAGATGTCAGCTGGGTCGCGACTGTCTCGAGCGCTCCTGCTGTTTCTGGAGCAGAAGTGCTCTCACAGTCTTCATTTCCAAGTCTACTATTTTGATCAACTGTTAATTCATTTCAGTATTCATTAGTTCCAGCTTTTCTGATTTGCTGCTCTTTTTATGTGTTACGTGATAGTAACCTAAACACCTTTGGGTTTTAGACATTTAAAGTTGCCACTTTGCGATTGTGGGAACCTGTAAAAGGCATTTTGACACTTTATCGACCAAACGATTCATTGCTTAAATCGGTTGATACGGAAAAAAATCTTTATCTGCAGCCCAAACCTGTTAAATGTTTGTTTTGTTTTTCCACATTAAATATGCTGAGGCTGCAGACAACAGAAATGCACAAAATGTGCTTTTGTTCAAAAGTCAGTAGCCCTGAAGCTTGATCTGACCTCCTGTGCAAAGAGGCCTCTTGTAACCCTGGCCATGCCTAAATTATGTTCAAACTAATTAAGCGACAACAGCGTGCAAACAGTCAGTGTTTGTCTCTTGGTGCTTTTGCTTTAATATGGTTGGCTGCAGTGTCACCTGACCGCAGCTCCCAGAGGCACAGCGACATGTGACAGGACGGGAGTGCACCTCGTCCCGTCTACCCAGCTGACGGGGTGGGGGGGGGGTTAGGCCGGGGGGGGAGGGAGGTTAATGCATGACGAGACTGCAGTAATTCTCCTCCATTAGGGTCACTGTGTCAGCATGAGAGCCGGAGTCCAATTAACAAGCCACAGAGGACTGTAAAAGAGGGTCAATCGATTAGAGGCTAGGAGAGCCCAGTCAGCATCTCACGTGCAGTGTGAAATCATTTACAGTACTCTTCGCCATCACCGCGGAATCATCCGCAACTGTGGAGTTTAGAGAGCACCACAATCACACAGCGAAAAGGAGATGGGAAGCGACAGGCTCTCAGCTCCGGACAGGGGACAGCCAGAGGCCCCGTCCAGCCCGGGCCCCGTATCTGACACACAGAGAGGCAGACAGGCGAAAAGAGCCAAGTCACAGACTGTCAGGATAATTCCTCCCATGGTCGCAGAGAAGCTCCCGCAGCCACACATTCATGTGTTCGGGCCCCACTGCTGATAATGCCGCTCGACTCTCTTGGCCGCTCGTGAGTCGAACTCTCTGCCGCTTTGTGACAGCACATTAGCAGTGAAAGGTTGGGCCGATGTGTAACGCAGCTCTAGTTCCATTACATCCGTCTTCTCTGACTACTGAGGGCTTTGTAGAAGAGACTAGAAAGCAGCATGACCAAAAAACTGAATATCACAAATAGGGCTTCGCAATGATTAAAATAAATACTCAAAAAAGCTGCATGAGTCCAATGAATGCTTAGCGTTTTTAGCCATACCAGTGGCTTTATATCAGCCAATGTTTGCCTTACCCAAGATGGTGAACATGGTAAACAGAAGCTTAACATCAGCAAGTTAGCATTTAGCATATAGTACACCATCACAGGGCTGTTAGCGTGCTGTAGACACTTAGTCTTTCCCTCGTCAGTTGCTTGATGAAACGTTGTGTAGCTTATCAGAATTGTTTATAATTTGTTTCGCTGTAGATCAGCCAATAGATTGGAGTAGAAAAAAGATGAGTCAGTCAATCACAAATGTGACGCAGAGCCAACTTCGATTGAATCGTTCGAGAATCAATTAGTTGATTAAAACATTAGCTGAACAACGGAAAACAATGTTGATAATTAATTAATTCACTCTATAGGTTATTCATTAGGTAAACAATGCCAAAAATGATGACCCCAGCTTCTCAAATGTGACAATTTGCTCTTTTATGTGGTTCAAATATTTTGGGGTTTTGGGCCGTTGGTCAGAGAAAACAAGAAATCTGAAGATGTCACCACGGGCCCTAGATTATTCGTAGAAATAGCAGAGAGCTTTATCGGTAGGCATAATCGTTTGCAGCCCTAATGCAGTCATTAAAGGATGAATATAACTGTCACACAAAGCCCAGAGGGGAAACTCCTCTGTGTACATCCTTGCAAGTGGGAACTTGCACCTCACAAACAGCCAGCCTCTTTTAAATCAAGTCTCCCACAAGTGTTTGTCTCTGACCACAGTTCACACCCTCGCCAGTGAAAATCCAGGGTGAGAGGCCGATAAACAAGTGTTTCAGCGTCATGTTGGGATGTCACAGGGGAGCAGCTTAAGACCGGACAGCAGACAGTATAATACAATCACCTCATTAAAATTTCATCGCCTCCCTCTGTCTGCGAGAGCAGCAGAGGCTCTACAGCTGCTCTGCTGCGGAGACGACCGTGTTTAAATCACCTCAAATTCACCGTCAGACAATGGCACACGCATTATCACTTTGTGTTAGTGTTCACCCCCTCTGCAGGTGAAATGCACCCACTAGTCAAACCCATCAGTGCCTTGGACCCTAAATCCTTCTCCCCTCTTTCTTGCCCCCGCTGAAATCTTCTTTTCAGGCGCAGATTAAACAGCCATCCATTCATCCAGGCGACACCACGAGGACAGCCGTCACAACATGCTTCGTCACTCTGCGCATGGCTCCTGACAGGCAGACGGTGAGAAGTACAAATCCCTCAGGTTTAATCTCACCGGTGCAGAGCGGAGGGTTTATTTTTCAAGCGACAGCGACCAGTCTGCAGGCCACACGCAGAGAGAGCATCGTTGGTGACAGTAACCTTGAAAACTGTTCTATATTAACTAACAGAGAGACTCCTAATCAAACCTTGCTCTGTTTGCCATTGTAGAGGGCAGGGCTGTCGAGACACGCTAAACAAACTAAATCAAAAGCATGAGGCCTTTGGAGGGGACGAGTCCGTGGCACATTAACACTCTAAACAGACCTCTGTCACATGAGGTATTTTCTCAGATAGCATCGAGGACCCTCGACTGAACTGCCCGCTTATCTCCTGCTGGAGCTCACCACCAGCTTTTATGTTCATCCCCCGTGCTAAACCCTTTTTGTCTTTTCAAGTTACACCATGGATTAACATTAATATAGACAAACAAAACCTTAAATTCCACCAGAGCCCTCTGTTTGGGCTCTCGATCTCACAGCGGAAACTAGACTCCCCGATTCTCCTCTCAGGAAGTTAAAGAGAAAACAGGAATCTAGTTTTATCTCAGATAGAGTTCCTATAATCCCCCTAAATCCATCTGGTTTTCAGTTCGTGTGTTTAAGACTGTGTACAGTCATGACTTCTTTCTTCTGAGCCTCTGAATTTGAACAATAATGAGTTCCGATGATATAGAGACATTACAGAGTGACTGATATTCTGCCATGTATCATCTTGGAGTTTTGGAAAGCGGATTTCTTTTTCTGAGAATGTTTCAAAGTGAAATGTATCAAAAAATGGTTGCTTCCAGCTTCTTAAGTGCTTTCCATTGGCTTACATTATAGTAAATGTAATATTTATGGGTTTTGGACTGTTGCCTGGAAAATTTGGAAAAAAATATTTGCAAATCTATTAGCAATCCCGGGATTTCTTTCTCAATCATTAGTTGCAGCCCTATGTTTGACTCTACCTGACAAACAAATTCATCAACAACTGCAAGATTAGTGAGGTTTATAGGTGCTGCTCGGCTGATCAACTTTCCTTTGGATGGAGCCAGGCTAGCTGTTTCCCTCCGTTTCCAGCCTTTATGGTAAGCTAAGCTAAGCCCCTGCTGGCTGCAGCTTCATATTTACTGTACACCAATTCCACACTATACTATCCTCTGCCATAATACTCATAGTATACTGAAAGTAGACTAATTCAACTGGCATATAGTCAGAGTCAGCAGTTTTGTACTGACGTAAAATGATGTATGATGTGTGACTTTGGACGGCTACTGCTACTTTAATTAAGGAAACTTCACGAAGGGAAAGCAAAATGTTTTTCCACAGATTTAATAGATTATTTTGATGTTTTCCCAGCTGTCTCTGGAGCTGTCTCACCACAACCCACAATTTGTTGTAATTTCTTCCAAATGAAAATTGGGGATCTGTCTGTGAGTTTCTGTTGCTCAGGCAATTTGGAACAATAGTGAATATTCAGTGAAGGACATTTTGTCAGTCGCACAGTATGTGTGGGCCGACTGACAATCCATCCTTGGAACAACTTGATCTCACTACCTGGACTTTAAAGCTGCAGAGGTTGTTCTGCTTGCAGAAGCTCTTCCTCTCATCCTCTTGCTGGATTAACTTGAGCAGTCTGTGCTGACTAAAGTGGCCCCTAAACGAGGTCGAGTGACGGGGGCTGAGGCCGGGTGGCGTTTCCACTGGTGGAACCTGATACAATGCGAGCGCAGAGCTCCCTTCACCCACGCCTGATTTGGCTCTTGTTTGTCTGAAATGGGAGGAGAAGCGCCTACTTTCACAGAGTGTGATGACACACCCGCCCACAGGTGGATCGAATGCTCCTTCTCAGGCTTTCTGTGTGGGACATCCACAGACAGTGGTGCTGTGACAGCTTCTTGTGTGGGATTTAATACCCACAGGATAAGCTGTCCATACCTGTGGTTTGCTAGAGATTATATTGTGTATAAACCCTCCGAAGTTTGTGGAGACATTCTCCTCCACCACGTCTAATAGGAAGGCAGCGCTGCATAACACAAAGCTCAGACATGTCGTCCAAATATCAAATGTTAAAATCATCAAAATGTTTGATAACTGTGGGTAACTAATTCATGCTTATGCTGCAGAAAAAACAACTATTATTAACACATTTTTGGAGAGGAGCTGAAATGACGTCAATTAGTCAAACTATGTTGATTATCGATTAATCATTTAAGAAGTAAAAAAAATCCTAACATTCTCTTGCTTAAGCTCCTTAAATGTTAAATATTGCGGTTTTAAGTCAGTCATTTTTTTTTTTTTTTTGGGTGGTTGGACTCTTGGTTTGACCAAACAAGACAACTGATGACGTAATTTTGGCTCTAGGAAAAGCATTTTTCACAACAGTTTTCTAATGTTACATCGGCCTTACGATTAATCAATTGATGTTGAAGCCAATCAGCAGATTAATCGTTAATGAAAATAATCGTTAGAAAGATACATAATTAAAGCTGCGTCTGTTTTTGACTGTTAGTCAGACAAAACAAAGCAACAGAGATACAAGCATCTAGCATGATAAGAGACTTCTTTTTCAGCACCCAGCAAAGCTTTTCAGCCAAACAGTGAATACTTACTGTAAATCCTCTAAGTCCTTTATGTTTTACGGGACTGGTATAACCTGCTGTCCTCCAGCAATTTTATTCATGTTTATAGAGGTCATCTGTGTGCTTAATCTTTTTCCAATCTGCTTTGTCCTTACTTTGTAAAGTACAAATGTCGTCATTAATTACTGAGCATATTTCACCAAACACAGATTCGGATGAATATTAGTCCAGTGTGATTGAATATTTCACCAGCGTCTAATAGAGCTATCCGTTTGGCAATGGAGCCGTCAGATAGTCAGTAAATTTGAGTGAAACACAAGGCTGTAATCATCTTATGAATTCTGCAAAAAGCACAGAAGAACAGGGATACATTATTAAATGAACTGTCTTGTGTAAACACAATATTTTTATTCCTTTAAAAACATTTTTACAGTAAGATTTCTGATGGATTTGAGGGAACATGTTTGTTGAGTTTAGTAGAAGCCTGTCCAGACTATGACACCTGTAAAATCCCATTCAACTTCCTCTGCTGGTCACTAACAGCCACTGGCAGCTGTTTCATATGAAGTAACAATGGCTGACAGTCTGCAGGTCATGGTCATCAACAAGACAGAAATAAATTACATCTGACTCTGTGTTAGACAACCCTAAAAAGACAGGCGGAAAATCTAACCGCTTCCAATGGTGATTACACCTATTCAAATAAATCAAGCAGTGCTACACTTTAAAGTGCAGTTAGAAATCTCTATTTTATGCTACCTTATCCAGACTTATACTATTTTTTTAGTGTGTTGCTTTGCCAAAGCAGGAAAAAAAATGATGCAAGTGGGAGAAAGGCACTACTACTAGTGTATATGTGTGTGTGTGTGTGTGTGTGTGTGTGTGTGTGTGTGTGTGTGGATGTCTGGCCTCTTTCCCTGGCTTCATCTCCAGCACCTCATGTAACACACTCACTGGGACCAAATGTGGACCAAGTAGGAAAAAACATTAAAAAGGATGGTTTTATTATGAGCTACACTTACACTAACTACAATGTTGATGCTTTTGTTTCCTCTCTTTTGCATAATATCACTATGCAGAGATAATTCTACAAACAGTAGATCCTGACGGTTCGGACACCTGGGGCCATGCTAGCTCATGCCGTCATCGCTTATGTAATGATATTCATTTCTCCTTGCAGTTCACCTCACCGTGCTGACATTTGTGAGCACAAGCCATCTGTGAGCAAGTTCACACAGCTGTAGAGCGTCCAAAGGTTAACAAATTCTCAGTTTGTTTTTCTGAAATGTCAAATTTGCAGTGGCACCGGCAGCAGATGAAGAGTACTCTTAAAGCATACTGTGCTGTTTAAGGACTCATTTTGTAATAGTATTTATTATTATTTACATTTCAACCCGACAGCAACATTGTTGGGCTTGTCCATGTTTTTACCCCAAATGGCAAGAGACTGTTGAAGAGACACCTCCTTTTTGCCTGTTTACATTTCTGCCATTGTTTACATTTAGTTTTTGTACCTAATTGATAATCTTTATTGTCTATATTTTGTATATTTGCAGGCCTACTTTGTACTGCAACTGCTGCACAACAATTTCCCTTCAGGATCAATTCTATCTAATTTTATATCTTATTTTAATCCTGCTACCACAGAATGAATTAGCCATTGATTATAAGGTTACCACACACATAAGCGCTTGGTAGAGCATAATGATCATTGGTTTAATACAGTATGTTCAGACCTACATTTCCTGGACGGAAATATTTTGCTTGTGTGATTACAAAAAGTAGCTCCGAGAAGCTGGAGAGGCAAAATCAAAATCATCGGCTTGAATGTGTGAGCATTGAATACGATGACTCATCGAACTGCCAGAGGTGCAGTTTAGAAAACACCATGCCATGAAAGCAAAGCGTAAAGGAAGGAGCCACCTGCCATAGGACAAGCTGGCTACAAAGACAGAGCGAGAGGAAGGAAGGAGGGATGGATGAATGGATGGAGGGAGGGTCAAAGGGAGGAGGAGCAGCCATCTGCAGGCTGAGCGCAAGCCTGCGAGATGCCTTAATCCATCCTTAAGTGTGTGAGGAGGGGAGACAGCGCTTAGAAGTATTTATAATCCCCTCGCACTGTCTCCTTCCATCAGTGTGATCGGGCTTTGACATGAAGTCTTTATCAGAGGGGATGGTTATAGCATGAAATGCTAATCCAGCTCTTCTTAGTTTGTTTCTGTTGACTTTATGAATTTATAGCAACCTAAGTTCTGTAGGACTTCCTCTTAACTCGCACCTACGATATTATGAATTAGGAGGTGTAGCTTGACATTTTGCGGAATCAATTATTTGCTGTTTTGCAGGGAGTTAGATGAGGTGATTGATCACTCTTAAGTGTGTACGCTTAGCTTACTTTAGCAAAAGACTGGAAACAGGCAGAAACAGCTAGCCTGGCTTTATATGAAGGTTTTTATACAGATGAAACAAACAATATCATTTATTAATTAGTGAGATTTGGAAGTACTAGAGGAGGAGCTTTAATTAAAGCAAGGCTAGCTGTTACCCCCTGATTCAAATCTGTGTGCTAAACTACGCTAGCAGTAGCTTGGCAGAAAAGAAAATAAGTAAATTTATTGAAATGTGGAGCAATTACTTTACCACGCTGTCAAAAGAACTGCTTGACATAATACATGGATTTCAGTCTCAGTTATGCCGTTTCATTGGCAGGCAATCAAATAAATAAAACCGCAAATGTGATAGAATGTTGAAGGATCTTTTGTTTTCCTTGGTTGATTTCATCCCCTATATTAAACGCTGAATGCAGGAGGTACAGGAAAATCAATCCACTTTCATTAACTGCTGCTGATCTGGGTGCAGAATGGTGGCGGTGTGGGGGGGGGGGGGGGGGGGGGGGGGGGGGGGGGGGGTGGTTGAGGGAGAAGTCTGTACCATCAATTGTATCGGGAGCTGAGCTCATGCATGCAATGCAGTCACCCTCACCCACGCTGTAAAAGAAGAAAAAAAAGACCAGAGGCGTACCCACATGCACCAGGGCCTGCACTGCGTACATGAAAGGAAAGGAGGGCTGGAAAGGAGATTTACGTATACGTTTGATCTGGTTGAAGGGCGTTTTGTGGAGGGGCAGAGCGGGTGGAGGATTGCGCCTGGAGATCAATGAAAGTCCTGAGCTTTAACATGTCGCACATGTGGGAAAGACCTACTGGTCTGTGAAAAAGTCCTAAAAGCACTTGCAAGGTTGCAGCACGTGTGAAAAACCCCACTCTCCAACCCACTGTCACACATTAGCGAAAAAGAGTGATCAACTGTTAGTCACCAACTCAGACCAAATGGAAGCAGTTACATGCTATAAATTACTCTAGACACGTGTGAATTTTAGCTGTTTTAATTTTAGCTCAGCTTCAGAGGACAGATTTCTGCTTAAAAGGGCGATCTGCTGCGATGGCGGCTGGCTTCGAGGAGCTGCGACGCTGCCTAGCTAATCCTGTGGAATGCCTGCACTGGACGGAGGGGCTCTGAGACTGCCAAGGCATTGCCTGGCCTATTAAAAAGGGAGAGTTTCCTGCCAACTGTATGCATATGGCGCTGGAGAAACAGCACTAGTCACAGTCGCCTAATTTTTCCTTCAAAAATTACATTAATGATTTAGCTATTGGCGTCAGAATCATCGAGAAGCGCAGCATTAAATCGCTGCACTAATACAGATTAACTGTGGAAGCGGCAGTGCGCTACGGGCCATAAGCTGAAAATGCATTTTCAATCAGAAGCCTCTGTGAATGCTTCAGTAATAGCCTTAAAGGTGTCATTCAGAAAACAGAAACTCGCCAATGTGCAGGTGTTCAGTTTGGGGTAGTTTCTTAATTTGTTTATTAAAACTTAAAGACACAGCTGGACAATTTTGGAAACCTGCTTACCCGCTTTCTTGCAGAGAGCTACAGCTTAATTAGCTTAGCATAAACACTGGGATAAAGGGGGAAACAGCTAGCCTAAACGTACCAAAGGTAACAAAATCACCACTTTATATCTTGTTTGTTTAATGCATACAACAACCTGTTTCCAGTCTTAATGCTAACTGGCTACTAGCTGTAATGTTATGGCTTTATATTTAGATGACAGATGTGGAGGCCGTATTGATCTTATCTAACTTTCGGCAAGAAAGTGTTTCAGGAGGCTTTTTTTTTTTTTTTTGCTTGAGCTAATGTGTTGTTGATTGCCAGAATATACAGTATGACAGATGGTTGATAGTGAAGAGGTTAATGCCCTGTAAACAGAGGGATAAACTATTCAGTATCATAAACTATTTCACTTTAATCACACTTTCTCTGATTAGTTAGGATAGTAGCAGATAAATATGTCCTGACCTGGATTTAAATACCAGGAAAGATTTTGTTCAAGCATCCAGAGTGGAGGTGCAATTCTGAAATCTCCATCAGTCAAGACAGGATTGAGCTTTAATGGAGTCTTTCTACTTCCTCCCTTACTGTAATAAAGATAAAGAAAAAATTAATCCTGACACAAAATCCCACAAGGCGTTTCTGTTAAAAAGCCATTTAAATTAAAAAAGGATTTAACATCCAAAGGTTTCATGCTCCTTTAACCAATTAAGACGCCGTGTGTGAAGTAATCCCATAGTGGGATAAATTGCAAGCCCTTTCCTAAATTAAGCAGTGTGGATTTCAGTGTGAATTAACTGCCAAAATGCCTTTTTTTGTCAAGACGGTCTTAACTCCTGTGGAAGAATGAAGAGGAATATGCCAATGGCTTGTTAGCTGGTTCGAACGGCTCATTATTCCTGCGTAACGACCTCCTGGTGCTCTCTGTGGGGGTATGTTTTACGAGTTTCAAAACCACCAAGATCTGTTTCACGCAGCCCAGAGGCCAAGAGGGACAGTTTCTCTTTAAAGAGAACTTACCCTGCTGTTGGCCACCAGAGGAAAGGCATCAATCAGAGGCCACTTTGAGGTACATTTTCACGATTTAGCAGCACCTTTTAGACACATGAGCTCATGGCACCAGAGGAGGAAAAGGACGAGTTTTGCATGTATTTACCATGAATCAAGTTTATAGCAATTGGTAAGAACTTCACCTCATTCGTTTATGGAGTCTGCACTCAATGCCAAAACCCCCACAGCAGACAAAGACGACAGTTGTTTTCATTGCATGCTGATCTGCTGCATGCCTCTGGGGAAAGAGCCTCAGAGAGGCACTTCTCTCATCGCCCTTCAATTAAAACTATTCTTTTATTGCACAGTGATTGTCACTTCTTTGAAAATATGTGGAGCACAAGTCAGTTGTAAACATGCTGAAAGGGAAAACAACACAATATCTGCAACCAAATTTCATCAAAACAGACCACGATAACTTATATCAGCTCCAGGAAGGCAGATTTTCTCTCCTCATTTCTGCATGGCCTTTCTGCCACCAACAGCAGCAGCAGGTGGGCAGTGCAGATAATCCCTTCAACCAGTAACATCTTAGGGACAACAGATCTTTTAATTAACCTGCACCCGTTCACCCCGTGCACCGGAAAAGGAAATGTAACTCAATCTGCAATCGTGCCTACTTATTATCCTGTTTTTAACGCTACACCTTTTAATTGCTTTACATGATGTGCTGTATCTATGAGTTTGCATCCATCTATTTTACGCTGTTGCATACATTTTCAATTTGCATTTAAAAAAAAACAAAACTGCGTCATGGTGGAAAGTTGGTGCATCGACGAGCACAAAATGCGACAAGGTGCGATGACGACATACACATCATGTCGTACTTGAAGCATGTGACTTAAACGTCCGCTAAAGAGACAAAAAATGTCGACAGACGAAAACATCAAATCTGTGTGCACCTATGCGGAAAAGCATTTTCTTTTGCGAATTCATTTTACTGTTACATGTGACTTTTGTTTGCAACTATCCACCATTGTTTATCTTCAGTGGTTGGATCTTTGAACACAAACTCTATCAAACCTTTTCTGTCCCGTTATTCATAAGTCCTCAAACAAACACACCTCTCGAGCTGACCTGCTTTGCGTGCGTGAGATAGCAGGTGTGGGTAAACCATTATCAGCTTTCCTGTGGGAGTTATTTTAGTCCGATCCCACAAGCGGAAGAAGAAATATGTGCAATGCCCTCTGTGACACATTCATTAGTTAAAGGTGGAGGAGTCCAATCGTACGGAACCCTTATGAGTAAAGGCAGAAAATGTTTTTATGTGTCGACACAATGACTCATTGATAGTTTTAGAAGTTGTGAAACTGATAAGCACATTGGTTTTTGCATCAGTTGAACTTAACCAGGTCACAGTGAACTGAAGACAGAATGGAGATGGGATAATGATTTGGATTTCCCCTTGTCAAATTCTGTGACCTGCCTCACTGTGATCTACCGTTATCACAGCAGAGTGCGGGAAGCACAGCCACGAGTCCGATGTGTCATGAGTCACTCGGGTTCCTCTCAACCTCGTCTTTCTTCCCCGACGCTGCTCACCTTCAAAAACGAGTCAAATTGACGGCTCGCTTCCCTCTCAGATATCCAAAAAGAGAACAGCGTTATATAATGTCAATTTCGACTTTGGACTAATTTGCATTCCCATTGAACTGCTAGCAGAAAAGCTCCTTTTCCTGATTTGGAAACAGCTAATTCAGGCCTCTGAGGTGTGCACATCAGTGGCAGTGACAATTTTAGGTCCTGTGCTTTTGTGTCCATGGTAACTGGGAGGGAAGGTGAGGGCTTTTTAGGGTGTGTGTGTGTGTGTGTGTGTGTCTGTGTGTGAGAGAGAGAGCAGTTTGCAGACAGTGAGAACACACAGACACATGCACTAATTCACAAAAAACAAACAATCACTGCTCCTCGTATCAGCTGTTGTAATCTCAGGCATGCTGTGGAGAGCAGGCCTGCATGTACAGTAGATTAAAGCGATACAGAGAACCACCCCCGGGCTGTACATGCCCTCCTCCGACTGACTGTGAGCCACCTCAGAGCTGCGCCGCCTGCAGTTGTCCACTTCTCTGCTTTGTGGATGCAATGTCTTTGTTCAGCGGGGCGAGGTGCTGACGTCAAATCGCCTCCTTTGTTTCAAAACGCCTCGGCTGCATTGTTCGTCGAGCATGAATTCTTCAACCTGCCCCTGTTGCTGGGAGCAACAATGAGATAAACGAGAAGATTTTTCAATCAGCGCATGAGAGAGCAGAGGGGGAGCAAAGAAGAAAACAAAAAGGGGAATTGGCAACAAATAGAGATGTCACCCATTCCTCGTAAGAATTAATCACAAAGAGGACAATGCAATTTTTTATCTTTTGTCAGTCAAATGTTGTGCATTTTTAACGGCAGCGTGAGCACCACTCAGTTTGTTTCTTTACAGTTATGTTGTGCAAGAAGTATTCTCTGGCTTTCCTATTTCATTGGTGATAGTATATAGATTACTTTGGTTTTGGAGTTTTGGTTGGACAAAAGGAGCCATTTGTTTGTCTCTTTTTTATTTCTTTTGCCATTATTTTGATATTTTATTGACCAAACGATTGACAGATTCATCATGAAAGTCACCAGCGGACGAATTGATCATGAAAACAATAATTAGTTGCCAAGTAAGGTGCCCATTTATCAATCCACCACCACAATCAGCCAATCCTGTGCCATTTCCATGGTCGGGGGGCTGAGAAAGTCTAGAAAACAAGCGCACCCTGAACGAGTTGACTGGTTGATCCATCCGGACATGCACCTGACAGAGCGACTTCCTGTGCGGCCCTTTCATGGGATCAATAGTTGGCTTGTGCAGAGGGAGGAAGAAGTTGGTTCAGAGCATTAACGTGTTGACATATGTGAGAATGAGCTGCGAGACACAACACAAGGGAGTCAGTGTTTTTATAGAGTCATTGAGCTGTTTGGTTAAAGAACCACCACAGTAAACAGTGCAGCTGATGGGAGGAAGGTAGAAGAGTCTTGGCAGGAAGGAAGTGGAAAGGCTGAGGGGCAACTGGGCAATGACCTTAACATTGACGGGGGCCCCTGTGGATAAATGACTATAATTCAGAGTGTGTTCGCTTCAAGTGAAGGGCTTAACTGCTCTGCCGACACCTGTTCCGCTCTACAGAGGAGCCTTTCACTGAGGACAGGTGCCTCGACAGCGAGACGCCCACTTCCCCGCGCTCTCTGCTCCGCTCCCAGCTGCTCTCCTTTCAGACCTCAGACTCAGATTCCTCACATGCTGGCCTGTCAGCTCAGCAACCGCTGCAGCGGTCGCTCGGCAGCCCGATAGTGAGGAGAGCTAATACAAATGAGACCTTCTGCCAGATCACCACAGCAGCTTCTTGCATTATGGGCGATAAAGTGGAAATATTGCAGGATCAGTGTGATGGAATGTGCTGCATTCAAGCACCTTTCTAACTCTATGCTAGATGGGAGGACAAGTAGGTGTAAGCTTCACTTCATAGAATACTAACATGACATTACTTCTGTTACGATCATCAGTTTGACTCAAATTCAAGAGAAATGAACTCATGCAAGTCATTTCCTGATTCCATTCTCTATATACGTGGGAGCGGTAATTGTTGGTAGAGCGAACAATTATTTTGTAATATTTTATTAATTAATCCTCAAATAACAATTAATCATTTGATCTATAAAATGTCAGAAGACATCAAATAAAATAATAAAAGGTGACATCTTCAAATAGCTTTGTCACAGTCCAAAAACCCGCAGATATACAACTATCATATAAGACCGAATCAAAGCAAGCTCACGATTCAGAAGCTGAAACAAGGGAATGTTTTGGTATAATGACTTTAAAAAAATGACTTAAATGGTTAACTGATAATCAAAATAGCTGCCAATTAAGTTTCTGTTGAATCAACTAATCAACTAATGGTGTCTGACTCTTGAACACCCTGTTTTGGAAATTCAGTTATGCCCAAATGTTTGATGCAAATCAGGAAAAACAAAAAGCATCCTGCTGGAATAATTTCTGTGGGAGGTTGAACATGTGTGTGCTGCTGTGTGCATATTCACACAGGCAGCTCTCTAGCTAGTTCAGTGACCTGTGCACAATACAAACAGATTGGGGAAGTGTGTGTGTGTGTGTGTGTGTGTGTGTGTGTGTGTGTGTGTGTGTGTTGGTCAGCACTGAAATGGTTTTGAACTGAAAAATGTGTCTCATGCTTTCAGTTTGTTCTGCAGTTCAACACCACAACTACGAACCTTCTGGAGAGGCTCGAACGTTTTGTGGGAACAGGCGGAGAGAGCATGTGCGTGTTATGATAACCATACCTTTATCTAAGCTGTTTCACATAGCATGCATACCCAGGCAAGTGTCAGCATTGGCCATGCTTCCCCGATCTGGGCCAACTGGCTCCAGTCCAGCAGCAGCAGCAGCGGGGCTGGGTTTGGTGGCTTGGTCCCAGCATGCTCGCTGTGTGAGGGGCAAGGTGCTTCGCTGCATAGCTGGAATGTTTTCTGTCCTTGTTTGGCCCCAAAAGGCTGTGAGATTCATTTAAAGGACCTCTTATAGGGGAGGGCAAGTTGAGGCATGTCTATAACTGGCTCTCATAGGCAGTTGCATTCACGCTGCTGCGGCTCATTTAGTGTTGTTTCCCCCCCAAAAACAGTGGTTTAGGTAATCTTGCTAATAATCTATTTCTTGCCCCGTCAAACTTGTTTTTAGCGATGCAGCCATGTTCCCTGATCTACTAACTTAGTGAATATAGTGTCATTATAAGCAGTAGAAATTAGAGCTAAAGCTACAACAATAATGCCAATGTTTTAGTAAACCTTTCCTTTAAGTAAATCACCTTCGTAATTTGAAATGTGAAGAATAAAGTTGCATCCCGAAGACCCAAAGTTTAAACTAATCACCAAATATAGATGTCTTTTGCTAAATTCCACAAAAGCTACAATATTTCCGATCTATACCCCACAACAACCAAACCACCTGGGGACGATGAGTTCAGCTCTCTTCATGTAATATGAAGTCAAACTAATTGCAGCAATTTGAAGTTGTTCTCCGTGAGTGATTCAGGTGTGTGGATGTTGAGTTACGACTTTAAGACTTTCTGTCAACCACAATTTGCCTTTCCTTCTCGATCACAGGGCGCAGAAAAGACACGATGTGTCGTCACTCGATTTGGACAAACAGTGAGGGGGTCATGCAGAAGTCGAGTAGAGGCTTAAAGTTCTTGAACGCGGCGGAGCATTTAGGACGGATTTTTGTCTGAAGCTGGCTGAAGCGTTTCGCTTGTGATTCAAATAAAAGGAGCCACTTTCAGGGGTCTTTCAAAAGCGATGAATTATGCTTGAACTGGCTGTCTCTAATAAACTCCCTCTCAGCAGACAGATGACCTGAAAGCGACGCACGAAGAGCCGCCCCGTCACAACGAGAGGCTGAAACAACTCAATGAGTAAATCCACCTAAGACGTTTAAATGCCCGTCCATCCTCGGAGAGTCACAAGTGCCTCATTCTCGTTTCTTTACGTTCAAACAGCTGTCACAATACGAGTCTCACAATAACATATTTTCTGGCACTCTGCAGCTGTGTGAAATGGTCATGGCACTTTCTCTCAGCGATGACATCGTCACAGCTGTATCTCTAAAGCCTCTCTGCTTCCTCCCAGGAGACTCGCCGCAAATGACCTTGTCCTGAAACAGGCCAGCTTAAATGTATCTGTGTGGAATTGACAAGAATGGGGCTATTAAGTTAAGGAAGTTTCCTCTGCAAATATCCTTTTGTCCATCAAAGAAGCAATTCTTATTCCGCTGTTAGTTTTCTTTACTACAAACCATGGTGGGAAAGTTTACAGGAGAATCAGAGCTTGGCTCACGTGTCATTTACCATTAAACTGAATTATTGCACGGTCTGTAATAATCTAACTTCTCTGCTGTTAACGCAAAGTGAGAGTTCACTAAATTTAAACCACGTTGTGGGTCAAAAGCTGCAGTTAGAGTTCTTTTTTTTTGGGGGGGGGGGGGGGGCTTTTCTAAACATGGGAAATTGCTGGCCATCCAATGTCAACATCAATTTCCTTAACCCATAAAATACTGTGATTTAGACTCGTTTCCTGGTGTTTGGATTTCATTCTCAGGCTTTCATTTTCAGCTTGAGTGCAGTGCCTCCTTTAATGTGCATCATTGTTCATACCCGAGCTGACACAAAATGTAGCAACTTTTTACATCACAGATTAATCATGTTGGTCATTTTTGAAAGCAAAAACGTAGATCATTCACTGGTTTTAGTCGTTTGTCTGTTTTACATAATTGTAAACCTAATGTCTTTGGATTTTGGGATAAAAAAAATATTATAGATACAATTAATTAATAAAATACAGTAATTGGCAGATAAATCAGCAATGAAAACAACCGCATGGCGGTTAGCTGCAGGTGTGTTTCATAATGCCGATCTCAACCAAACTCCACGAGTCAAAGTCCATATTTTGCTTCAGAAACTCTATTTCAAATTCAGGAAGTAAGCAAAAGCAGGAAGTAAAGATCCATGTTAAACTGGAAAGATCAGTGACTTCTCATCTGATAATTAGTTTCAAAGTCCATGAGTGAGATGACGTGTAAAGTTCAGGAACATTCAGTCGCTGCAATAAGAGCAACGAGTGGGCGTTACAACTTCACAGTAGCTGGTGTTTGTCTCTCGACTTTACAGGTACATCATGGAGGTGTAGGTACACGGAGAGAGTATAAAGTACTGGCTGTTCTTTTCCCATCTATATTTCTTCTCCGGGTGAGTGTCTCCCTCTATGCACTGATGTGTTCACATTTACTGGGCTGTTTCCAGCTCTGTCACCCCAAGTTCATCAGCTGACAGCAGCCTCAGTGCACACCACTGAGAAAGATTCACAGACCCCAAACTGCAGAGCGGAGGCCTGAGGGCTTTCACTCAGCTAAACACATCTCTCTCTCTGTGCAGCTCACTGACCACCGTTGTCGTCAGAGACAGGATGGGACAGCAGAGACCCCCCCTAAACTCTCCGGATCTGGACCCAGGATGCCTGTGCAGCCTGCGGACACCTGCAGGGGACTGTGAATGTCTCTGTGATGGGACTGAAGGACGGGGATGGTAATGAACACACAGTCATTCATCAGCCATCCATGGCGTTGCTCCCATTCAAATACAGATACCCACTGAGACACAAAGCCCCAGCTGCCTCAAGTGGCAGACTTACACACAACATTGGGCACCAATGCAACACACAGCTCCATTTAGCCCTTTAAAAAACGCCCAAAGTGCCTCTCTATACATCCCTCTGCACGGCTGCGTGCACAATGGATAGAAGTGGATTCATCATGTGTTTAAAAGGAGAGAAAAAAACTTTGATGATCACATGTTGACGGAGCCAAATGCCCGGCGTTTGATTTTTATGGTACTGCTTTCTAACAAATCACCCTTTATTAAGAGTTTTAATGGTTAATAAATCACTTTCTAAAGCTTTACAGATCAGTTATTAATCTAAATAACTTTTGTGGTATATAGAGCGTTTCTCCTCCAACAGGACAGCTCTGTAAACTTTGAGGTTATTTACTGTCTTGGCAAGAATTGAGAAGATTGATACCGCTCTCATGTTTGTAGCCAGCAGTTATATTAGCATAGCATAAAAGACTGGAGACAGGGGTGAAAAGATAGCCTTGCTCTCTCTGAAAGTAACATTATCCACCTAAAAGCACTTAATTTAATCTGTACAATATTTTAAATGTAAATAAAACCTCAGCTTGTGGTTTTTATGAGGATTATTCATTTGCCAGAGCAGTGACTTCTGCAAATTGTGTTTTTTAACCACGGGTTTGTGCACAAAATAAACAAGCTAGATCTGACAGCTGTTTCCTCCTGTTTAGTCTTTATGCTAAGCTAAGCTAAGCTAAGCTAACCAGCAGCTGCTGACTGCATATTTACTGTACATACATGAGAGTGGTGTCAATCTCTTCATCTAACACTGACAATGTATTAACATGTGTAACTGCAGACTTTATGGATTGTTGGAACAAGTATTTGTTCATGAATTAACAACATTTATAAATACATTAAATAGACTCCGCAACAACTTTGACAATCGATGAATCGTTTAATCATTTTGCATCACTACTTGATTGCTACTGTAATGTGAACATTTTCTGCTTTTCTCTGTTCATATTAATGTAAATTGAATATCTTTGGTTTTTGGACAAAACTAGACATTTAAAAAGGGGTCATTTTTGTGTTTTCGGGAGATTGTGATTGGCATGTTTACTTTTTTCTGACATTTTATGCACTAAACAGTTCACTGATTTGATTCAATGGAAAATTGCTCAACAGATTTGTTGACAGTGAAAACTAGCGTTATTTGCAGCCCTGATTGACTGATTGATGAAACATTAATAAAGCCATTAGTTAGACCTTATAACCCTTTCATAAGAGGTCCCTGATCATGTATCGATAATTCTTGACACGTTCAAATAAGACATACTGCTTGCTGATGGTAGAAGAGCAAAAGAGTCTGTAGTACTCTTGTTGGTGACTGTGCATCAGGGCATTCAGACTATAAAAGCGTAGGAGAGTGAGTATCACCTCTGTCAATGAGGAGAGAAATAACTGCACTACACACAGATGATGTTTCAAAGTTAAAATGAATCACAGCCAATCCCCCCCCAAAAAAAAACACTCCCCCAGGCATTTGGACAGTGAATAATCGAGTCGTGAAAATGTTTCTCATATTAGCCCACTTTGTAGTTCCTCATGACTCTGGCTAAGTCAGCAGTTGCAGCACTACACGACTGCGTGGAAGGAGAAGCTCCCGAGCCGAACAAACCAATTGCACCCATGGCAAGGCCGTGGCACTGCACTGCATCGTCCCCACAGAGACGCTACTGTCACATCGCATGGCATTACTGTGGCTCAGTGGACCCAGGACCGATGAGCCATGAGGCCTCGCATGTGTGAGGGCTACTTAGCCCCCACACAGTGAAGGGAATTGTGTTACATACCATTAAGTGCTGATTCTCCTTTATTAAAGAGGCAGTGTTGCTAAAACAAAGACTGCCCCGGTCACACTCAATTGTTGAAGCATGTGACTCATAATTGATTGCAGTGAAGCTGCAGGGCTGGGCTGCTTTTTGCCCCATGACTCTCCCTTGGAGCTGGGGCAGCCTCCGGGACTGTGAAGTATTTGAAAGCATTCCTTGAAAGCGGAAACACGGCCCATTGGCATCACATGCTAACATGCCTATGGACACCGACGAGGCACTCACCAGCTATTCTCAGCACTGACCCACAACATGGGAAAGTAAAAACAATTCTTGTGTGTCCTCGAGTGCCTCTCAGGAAAGCTTATTTTGACAACCTTGGAAGTGAAAATACAGGATCTTTTATTTTTAGCATTGAAAAGCAGTATATGAACATTGAATCAATGTGGTTGAAAGCAGATATCAGTGATTATTAATTACAAGCCAACAACTACAAGTCCTCGTGTGGTGAAGCACCCATAAGTGGAGGCTGGTGTATAAACAGATAATGAATGACAATATAATAAAACACAGTTGTAATAATACAAAATATGTCGTCGTAGGAGAAGTTAGAACTGTTGAAATGTACATTAATATACAATAACATCTGCTTAAAACTACATTAAAGTGTGATACAAAGCATTTATTATTTAGCATTTATACTGCTTATGATTGCTAAATGTGGGGAGTTGAAAGTGTTGCAGATGAGGTAACATAAAGGAATGTTTGTTGAGGAAGGATGATGAACACTGAAGAAATGCCGCAGTAGCATTCTCACATGCCTCGTTGCAACAGAGCAGCGAGCTCCGGAGACGGCGACGGAGCTGTCAGGGTGGAAGAGGGCAGAGTCGGCTGGCAAGCCCTGACTGGATGTTACACAGCCTTCCATAATTACAGGAAAAGTATCAACCTAGTTGCACAATGGGCGAAGCATTAGCTAACTACTGTCTGTCAGCCTCAATAAACTTGAACTCTGCTCACTAAAAGATGCGTGCGCTCGACGGCCAAGAGAGCTGAAAGTGGCCACAATCTGGCACACTTTGTTAATTAAAGAGATGACAGAGCAGCTCTGTTTCTGTTCGTCAGAGCTAGTGAAGGTGGAAGACCTGCTGAGATACAATTTACTGTTGATGGAAATGTCTATTTAAGCTTTATTCTACCTGAGAAGTGGACCAGGAACTCTTATTTAAAGTAACATAGTGTCAATCATCAAATCGAGTGGTTAAATGATCTCACCAGTCAAAGGGAGGTTTAAAAACCTTGCAACTGAAAAGTTGATGATTTACAACATTTTATAGTGATGTATTATCCATTAATGAAGCCAAAGTTACAATAGGTCTGCCCGCTCTCAGTCGATTAGTAGACTAATCGGATGTTTTGGTCTTAGCCGACGAAGAATTCTTTAGTTGATAAATCTCTTCTTTTTTTTTTCATGCTGACTGACTTATTTCCAAGAAACCTATGAGCACGTCTGGCAAACACAAGATTTAAAGTGGTGCTTTTGTGTGATTCTTTATGGAGAAACTCAGTTTTACAGTGTGTTGGTCAACTGAGAGTTTCTTTGGTCGAGGACAGCCCTAAGCTACAAGTTATAACTCCTTTATCAATGGTGCCTTATTATCTAAAGTGGTATTTTTTTTTTTTACTTATTGCAGATTTGTGCAGACATTAAAGGTGTACAGATATTCACACAGATATTACACCAGCTGTTAAATCTTCATGCAGGTCAGAGAAGTAACAATCACATCTGCACTATCATCACGACCAAACAGAAGCAAAAGAGTCACAAACAAAAACCTCTCATAAGTCGGGAAACTTTTGCTACATTCAGTCAATCTGTGGGAGTATGGAAAGAGCGTAAACTGGAGGACGGAGACGGAGGCAGGCAAGATGAGGCAGACAAAGCGTCGGGCCACACTTATTGATCAGCAGCGAACACTGCTCCTCCCTTGCTCTCTTTGTTCATCTGAGTTTCTAGTTTCAACAACATGCAATTAGCTGCTGTCTAGTGAGCAAGAGGAGGCTTCCTGACGAGTCTAGGAGCATGACACAGCGGTTCATGTACTCAGAGCATTCATTCAAGTCTCCACCTCTCTCCTGTCAACTAGCAGAATGTTATTCTGACACAAGAAGCATACAAAGTTGATATTTCACGATTAAATTACATATTCCTCTTCCCTGATATATTGTCGGTTACAAATAAGTTGTATTTGGTTGAGAGTTTCTCTCAGGATGCCATCAAGTAAAACTGATATTTGTCAGCACTGGTTACAGTTAAATAATTGTTACTGAAATAAAAAGTGCAGACCAGTCAGATTGAGTTGATTACTCACTAGAAACACAGCACACTAACAAACCACAGCACTTTTAAGAGCTGCAACACTGACTTTAACAATATTAAAATGCTATACTTGAGTATATTTGAGTGCTTTAACTTCTCACTAGAGTTTCTGAAACAACAATAAGCAAACCGCTCTGTTCGTTTCCATCTCTTTATCTTTCCAAACGCATCACTGAAGCCCTGATATGATTCATGCAAAGAAGCTGCTCTTCTAGATGTGAAAACATCAGTATGGTTGCTCTGTGTGTGAATAAAGAATATCCACGTTCATTCACAACATATGAATGAAATGCATCTTACTGAAAACCAAAAACAACTTTCACAATCAAATCTTCAGACCTTCATTGTCCCGAAGCCCAATGCGACGTGTTCAATTGCCTTCATCCGACCAACAGTCCAAAACCCAAAGATATGTTTACAAAAATATAAAAGATAAGAAAGGCGGACAGCATCATCTGTACAGCATAATATTTCAAGGTTTTGTTGAGCTATTTCATGGAACTCCCTCCAATCATCATGTTGTTTTTCATATGATTGTAAACTGAACATCTTTGAGTTTTGGATTGTTGGCCGCCTCTGGGAAACTGTGTTGAATATTTATTTTATTTTCTGACATTTTATTGACAAAAAAAATGTATAGATTAATTATGAAAATAATCGTCAGGATAATGAAAATAAGCATTAGTAACAGCAGCGATAGTCTACTTCTCAAAACAAATCAAGACCCACTTTCCAACAAAATCACATCATCCTCCTGAATCCTCTGAATCTAAGAAGCGCAGTAAATAACTGTGAAGACCTTTGGCTTATAGATAAACGAGATGCAACACACGATTAAGCTTTCTTCAATCTCCAATAAAGGGTTACTTTTAATAGATGTAACATTACATCACATAGTATGAATTATTCACTCTCACTGTCTTAGAGGTTCATGATGTAAGTTCATCATTTGCAGATAAATTGTGGTTGTTGTTATTATTGGTTGCCTTCTAGTTTGTTACTGTTTTTGGACAGTCCCCCTAAAAGTAAAACAAAGACTTTCTTTCTACAAAGTCTTAACACAGACTTCAATGTTGAGCAGATGAAGAGGAGGTGAGGGGCGGGAGGAGGGAGGGTCTATCAGACTGCTGACCTCGGAGCCAAAGGTCCCTCAGTGGCCCCCTGACTGACACCAATGAAGGAATCTATCTAATCCTGGACTAAGGGCAGACTCTCCAACACACACACACACACACACACACACACACACACACACACACACACA
>NW_022280102.1:32289-137122 GCF_004355925.1 Anarrhichthys ocellatus | reverse complement strand
ACACACACACACACACACACACACACACACACACACACACACACACATCATCCTCAACCCAGCAACCCCATGTGCAGACTCAGCCACCCTGAGGGCAAAAACACAGCCAGGATGGGGAGACAGGGACCCTTTGTAGGACACCACAACAGGAAATATATTAACACCAAGTCACTTCACCATAAAGATTGAATTAGTCAATTCTGCAAAAGCACAAAATAATACTTTGCTCGTGGATGATGTAGCAACAACAAAAGCCATCTCCTTTGAGCAGAACAATGACAACGTCCTCTACCTGTCCAACAAAAGCATCTGCATGACTGATCCAAAACAAGGAGCCCCTCGGTCATGTTTTCATGCTGACAGTGGCTCATAACATTAAATCATTACCTTTCCGGGTAAAGGACAAACACACCTGAGCCTAAAAAGGAGGGGAGTTCAACGCAGGCGCTGTTTACCAGGCCTCATGTATGTACTGTCATAACAATTGTGCAGCAGCATGAAATAGTCAAATTAATGTTAAACCCCGCTGAGGAAAGGTGAGGACTGAGGAGGACACACCTACACATCCTTTATTTACTGTCGCTCGACCGAAACCAGACGAGGCTGCGGTGTAGTCTCTAGTATCGTCTGCACAGAGGTGGATCTAACACAAACAAACACGCCGTAGCCTACCTCAGAAATTCTTGCAGACAGGTGTCACAGAACCGATGTCCACAGGTAGACACTTGGACCGGCTCCCGCATCGCCTTGCTGCAGAGCGGACACTGGAATCGTCTCTTTGGCTTTTCCAGGAACTTGTAATCAAACCCGGGCATCGCTACAGGTTCCTTGGGTATTTTTCGGCCTTCAGCTGCAGGTTAAAAGGTACGAATGTCCTCGCTGATCCTCTGTGAACTCCCCCCCCCACCCCCCCCCTCCTGAAAGCGGGGCTATTTAGCTGCACTGCTGTTTAAGCCGATGAGGGGTTCATATCACGTCCCTTCCGCCACCGACCGATCGGGCTTTAACAGAGGCGAGTCCTCCCCAGTTTTCCCCCCTGCAGCCCGGCGACTGGTGGCACACAAAAGAGCGACACGATACCGTCCAGGAAACGCTGCAGAGATGATCACAGCTTGGTCCTGAAAAACCCTCTCCCTGCACGTTTACTGCTCGGGGTTAACGTGTGGCCCTCGTCTCCTCCTCCTCAGTGGATGCAGCACTGACAGACTGAGCACAATGCATAGCCGCTCCGTCTGTTTAGGTGCACCGAGTCCCGCCTCCTCCTCCACGCAGGAGGAGTCAAGAAGCTGAAACGCCGTTCACACCATTTTATCCCCCTCATCTCTCCTTATGGAGCTTTTGTGTGGCTGCAAATGAAATACATTGTTTGTTTTCCATGCCTTTGTTTTGATATGTATTAGTTTATTTATTTGTCAGATACAAGCAAATATGTATATTTAGTGCACACACACTGGCCCTGGCTTAAGAAATGTGTAAATACATTATTTAATCAGAAGAAAAGTCAGAGGTGAGGAAGGTTTTGTCGTTTATATCTCAGTCAAATAAATATTAAAGAAATAACCAATTGATCTGATACAGAAGCCAACAGTACAGTCAGAGGAGACAGGTGCCCTCTAGCGGTAGAGCAGACGCACACAACGAATAATGTAATGCATCTCAGTGTGTTTATTGTTACAATGTTGCCTTTATACATTATAACAAATAAAACCAGACATACTTTGTTACACAACAAAACTGGACATGATTTTACGTAGAAATATAGAGCCCATCCAAATATTTAGCTAAGTTTTTCACCTGCTGTATTGCCACTGGATTACATCATCATTACATCATCTCACAAGACAACAGAAAAAATAAAATAAATAAAGAATAACATCCTTAAAACCCCCAAATTATATTTGTACAAATATATGATTTCGAATAGAATCTTGATGAATACACTTGGAGAAAATACATATTAATCTACAGTGTAACTGTAATATATAATATTAGTTATAATCATACCAAGTGATAATAGCTGTATGAAAACTACATAATGAATCAGGTGATTAATGTGGGAATAATGGCGACTGTGGAGGCTGAATAAAAGCAAAGGTAATCAGACTCTCACTTAGAGATCCGGCATTATACTTCAGGTTAGTTATTCATTTTAAGATGATGATGTATATCTTGTATTATTATAAAGTCTACCTTCCCAGTCATGATAAGTATGTCTGGTTCTTTGTTTCCAGATGTCTTATAGAAGCGACAGGAAACATTACATTCTCTGAAACAGGTTGCATGTTTTAAAGTGTTCAAAATGTCATTTCAGATATCCAGAAACCAACAGACACCTGTGAGGCTCATTCTTTCTTTTCGTGTTTTTATTGATTTATTTGATTTTTTTTAGTGTGACAATAAAAGCTTTAACACTAGAAAATGTAAATATAACAAACAAAAACTACAAATATTTTACTCACACCAGTGGTGGTAAGTAACTAAGTACATTTACTGACATGTAAGTGCAATTGAGGTAGTTTACTTGAGTATTTCCATTTTAAGGTACTTTATTCTTTTACTCCACTACATTATAGAGGAAAACATTGTACTTTTTACTTCACTACATGTATTTGGCAGCTTAAGTTACTTTGCAGATTCAGATTACTAAAACAAAATACAATCAACTAATACATTAAGATTCATTATTATTGATTAAGTATATAAGAAACATAAAAAATAGCCCCACATCACCAGCTGCAACATTAGTGATGAACATATTAATGCATCAGTAATTATAATAGAGAAATATAATATATATTATTCTGAAAAGTGCCATTCTGCATAATGAGTCATTTTACTTCTATATTTTGATGCAAATACTTATGTGCTTTTACTTATTGAAGGTCTGAGTTCCTCTTCCACCACATTTACAGTTAACAGTCTAGGTCATCTTATGAATACAGTTTACACAGTACCATCTCATTTTAAATATAATACGCATTTCTGTGAGTTACAACACATTTATTGTATAGTGCACTTTATTCGCTGTCTACCATTTTCTTCGAGTGTCCAAAGTGTGAGAGTGTGACATCTATGCTCTATAAATAGTGCCCCAAATTAACATACAATGCAACAAAAACAATAGTGTCCAAGTATATGAGCAACTTATGATCCCTACTGTCAACCTTGTTCATATTTTGGTATTGCCTATACTTTAGATTTTGTATGTTTTTTGATATTTCTAGTTTTGTTGTTGTTGTTGTTGCTGTTGCACTCTTTCTGACTTTGTATTGCAACTGCTGCACAACGATTTCCCTCATGACAAATAAAGTTATACCTTTTCTTATTTTACAATACTTTCTGCTTACAAATACAATTAGCCAAACTACATGAATGTCAGTGAAGAAGAAAGAAATTAGATGATTCATACATGTCGATATTTACGGCTCCCTGCAGAGTAAACTAAGTGGCTATTATATAGGGAGTAGTGAACGAGTGAACGAGCGAACAAGGGAGTTATTTCGGACACAGTCATTAAGTCTTAAAGACGTTGTTGACCCCTGAAAAACACATCGTTATCTGCTGTGTTACAAATGCATTGGAGGACTAATCCAATAAAGCACAATGTGAGCGCTGACAATGCGATGGAGATTATTGTGTTAGGTTCATTCGACTGATGACACTCAAGTGGCTTTCGTTCCTTTCGTTTCTCTGCATTGTGTCGTCTCATTCACCAGTGGCTTAAGAGAGCTCAAACCAGTTTGACTGTTACTGGCCTTTATCATGCTAACTCTGCATGAGAGAGAGGACAATAGCTCGCAACATGAAAGCTGCCTAATGACTTCCTGTAACCCATCTCCGGTAACAGTGTTGCAACATTCTTTTTAACTAACCTGGTGAGAGATACACCTGCTGAAACACACAGGGTTTCACCTTTTCTGTGCTTTGCTGCATGATATCAAAACGCAGAATGAAACAGACATTCATTCCTGGAGAGAGAGAGAGAGAGAGAGAGAGAGAGAGAGAGAGAGAAAAAAAACAGAGAGAGGAAGACCAAGTGAGAATTTGAGGGTGCAGCTGCGGCGTGAAAGGAAATCTTTCAACGGCAGCACAGACGGGGGCCTCTGGGAAGAGTTATATCCAGAGGAAGCTTCACCTTATGCCACAGATGGGCTTCAGGGCGACCGCTGAGTGGGTGTGGGTTCGTCATCTCGGGACAGGTTCCTCAAGCAAAGCTGAAAGAAGAGAAAGGGACATGGGTGAACCGTCAATAAGAGCTGAAACACGGTCGTTTTTCAGCAATAATGTTAAAAAGGAGGATTTGCTTCTTCTCATCATCATATAAGAGAGTTCACTGGACTGATGGTGGGATAAAACAAAGAGTTTGAAGATGCTGGCATGAATATTTCACGACTCCCTGACATCTTTTAGGCGAAACAATTATTCGATTGATTGAGCAAATATTCAACAGAATACTCAGTAATGAATTAACACATGACGTATCTTGTTGAACAGATTACTGTTGACCGATAAATCACTTTTCCATTAATGAGGCTGATAGCGGCTGACAGTTAATTAAATATCGATACAACCTTGTCATGCTCTACGACCAATATGTAGCAGGACCCCCCCTCCCAGTTAGTCAAGTTTTTGACTAAAATCAGCTCCACCACCAACCTTTGATTTTGTTGGTTTGTTAATAAGCTTTAAATAAGCTCTGACTACAGAGGGGGGCACAGTAAGTAACGTTGTAGTCGGGGAATCAAACAGTTTAGGGTTTCTATTTAGTCGTTTTCTTTTACCGAAGACATGATTTTCACTCCATTCATGATACAGTACGTGTTTAGTTCTATATTAAATCAAGGTGTTTTGATCCTGTACTACTTACTTAGTATATAGTTTACCTGAAAACATTTATCAACACAGTTCTAATAAGGTGTAGTAGTGCAGTAGTTTCTGGACTAGTCCGATCTGCATCAAACCCTGCTAAAGACCTCTCTGAGTGTTAGTCCATGTTGGTCTCCATGTCCTTGTCACATGATGCAGTTCAACGAAACATTTAAACAGCAGCCTGTAGCGAGGATTACCAACATCTCTGTTACTTTTTTAAATTGTGATGCAGTTTAATCTTCTCTAAATCTGCAGCTATTTTCAATTTGGAGTGTAGCGGGACGATTTAATCCCACCTTCACTGCTTTTTCAGTTTTCATTAGAATCTGTGGCTTTGCACCGGCAGGACAAAGAGGGACAGATTGCTGTTTTTTGTTCCTCTCAGTAAGATGTCAATCATTTTAGTCCACAATGCAAAATTAGACTGAGTTATTACTGTAGGCATGCAGATAGAAAAGTTCTGCTCAGGTGTAGCTGGAAGGAACTAGCTTGTTAATGTTAACAGAGCGCCTGTGAATGGAAATGCTTTAAGATGCACGACTGCGTACAACAACGCTGTGGTCATGTCATCAGCTTTCAAACGTACAAATGAGTCTTTTATCAATTCTTCATAAACATGAAACTCTGTCGACGCCAACAACAGAAGATCGTCTCAAGTTGAGCCCGTCTTTCCTCTGGGGATTAGCACTCTCTCAGTTACATTTCACTACCATCCCAACAGTGTTTGTTAACAAAGGCTAATAAGCGAAATATTACGTTTCACTGCCAGCAGAGTGTTGCCATGACAACAAGCCACCGATGTCACCGTGAACGGGTGACTCTCGTCGAGCTGCACCACCTTGGGTATCCCAGAATCCTCTTCTTTCCTTCCGAGGCGGCCGCGGGCCCCCTTTCCCCAGGTGTACACCTCCCCATCTGTGGAGAGCAGGAGGAGAAGAAGCTGGTCACTGTTTACCGACAGCTCTGCCTCTCCTGCAGCAGCATAATGACTCTATCTGAAGGAAGCCAAAGATGAACAAAGACTTCCCTCAACAAAGGAAACCTACAGGCAGCGCTGCCACTGCTGGCTTTCTCCCCGGGGAGCCAGTCGCAGGCACAATAGGACATTTTACCATTTAACCACCAAAACAGAGACTTACAGACACACACATCTGTTACCTGTTCACCCACGTGTTCAAAGAAGCAGACCGATGCTTTTGTATATTAAGCCCAGGGTGTATTGTACTACTTACCATTTTACCAAACCATACTATATGTTCCATGTAACCATTCAACTTTCAGTTCATTTCAGTTTGACATGAAAATAAACTTCCAGAGACTTGGAAGAGTAACAAAATCCGTCACAGTAAAAATTCAATCGGCTCTGTTTCTGAATTGAAGTTACACTTTTGTTGTGTGGTCACATGGTTGCTCACAGGGACTGTTGGAAAGTTCATTATCGTTTCTTTAAACTGACGTGTGTGCTTATCGTTCGTCTTCAGGTTTACCACATGGCTCTTTTCAGTCTTTTCATGACGCTTTTCAGTTAAGACTGTTTCAGACGTCAGGGTTTTCTGTTCTCAACCAACAAGAATAGTTTCTATCTGTCCCAGCATGCATTAGCATCATCATGCAGGGACAAGAAAACTATTTCCTGTCTCCCCTGATTTTGGCCACACCATGCGAGTACATTTGGACATTTGTGAGGTCCCCAGAACTAACTGATACAGGTGTCATTTCTTCCTACATACCAGGTGCTACACAGGAGTGCAAGGGAGACCTGAAGCACATATACCCTTTAAAAACCGAGCCAGATATGTAGTAAGTTCTACTCACCAGATCCGATAGCTAAGGAGAAAGCGTCTCCACAGGCAGCCATGGTGATGCCCTGCAGCCCGGGCACCGGGTAGGGAACACGGCTGCTACGACGGGAGCTACAGCCCATCTGACCGTGCTGGTTGCTGCCAAAGGTAAAACACTGACCCCTCTCTGGAAAATGTCGGTGAAAGTGTTTTATTTTAAGACTTTGACACAATAGATTTTTCAAATGTAAGCTTTAGGACTTTGGCTTTACTGTAGAACACGTTGGAAGTGATCTCTTTAGGCAGCGTTTTACTCAATCTGGTGCTGCAGGAACCTAGAGAACTAATTTGGCGAATGCTAAATGAAACAATGACCTACTTCTATTTCATATCATTATGGAGGCAATCACTCAGAGATGCATCATTTCAAATCTGATTCTAAAAATGTGATTTGATAGATTAATAATGGGAATATTTTACCTGTAACAGCAATAGAATGGGCTGTCCCAATGTCAATGTGAACAATCTTCTCACTGTTGAGTGGGGCTGATTGGACTGGAGAGTAAGAATTGACTTCTTCCAACTGATTCGAGGGATTTGGTTCCTCTCCAGTTGTTATCTTATCCAGCCCGAGCTTGTTGAACCTGACCACAGCAAAACAAAAGAAATCCAGCTACTTACAACAGAGAGGGGAATAGAGAAAACTGCATTCATTATATCCTTTTACCACTCTTTTAATATACAATGTATGTTAGTTAAAATAATGTTTTTTATTCCTATTTCCCTTATCTGCTGCTGAGTCCTCGGTATCTGAACAATGCTACTTCTACTGAGACATGAAATGAATGCTGTTGTCTTTACTGTCCTACTCATACACATCTCTAAAACCTCCAAAACCTCTCTGAGAGAGACGGATTAACAATGATAGAAAAGTGTTTGTCATTTCAAGAGAATGCTGTCTCACAGGTTCTGCACCAGGAAAGTATCTCAGAGAATAATCTCATCTAATCTATCACCACTCCATCCACACATATATATACTGTATATACAGTATTTTATATATATATATAGTGGCTTTGTCTTCTCATTAAATGTAAAATGAGATGGTTCACAGCTGATCATTAGCTCATGTCAGTCAGTGACAGACATCGAAACATATGGCCGTAATTTTGAGTGGGAAAATATAATTACCTGTTGCTTCCACATGCCACAATGCTGTACTGGGTGCTGACAATCATGGAGCAGTCGACTCCACACACCACCCTCTGGGCCTCAAATTCCCCAGGTAAACACACCTGCTGCGGAGAGTTGTGCGTGTCTTGGGTGCCTAGCCCGAGGCGACCTTCCAGACAGAGGAACAGAAACAGAGGACAGAGACCCAACAATCAAGCACTGAACGATTATTTACTAAGATAAATTAGAAAACAACCGGTTTATTTACTACCATTGTCTCCTCTTCCCCAGGCAAATACTTCTCTTTCATTGGTCACAGCGAGTACGTGGGAAGCACCACATGACACCTGAACCAGCTCGTAGCCGAGGAGCGCCTCGACTATCTTGGGCTGAGTACAAAAACAGAGAGAGACAAAAGTTACAGATGTGTAGGGATGTAGCACTCTAGTTGCCCAATCTTTTTAAAGGTTAAAATGCCAAAATATATTTTTTTACAGTCCTGCAATAAATCCTACCTTCATGATGGTTATAATGGAAAGTTAGAGAGGTGCTTTGATTAAACTTTATGATCATTTTGGAGGACAGAATACGTGGTGCTGTTTAACTGTATTACATTGTACTGAGATGTGTTTCTAATATTTAGGCAAATTTAATATAGATAAGGTGAACTAAATATTAACACAAGTAGAACTTATTGCAAGACTGTTGCAGCATACTGCATTGGTTTTAGTCAGGTGTATCTACTGTAACAAACTGGCAACTGAGTGTACATTTAATATGAGTATTGTTTCCTTTGGATGGTGGACACGTACCTGTGTAACATCATTGAAGTTACCGTGTCCTAGACAGCCGTTGCTGCCACTTCCAAACGTCATGATAATGCCTCTGTCTGCAAATTGAAAATAAAAAGCAGGGATTAAAGACACTATTAGTTGATGGCTGTAGGTGTATTCTTACGTAGACCAACACAATGCTTCTAATCCTCATCTAGGAAACGCTAATCTGTGTCACTACAGTGAAAAGAGATGAAAGAGAGGCAACTGAGCCGAGAGGACGGGTCTTTAATCCTGTGTTATCTGCTTTGCAATACTGGACGGACTGACAGCAGCGTCCTGATGCACACTAACTAACAGAGCACCACAGTTTGAGCTCAGGAAAAACTGCAAACTGCGATGCAAACATGGAGAAGTTTATTTTACAAGTGGATCCACGCCATCTGATCAAGTCTGGAAAAACAGCCTGACTGTATCCACACTTTCATATGTACGTTCAAACACTGCCTCTGTGTTTTACAGCCACGTGTGGTGCTGACATTTACTTCCTTTAAAAAAAGCTGCCTGCTAAACTGACATGGGCGTGATGTCTCTGATAGTTATAAAAAGCAGAACAGCCCACCAACCTGTCATGCAGATGGTAAAAAGATCACCACAGGACACAGACTTGATGGTGACTCCAGACTGACCCTCAAGGAAACGTGAAATAAATTGAGGCTGCATCTGCTCCACCGCACCGGGCAGACTGGCCTCACCGGAGCCCACTGATGGAGCCTGTGACAATAAATGATGATGAGTCTTAATGGGGCCAAACCGTGAGAATGTAACACAAGCAACTAAAAATGTGAAAGGAAGAATCCATCCTCTGATTCACCATCAGGATCCATCAATGTGTGATGTCTTCCAGCAGTTATTCTATTATTGAGTACCCATATTCTACAGCCAGCCTCATTTAACTCTATAGAAAATCAAATCAAATCCAAAAACATGTTGTTTTCAGCAAATTGGTTGTGGCTGTTTTGCGCTGAGGCAACTGCTGGTGTAGAATTAGCTATCTCTGTTTCTTTAACACTCTATTCTCCCCTCTAATGTGGCAGTTTAGTCTACGAAGAAGCTCTCTGAGGGGCTGAAACGAAAACCAGATTTTGACCACTGATATTTCTGATAGCTGAATACCAACTAAATACAACTGAACTAGCTAGTTATAAAAACACCAAACTGTAATTGGGGGAGACGGTTTGACCCGAGAGAGCAGAGTAGATCACAGCTGTTCCTTGATGGTGGATCAGGAATGAATTGTTTCCTTTATATTGCATGACTTTGAGAAATTATTAAAGCAGCATAGTAAACGAGTCAGAAAATATAATAATATGTATAGTTTACACAGACCTCCCATGTAATCAGACGGCCAGACCTGGTCACCCCCATCTTCTGAGTGCGGCCCAGAGACACTTGAAGCACCTCGGTGTTGAGCATCGGCAGGCGGAGAGGCGCTGAGATTCCACTTCCCCACGTGTACACCGCTGACAGCGGGAGGGAATGCACCTTCCCTGGTCCTAAACCGACAGATCCATCTGTTTAAGCCCAAGAAATAACAATCAAATCAGTAGTTAAAGTATCTACCAGCTAGTTCTGTTGTCAAATAATCATGTTATGAGCCTGACCTCTGGACCTGTTTGAGGGAACTCTCCCTCCTGGTCTACCATGAGGACCAGTATGCACAGCAGACAGTGGTTTCTCAATCCTGGAACAGAGGAGAAGAAAAACTCAAAATATAGGAAATCTTAATCTCAAATCATTTGCATCAAAATATCTCGTCATTAGTCATGCATTAAGGCAGTACCTGCGCATTTTGACATTGCCTATATCCGTGTAGAGATTGAGCAGGGGCCTGATGCATACAGGAAGAGCCATTATTTCATTGAGTTGAGGTCGTTTGGATGGATCCAGATTGAGCATGTTGAGGATCAGCTGTCGAAGTTCTGGGCTGTACCGGTCTGAAATCGGAGCAAATGTTCCGCTCATGATCTTCAGAACAAGCGCAGGTAGATTCTGAAAGCAAACATTATAAAGTGTTATACAGTGAAATTACAAAACGTATTCGAAATATGTGAAAAATCCCCAATCATCGACGCAAACTCCCTGGCAAAGGAGTACGATTTTCACATTAGTACCCCTCTGTGCAATTGGCAATGATCATTTTTCAAAAGCTAACACAAGTGTGGTGCTATTTACATCACTACATCCAAGTAAACACAGGATTTTTGCAAAAAAAAAAATTGATTTTCTCACAGCAGCCTCGAAGGCTCTCTTAAGACTAGCTAGCTCATAGAGCACACAGCCCAAAGCCCAGATGTCACTCTTCTGGTTATACGGCTTTCCCTCACACAGCTCTGGGGAGATGTAACATGGGGTACCGACCACCTGCAGAGTGAAAAGAAAGAGGAAAGGATTTGCGCTAGCACATGTTAGGATTCAACACATGCATGTTGCTGAAGTAATCACAGTTCCAAACCAAAGGCAAATAAACACACCGTGTAAGCTTTGCTCTTGCTGACGAGGATTTTGGAGATGCCAAAGTCACCGATTTTGACGATCATCTGGTGCTTGTCAAGAAGAATATTCTGTGTCTTAAGGTCTCTGTGCAAGATAAGTTTGTTGTGTACGTGATACAGAGCAAGTAAGATCTGTACAAAGAAGTGAAGGATAGTGTCCTCGTCCAGCAGAGAGTTACAGCGCTTCTGTATGTAATCAGCCAAAGTTCCACCTGCATGAGGAAAACATTAAAAATAATAGAATGAACAATAACGAGGACTTAAAACCACAATAACTTAGAAATCGATCAAGTTACTGAGTTGAGTGAACAGCCGTGAGATGATGATATGAACATTCTTAAAAGATTATTTTTAAAAAACATTAGAGAGACCTTTGTTGTTCACATCAATATATCCGTCTTAGTTAGCTGTGGTGGTTCCACCAGCAAATCAAGAACCTCAACAGTTTGCAAGGATGAGAATTTAATTATGAAAGATTATCCAGTCCTTTAGGGTCTTCGACAGCAAAGGTTTGATCTTTAACCTAAACACAAGAACAGCTGAAGGCGCCTCATCAGGCTGAATACTGGCTCTGGGTGCTGCTGCTACATTTTGGACTACTTGATCGCGATCTACCTTTTTTACATTCCGCCTTTTAATGTAACAGAAAAGTTACCTGATCACCTCAAAACAGCACCGGGGAGACTGATACTAGATGGTGACATGGGAACAAGAAAAGGTATGGAGCCCTACAGCACTAAACCATGGGAACAGTAAAGCGTTAGACAATCAACAAAAGGGGGTTGTGTAATAAGATATTACAGTAAGCTTACCTGGTGCATACTCCATAGCTATCATCAGGGCCTTGTCTTCCAGGAAGTTCTCATAGTACTCTATGATATTCGGGTGGTTGAGCAGTTTCAGGACCTGACACTCGTTCTGAGCCGACAGACGTTCGTCTCGTGACATCTGCTCCACTGGGATCTCCTTCAGGATGACAAAGGCCCCGTCGCTGCGCCTGCGGCACAGGTGAACGATCCTGACAGGGGAGGAAATAAAGTAAGCTTAGATGTATATTTAGTTCCATAAACAATACGGTAGGGTGGTCTTTGGTGGTTTGTATCTCGTGTGAGTTTTGTAGGTGTGGGTAGGGAGATCTTTTTTGTGTTAAATTGCACTGTGATGTCTGTTGGAAACCCAATGAAAAGACTTATAAGAAATAAGAAGAAAAAAGGGAAATAATGTAAATGAACCAACAAACATGGTGCTTCCATTCGCTTATTATGTGTGAAGAAGGGAAAAGGGCTTGTTATGGGCTACTATTAAATACACGGGCGACTGTAGCTCAGTGGGAGAGCAGTGTGAATTGTTTTTTATTAAACAACATTTAATAGTTTTAAATACGTTGCATAATGAGCAGTAAAGTAGTAATCGAGTAACAGGACATTATTCATGTACTTACTATCTTTAAATAACAACTTTATTTTTCAAATGTGAAGTAGAGCCACTAGTAATTCAAAGTGATGTGAATGTAATTATTCAGATGATTAATAATATATAACAGCTTATGGCTCGTCGAGCTAAAACGTAAAAAAAAGAAAAACGAAAAGTCACTCAAACTGTTATTTAGCGTTAAAAGACAAAACCCACCATGTTTGCTTAGCAGATAATAAACCCAGAAATGCTTTAGTATTACGATTAATCACGCAGCTCGCTTCAATAAACTAAATCACGTGTTTTTATATTTAACGTGTAACGTTTTCCAGACACGTCTTCTTCCTCTGAAGTCCCCCATTTTAGGGATTCCTAGCTTTGTTAATTTACACCCGACAACACCCTGTTTCCACACATGCAGTCAGCACAACATATCCGTGTAGCACAAACCAGCTACAAAGTGTAACTAAACTCAAGAGTTTACCCGAAAGCTCCTCTTCCGACAACTTTGATTTTCTCATACTTCTCCATCGCTGCTCCCAAACGTTTCCGCCGTCTCCAGGCAACCCGTCCCAACTACTGCAGGAAGCGACGAGGGACAAAATTAGGCGAAGTAAAAACTCTCCTGCAAAATACAACAGGAGCCTACTATATTTTAATGAATGTTTTCAGTCACAGAGTAAAGGATTTTAGAGACATTAACACAATGTTTTGTTTGTAGAATAAATATAGTATATAGGATTAACAGTAAGGGGAAGACATGTCTATAAAGGAATATACAAAGTGAAAAATGTGCAGCATGTTGCAATAGGCACAATATTTGGTACAGCTAAGCAGTGCCAACAAAAATAAAGTGATCTATATTTGGGAAGTTGGGAGATTTAACGTGAAAGTGCCCCTAAACACATTGAAAAATGAACTGTGGGCTTAGATTAATTTAAAGTTTCAAATTAATCTTGCCTTCAAATCAATTGAGATTATGTGACATGAACTGAAGAGAGACATTCACGAAAGACATTCCTGAAATCACAAAATAAGTAGTAAAATTGTCGAAAATTCGCCTGGCCAATGTGGAGCTATGATCAACATGTGCAAGAAAGATAGTTACCAAAAAACAAGGTTTCACTTTCTTTTTCCAACATGACTTTCAATGTTCAAGCAAATAGTTAAATATATACACCAACATGCAAATGTTTTAACTTTTTCAGGCAGATGAAGCTTGTCCATTACTGTGAATTTGTCAGTGTCAGACCACATTTTATGATGCAAGTGTGCAAAGCAATCCAGGGGCTTACATATTTTTTCTTGGCACTGTAAAGTGATGGAAATAGTAAGACATTATATACAGAGAAAAACAGCTGGAGGTATGATATGAATATGGGGTATTTACTAGATCAGATAAATACAGTATAGACAGTAGTTTAAACACAAATACACTATAGGTCAGATATGTAGTCAGGACATCATGAAATGTAAAGTTGTGCAGCCACAGTGAACACTGAACAAACCAAAGATATCAACAAAGAATATATCGGCAAATAATTGGTTTTATTTTGTTATGCTTGATTTTACAATTTCCACTTTTTCAACTAACAGCAATCCAGTTTGAAGTCTGTCGTCATGACAAAGAAAAGATCACATCCAACCAATATAATTTCCTTTTTGAAAAGTGACTGAGTATTTTAGGTTACAAAGTGCTTTTCTAGTACATTGTATGTCATCTTAGTACTGGCATGCCAAAAATGTATTCAGCACAGTGTTGTCTAACATTTGTGACAGGAAACGACTAGAGCATGGACTTCAGATACTGTAGTCTGACATCCAGACGCCTGGTGATTATAAAGTGCCTTCCTCTTGTCTGAGATAAGCAGGAAGAGGGCTGCATGAGCACTGTTTCCCCTCTGCCATGGGGATAATAAATGCTTTGTGCTGTGACAAAGCCTGCTCTGTTTTGTGCTGAAGTACCTCCACTATTATCATCAATCTGAAATTATGATATATCACCACAAACAGTCATTATTCATGTAATTTAACCTTTTCTCTACAATTTGCAGTTTTCAAAATGAAGTTAGGTGGAGGTAAGATAAGCGAGGAGAGGGTTTAACAAACAGTAGTTTTCTCTTTCTCAGGGATATAATATCTCAGCAAAGCAGCGCCTACAGGAGACTTGCAGAATGTGTGGCACTCCTCAGACCAGTTCAGTGACATATTTGTCCTTGTGCTGCTGTGTTCTGTCTCAAGACACAATAGTCAGTAACCTGGAATGCACTGTCTTGGATAGTGAAGACTGATGCTGAACCTCAAGTATGAACTATTCATCTTTAGAGATTTCTTAAGACTTGACAGAAAGTTGTTTCCTCACATCGATGCTTTCACCTCGCTCTCTCTCATCATTAACTCATAGGCCTTTTTCACAGACAAGGAAAAGCACAGGTGCAATTAATAAAATGAATGAATTGTTGGTAATATTATTAACTACTGTGCTTTCTCTCTCTCTCTCTCTCTCTCTCTCTAGCCAACATGTGTGTGTGAGCATACAGTCTATATTTCTATATGTGTGTGTGGCACTTTTTTTACTCTGTAAGTTTTTCACTGTTCACTAGATGTTACTCCTAGTTTAAACCTTATAGATTGGGGGTTAGGAACACAGTGTATGGATATAATAAATGTATTTAATCAATGTCAATTAGTTACATTACTGCTTGAGAACGAAACAGAATCTGTCTCTGAACAAGACAAACCTACTTTTGTTTGGCTATTTACGAAGCAGTTGCTGCAGCTCAATTAACCCGTAGATTTCCCCTCTTGCAGACTTGCAGAGTCTCCACAGTATAGCCGTTTCTCAACAGCCTTCAGGAGAAAGAAAAATCACCCCGAGATCAATATTGTGCTGAGCCAGGCACAAAGATTCCTGTCTCAAACACATCAAATGATATCGGGAGACCTTCTAAACAGTTTGGTGTTTGCTGTGGCTTGGATGCAATAACACCTTCTGTCAGAAATCCTGAGCTGTTTCTTTGGAAACTTGATTCTGTGAGGTTTCAGGTGATAAAACTATGAAAGCAAAAGACTCTCATTGTCTCACACTACAACAAAATGCACGTTGAGGTAACCAGGAAAAACAAGAGATGGTATTAAGTTACATTTCTCTCTCTAACTGCAAAGTGTCTTGTTACAGAGAAGCCTGTACTCAACTGATGTACGCAGATTAATTATATGGTTCATGTTTCAAGTTTCACACTTGGAGCACTAGACCTATTGACCAGTCTTTCTCTTTTATTTATCTTTCTGAGTCACACATAAATACACATGTGTAGCAGTGTAACTTGAACATTTTGGAATCATTTTATGAAAGGAATTGCGGCCTTACTAATGACAGGGAATTTTCTAGTACATCTCAACATCATCACATCATCATCAACGAGATGGGTCTTCCTGGAGTTTATTGGGGAGAAATGCCCCCAAGTGGTTTGATGAAGAACTCGGAGTCACTGAGCTGAAAAACAGCATCAGTCTGAAGGAAATGCTCGTTCTTCACATGAGCCTTTGCTTCCATCTAGTGGTGTTGTTTTTATTTTGCAGCCCATACTCTGTATGTGTTTCTTGATATAGGGGGCAAACTCATGTCCAATTAACACAGTAGCTTCTTTTTAAAAGTATTATCTGTTGAGGGTGGTGGTGGTGATACTGTCTCCTTCTAAGATGTGGTGGCTGTGATCATCAGAACTGCTGAGGGCCCCATTGTAGGCTTGGAGGTCTTCTTTTCCCCTTTGATATTTATTTCCTTCTCCCTCCTTGAGCTGCTGCTGAACTTGGTGTTGTCTTCTTGCACTTGGAGCTCATACTCTAGCCAGTCAGACAGGTTAAGATAGATAGATAGATAGATGTATACTTTATTCATCCCCAGGGGGAAATTTGTTTGTAGCAGCAGCAAGCAATGTAGCAGCAGCAAGCAAGGAGAGTTTGGTTTGAGTTGGTTTAAGGAGAGTTGGTTTGGGCACCCTGAGGGGATAAATTAAGCATCAGAAACTAAAGCGCAGGTCATGGGTGAAATTTCCTAACTGGCGGGAAACATGTGAGTCACACTCTAATTCGACTCTGTCTTTCCTTCCCAGTTGCTCTAACACTAAGGAACGCACACGGAGGGCAGTCATCCTGAAGGCTCTGGTGTGACCACGTTTGGCCCGTCCATGAGTTCTGCTATGCGTTGTAAGGCCAGCTGGCTGGATGGGCTGTCCATATTGCAAGTGGAGGTGTCAGTAAAGGTCATGGTGTCAGTAAAGGTCAACAAGGATTTGATACATGAATCTCTCTGAGGCATCCCGAGGAAGGAGATTGTCTCGAGCAATTCTCAAACGGTTGAATTCTTTGGGGTGGAGGTGGCTCATTTTAGGGATTGTGGGTGTTGGGGCCCTGTACAACGGCTCCTGTTCCCCTAGGGCTTGGCGTTCGATGATGAGAGTGACGGTGCTTGTGGGTTTTGGGCCGTCTCCTAAAAATATCATCACCCTCAAGTGACTGAGAGGCTTGGATTAACATGAGTGGGATTGTGGGATTGTGCTTCAGGCTTGGAGATGGCGTGGTGTGACATTTGTAACAAATACACAGTTGAAACGTAGCGAGCATAATTAAAAAAAAGACGTTATCAGCATTACTGTATTAATTTGACCGAATGTTTCAGTTCTATAACTGAAAAGAAACATTAACTTTTTGATTTAGGGAAAGTAGATAATTAATAACAAAGGAAAGAAGCCAAACATGCATTCATAGATAATAAGAAGAGGAAGACAGTAAAGCACGAATACAAATATGCAAAAAACAAATACAGATAGGATTAAAGAAATACATTAACAAGAGTTGAGTTAATAAGAAAAGTGAACTCACCGTGGATGTATATTTCACAGAGGCATCTGTGGTGCGGATGGTAATGTGTGGAGGGTCTTAGCTGTTCCTGACAAGTTTTACTCACTTCCTTTTCCTCCACTGGGCTGCAAAGGGGCCAGCTAAGGGGGATGAGAGACACGCTGGGTTTATGGAAGGAGTTATGGCCAAGGAAGGAGGGCGTAAGATAGGCTGCCTGTCTAACACACCAGATTTACATTGTTATGCTACAAACATAACAAAGATGTGTTTATATTCTCAATCGTATATGTTTACAGTACTTGACATTGCCACAAATTTACTTAAAGAGAATGTAATCCTGAATTTGATAATGTAATGTGTAATTTATTGAAGCCCCTATCTTCATGCTCACACTCACTAACATCCCTAAAATAATATAAAGGTCCAAGTGACCTGTATTACCACCTTTATGGAGTGCATATGGTCAAGTGAGTAAGACATGATTATAATAAGGCAAAACAGATAAAAACAAAAAAAGAAAGAAATGGTGAACTAGACCATTTAGACCACTTTTATACTATTTTTAGTTAAAGTCATAGCAGCACCCGTGGATTGGCTGAGGGCAAGCAATTGCCTTCTGGCCTATGTCAGAATAAAGAGATTTACAGTAGTTCAGAGGAGATATTAGATCGGACTGTCTCAAGATATCCCAATACAATTAAAAAAAAGTTATAATCTTAAATGTCTAAGCTTGAATGTCTGCTACATTAACTGGTTTAAGGGGAAAATGCAGTTAACATCAGCATAAAGATGGGGATGTATGCCAGGTTTGTGAAATATGTAGCCAGTTGCTGCATGCAACTGGAAATTGAAGAGGACCTAAGACTGGCCCTTGGGGTACACCATGGGCCCTCACCTCCCAACTTCAACAGGGAATATTACCAAGAAGGAAGGAGCAAAATCAATCAAGAGCCTTATTCTTTCTTTCCTTATTCGTATTCTGAGTGGATAGGGACTGAGTGGGTTTACTCAGGTAAATATAAACGTTATTTAAGTATTTCCATTTATGCTACTTTGTACTTCTGCAACACTACATTTCAGAGGGTAACCATTGTGCTCTTTACTTTACTACATTCATTTTACAACTGTAGACACTAGTTACTTTGAGGTTCAGAACAATACAATAATATTAAGTGAATATAATTACATAACACGCTGAAAGGGGAAATTCTCCAAAATGAGGACTTTTATTTTTATACTTCAGGACATTTTGCTTATTATATATCTGCGCTTTTATTTTGTCTAAAGTTGGAATGCAAGACCTTTACATGTGCTGGAGTATTTTAACTTTGCGGCATTGCGACTGTTATTTAATTAAAGGATCTGAATACTTCATCCACCACTGACACAGTGTAAACAGATTCTCCTCATCCAAATACCAAAAAACATACGCTTATAATATATTAGTTCATTTGAAGCCTTTTAGGCCAGTAACAAAAGAAACACACCCTGCGTTGGAGAAACGTATCCGAACTGCTGTTGTTGTTTATAGGTTACATTAGAATGCATGAGGAGGCAGAGAGATGGCGCACAGTGCCTACCCAAATACATGCGCATGTGGAAGGGTGGCGCTGGTCAACATAAAGGTTATAACTATGCAGCTATTTAATACATTTACTGTATATTGGTCTTTTTAGACATTCTTACCTAAAATCTCGTTTCGGTAGCCCTGCTCTGTGATTACTTGTGTAACGTGATCACATCTTTGTCCCTCCTTGTTTTTATTTTTAAACGGCGCAGCAGCACCGCCCACCCCTCACCGCCACTCCCACTCTTCATTCTGCACAGACGAGCGGGCTAAGGGCGGCAACACATACAATCAGAAGGCGCTGCTTGAAGACAAACATTGTTACGTTGGATTGACCTGTTACGATAATCTCCACCACGGACTCTGGGCGCTTACAACGTGAGAAGAAAAAAAGGCTGCAGCGTAAATCGGACACTCAGCTCTTAGAAACTTAGTTAAAACTTTATTAAAAACAGAAGATCATCTCTCGCAGCTGCAGTAGCGACTCCCCTGCCCTGCCCCATCTGATACCGTGCAAATCTGTCCATCACTGACACCACGAGACGTTTACAGGAGCGTGGAAAATCGAAAAGAGGGGAAAAGACAAAGAGAGGAAGCTGTAGAGAGTAAGAGCAAGCGTACAGAGAAGGGAGGGAGAGCAGAGGACAGGATGGACGCCCTGGTTCCTGTGCTGAAGCGTCACCCAGGCAAGTCAGTGCTGGTGTTCGCTCTGATTTTCAAGGTGATCCACCGGTTGCTGCAAAGGCTGCCTGTGCCCAAAGTGGTGAAGCAGGATGACTTTAAATCCTGGAAGTGGAAGAACCTCTCCGTCTCAATAGTGCACTCCCTGCTGACTGGATCATGGGCCCTGACCTGGTAAGTTTCCATCCAAACATCTGTCTATACACACATCTATCCATCCATTCACACAGTGGGAGACCATTGTCTATTCACAGTCCAAACGATGTGTTGTGTGCGTGTGTGTGTGTGTGTGTGTGAGTGTGTGTGTGTGTGTGTGTGTGGGGGTGTGGGTGGCAGTGACAGTCTGTGGCAGCCAGGAGAAGAATGGCATGTTAGGGTGAGGGGACGGGGGAGAGACTGGCAGTCGGGAGGGAAATACCACTGTACAGTATGAGCCACATAAAACTCTTATTGCTATTTGCTTGTACTTGTGAATTTGTGTCTGACCTTGAGGTCTGTAAAGAGATCCATTTTTTTTCAGACACACACACACACACACACACACACACACACACACACACACACAGCCTACAGGGTTTCCTTAAAAGCCTCCTGACACATCAACTGGAAAAACCTGCTGGCTCAACGACTCTTGTGAAAGCATCATGAGAAACTATTTATTTGGGTGGAGACTGTTTGGGACCAAGCTCAGATTTCTTAGGCTGTTTGCACTCTCACACATGTCGAATATGTGAATAGCAGTGATTGAGAGACAATAATTTAAAAGTAGATTTTTGTTCACTCAAAGTAGTGTCAAGGAAACATGTGAAACAATTTGCTGCTTTGCATGTCATAGGTATTTTATCAACACACTAATTCTGTGTTTATACAGGGAGGGTACGCAGATAAGCTATTGCTTTTTGAGGTGTGCCCCCATTTGTCAACTGCAGTGAGAAGTGACAAAGAACATTGCAAAATCAGAGAGAGAATGTGTTTTTTAAAAGATGTAGAGACACCAATAGAGGCTAGACTATAAGAGTTGTAAAATGAAAGGATAAAACATTAACAGCACATCTGCTTCAACTACTGACTATCTATTAGTCCGGGGGTTTAAAGAAGCCAGAACACCTGATATTAACGTCTCTGCTTATTCCTGCTTTTCTCTACCATGAGTCAGCCCATGTATGCCTGAGTGAGGTGAACACAGACCCATCTTTCTATACATGTATCCCTCTCCAGTGTGCTGGTTTGGCCAGAGACGTTGAGCAACCTTCACTCTTACCACACCCCTCTGTCCTACCTGCTCGTCTGCGTCTCAACAGGTCAGTGAATGCATCGTGACAAAAGAATAACACTTCAACCAAGGAAACTTCTCTTCAGACTTTTTTTAGGGCCCGAGCACCGACGTAGTCGGAGCGGAGGACCTATTGTTTTTCGATTGTTTATTATTATTTTTGTTATTATTCTTATTCTTAGTGTTTCGTTGCAAAAAGGAGGTGCTTGGGATACTGGGAAAATGTCGAAATTTGGCACACAAGCCAGAATTTGCGAAAATTGCAGTCTGATTGGGGTGTCCAACTGCGGTATGAAATATTGGCTCGATAGCGCCCCCTATTGAGTAGCCCAAACATTGGGTTTCACCTAGCTGTATGAAATTTGGTAGGTATGTGGAACGTGATGAGACGCACAAAAAATCCTCTTGGAGTTTTTCATTAAACCAAACAGGAAGTCGGCCATTTTGACTTTCATGACGTTTTTTGACCATTTCAAGGCGTCGTACTTTAACGAACTCCTCCCAGAGATTTGACCCGATTGACTTCAGATCCGGTCAGTATGCTCTTGAGACCTTGGCAGTGAAAAGTTACTCAAAGATCAAAAAGTTATAGAACTATGTGTCCGTGGGATCAAAAAACACCATTCGCCGCGAAACAGGAAGTTGTTGTAACTCGGCCGTACATTGTCGAATCTGCTCCAAATCTCTCGTATGTCATAACATCCTGACCTGGAACACATCTATGTAATAATTTAGAATCATAGTAATAGCGCCACCTAGTGGCAACTGGAAGTTGTAAGTTGTGTACTTTGACATCCTGCTCCTCACAGATTAATCACATCCCTCTAAAATGTTGTCAGAACAGCCTTAAGACCTTGATAATGCTTCATTGTGAAAATTGTAAGAAGTTGTTGAAGGGCGGCGACGTGGCGGCTCGGCGAATTTCGATCCTTCGCCATGAACGAATAAACTGATGTAACTCAACTCCACATCATCAGATCTTTACCAGATTGCACATGTTTGATTAGACTCCCGGCCTGAAGACATCTGCAGGCCAATTTTTGAATCATAGTCATAGCGCCACCTACTGGTAACAGGAAGTTAAAGTCATTATACTTTGGCTTGTTTCTCTTAGTAGGTAAATCAAATCAACATCAAATTACTTCCACACAAATGTAAGAAGTTCATAATACCAGTTCATGAAGCTTTTGATGTTTCGTAGAACGCCGTTGCCGTGGCGATGCAGTCTTCGCCGTTAACAACGAAGGTCATTTTGAGAGGCTAAAAATGCTCGAAACATAAGCAAACTTGGCAAGCAGATTACAAGCCCAAAATTTAGTTATGGAATATGATTTTATTGGTTCAGAGTGGCAAATCGGCTCAATAGCGCCCCCTACAAAATTTCGACGAAGCAGCCCTCGCAGTATGTTTGACCTAGATGTATGAAATTTGGTAGGAACATGTATCACATATTGACTTAAATAAAAGTCTCTTGGGGCCATGCTCTAAACCCAACCGGAAGTCAGCCATTTTGAATTTTTTTATGAATTTCTAGTGTCGTTTTTGTCATTTCCAGGCGCTGCACTTTAACGAACTCCTCCTAGGGAATTAATCAGATCAACTTCAGATTTGGTCGGTACAATCTAAAGACCTTTGTGATGAAAAGTTACTCAAAGCTTGTTGTTTCGTGAAAAGCTGTTGCCATGGCGACACATTCTTCACCATGAAAAATTAAGGTGTTTTTGAGAGGCTAGACATGCTCGAAACATAAGCAAACTTGGCATACACATTTATAGCCCAAAATGTAGTTATATAATATGATTTTATTGGTTCAGAGTGGCAAATCGGCTCAATAGCGCCCCCTACAAAATTTCAACGAAGCAGCCCTCGCTGTACGTTTCACATAGATTTACAAAATTTGGTAGGCACATGTATCACATATAGACTTAAAAAAAAGTCTTAGGGGACCATGCTCTAAACCCAACCGGAAGTCAGCCATTTTGAATTTTGTATGAATTTCTCATGTTTTTTTTCCATTTCCAGGTGCTGTACTACGAACTCCTCCTAGGGAATTGATCCGATCATCTTAGAATTTGGTCAGAACAATCTAAAGACCTTAGCGATTACAAGTTACTAAAAGATTTAGGTTTCATCGAACGACGTGGATATGGTGTGACGGCCATTTTACATGGTTCACCATCATCCAGCAAGCTGTTGTAACTCGACTGTACTTTGTCAAAACTGTCCGAAACTTGACATGCTTGTTGACTGTCATGGCTTTAGGACTTCTGCATGCCAATATTAACTCATAGTCATAGCGCCACCTACTGATAAGCACGGACGTAAGCAGGATTCTATAATTACAGCGGCCCAAACACTGAACTTATTGAAAGGGTTTGTGGGCACACCATGAGAAAAAGACTTCTCCTGATCTAAATATGTGCAAACTAAGATGCTTGGAGAGCAAAAGTTAGATAACAGTGGATTCTCAAACCATGTCAGTGGGCATTAGTATAAATGATCTGTCCAGAGCTTCTTCATGACAATCAGGTTAAACGTTACAATGAATGCTTCACACTACAATCTAAAGTTACAGAAGAACTTAAAATGAAAACAGTGTTAAATTAAAGTGTTCAAGTAACAGCAAATGGCACTACTGTTTTGTTAACTTTCATGTAAGTCCAAATACAATCAGCAGGACACTTCAGGGAGTTGAACCCCGTCCCAGTGAACTGACAGTCTGTTATGTTACAAACACTGAAGCACATTCATTTTCTTAATGATCTCTAAAGGCTTACATTTATGATTGTATCGGATGTACACTCAAAACATTTGAGGCTTAAGACCTGGCAACATGATCTTGCTACGCTGCTGGTCTAACCAGGAAATATCTCACTCGTGCACGCAGAGTGTGATGGCGACAGAAATTCATGGCCGCGTCACCCAGAGTCCTGCCAGTACCGGGAAATACCATTTAACTCGTGCACTCAGTGTATGACGGTCACAGAAATGCATGGCCAGAGTCCTGCTAGTACCCTCGACGTGCGTGAAGTTGCGAGGGCCCGGTCAATGCTGCTCGCAGCTTTAATTTAATCTTGCATTTTCATTTAAATTGCAAATCCTAACTGTAGTTGCTTTACTTGTTATACTGTAGTATTTAGTGTAGGGCTGCAACAAAGCATTACTTTTAGTATTGATTAATCTGCTGATTATTTTCTTGAGTCTATAAATCGTTTTGACTATAAAAAGTCAGAAATTTGTTAAAAGTGCTGAAATTATAACTTTCCGCAGCCCAAGGTAGTGTTTCACATGACGGTTGTTTGACAATAGTCCAAAACTCAAAGATATATTATGTAGGACAAAGAAAAGAAGTGAGAAACTGAATTTTTTGCTTTAAAAAAAGACTACAACGATTTTTACTGCGACTAATTGACAAATCGTTGCAGGTCTAGTTTAATGTTCGGTGCTGATTGACTCTTCCATCCTTGAATTGATCTTTGAATGTACCTTGGCGGTATAACAGTGCCACCTTGCAGTTGCTGCTGCTGCTGTTCAGAGAAACAACAAAAGTATCCGCCCCTCTAACCTGTTTCTAAATCACCGTGGACACCAAATATAATCCACAGAGGACTCTGTGTTCTGTTTGAGCTTTACTGTATGTGGTTATATCTTATGTGTTACCATGAAGACACAAATCTGTGGAGATCTGCGCTAACTACCGCAAACGCCCATAAGCTCCACTGAGGCCACACTAGATACTGGAGGTCAGGTTGTTTAATATGGAGGCTGGTTGTGTGTCTGTTGGCGTGTCAGTCGAGGCACAAAGGGACTCTTAGTAGTATATTAGTCACTTGAATAGCTCCAGCTAAATGAGGCCTACACCGTTTGATAACCATGGTTATGTTGTGAATTGTTTAGTTGTCATCTTCTAATAATAATGACTAACAAAAACATTAAACTCTGCTTTCGGATCAGCTCAACTAACTTCTTGGTTAACAAGTGACACAAGGGAAATCTTGCATTGCTATGACTGATCTATGAATGCAGGTTTAATGCAAAAAAATGCTTTTGGAGGCCAAACAGGCAGGGAACAATCTGAGAAAACTCGTAAGCTTTTCAAAAGCACAAAAAAAGGCAAACACATGCTACTGTATCCTTGTACGTCAAAACATATGTCAGATGTAAATTTATCAGATTAAACATGCAATGCTGTAAGACGATGACAAAAACTGAGCTTTAGTAAATTAAACCGTAAGCAATTGTATTGTCATCTTCATGCTTCTGTTGTGTCAAACAGACCAAGGATGAACATTTTCAAGAAAAGCTCCAAGATCAAACCAACAGTAAAATATAGATTGTATTCTCAACCTCATCTACCTCCACCTCCTCTGTGTCATTATTTCATCCTTCTCAGGATACTTTGTGCAGGATGCGGGGGATATTATCCTGACAGGACATGCAAGACAATCATGGGAATTCTTACTCCATCATGTGCTGGTAAGACCACATGCCTATTTGCCATGTTTAAGGTTGCCTTTGTGGTTTGGATAAGACATCAGCATGTGAAGCTTATGCTGATATCAAGGTGATCTTCGCAAGTTTCCCACGTGTGTAAAACACTAAGAGAAGAAGACAATAAAGTGAGGTGCTGATTTAATTTTACCTCCAAAATTGGTGTCCAATTGTCACTAAATATGGAGGAAAATTAAATCATATTGCAAATTTGGTCATGTTGTGAAATATTTTCATCCTCTGAAATACCTTGTGTATTTGTTTAATATGCTGTTATTGATTTTTACTGAATATTATTTGATTGTTAATTGAATTAATTTGTTATCTAATATATTTAGTTAAATTATTAATTTAATCATTAATTACAAATCCAATTGTTATCTTATCTGCATCATGTAGAGTGTCTTTCTGTTCAGTCTTTATTTTCAAACCATCCAGCTTCCTCCTCTGGAGGTTATATGAGCAGCATTGCTTACAAAAAACAACAATAATAAAATGAAATGCGAAGACAATGAGAGCGTCAAACACAGGAGTTGTTAGCTGTAAAAAAAACAACAACAACTCACCTCTCTGTGTGTCTCCTCTTCAGGTGATCTCGTGTTTCCTGTACGCCGTCTTCACTGAGCTGTATGTAGCCGGCGCTGTAGTCGCTCTCTTTGTGGAGGTCAACAGTGTCACCCTGCACCTGAGGCTGATGCTGAAGCTGGCGGGCGCTCAGGCCTCCTCCTTCTACCACATCAACAAACTCATCAACATCGTCACCTACTTGACGTTTCGCCTGGGCACCCAGTTCTACCTCACCTGGTACATCGTCCACAACTACACCTGGCTGGACCAAGGTTTATTCTTCCTCATCTCCATGATGATGATGAATGTCATGATCATGATTTATTGCTACCGCCTACTACGTGCCGACTTCTTCCCCTGGAATAAGAGACCTGTGAGGCTGAACGGGACGCAGAACAACAATTCTAAAAAGTTTCCCTGTGATTGACTGGGGAAGGTTTACGGACCTATGTTGTATTTAGAGTGAGAGTTCACACATTATGCATTTTTCAAACTGACCCCATTCCTAGTGACGACAGGTTCACTTGTTGTGTCTCACTGCCAAAGAGATTTTTTATTTTTTATTTTTGTTTTGGTGGGACAAGGTCCAGTCTTGTTCGGAAATAGATTAAAATAGATTTTCAGTATTATAGGCCTATTGTGTAAAGGAATAGGTTGACATTTTTATCGAAACATGCTTAGTTGTGTTCTTCACAAGAGTCGGATGAGAAAATTCATAACACTTTCATGTCTGTTTAGAAATTATGACGGGTCAGCCAGTGAGCTAAGCTTAGCACAAAGGCCGAAAACATGGGGAAACAACTAGCCTGGTTCTGTCCAAAGATTTAAAAAAATCCTCCTGTAAAACTTGTTTTAACTTCTATGATTGTACGAGTCAATAAAAAGTATATAGCCTACAAACTGTTAATTGAGCTTAGAGGTGTTGGTAGATTTTGTTGTCTTTAGAGAGAGCCAGGCTAGCTATTTCCCTATTTCCAGTCTTTATGCTAAGCTAACTGGCTGCTGGCTGTAGCTGTATATTTGTAATTAGGCTACAGACATGAGAGTTGTATGTTTTCATGTAACTCTCAGCAACAAAGTAAATGCATTGCCAATATTTCCATAAATGCCAAACTATTACTTAAACATTCAATTTTAGCATCAGTACAACCTGAAGGAATATTTACTTCCTTGACTGATACCACACTAATATCGGTACACTAAATATGACGCTACAGCCAGCAGATGGTTAGCTTAGCATAAAGACTGGAAATTGGGAAACAATAGCCTCATAACATGCAAATGAGGACAAACAAGATATAAAGTGTTAATTTGTGAGATTCAGAGGTGAGAGACATAATTTATTTGCCTTTGCACAGAGCTATGTCACAGCAACAGACTCTCTCTATGATGTCATCTGTGGCTGAAGAGATACTGGGCGGTGACTGAACTGGTACAGGACTAACGGGTAACAAACAGGAATGTAGGGCAAAGTATGGTCCTCATATGAAACCTGTTGTAATTAGAGAGAAGTGGGCCTGAAGCTAGATCTTTCTAACAGTTTGATAATTGAGCTCATCCGGAGGTGGGCATCATTAGAAACCCTTCACTATGAGCAGGTAGCACAACGATCAATACTGATATTGATTTTCATCAGTTAGACTAGATGTGGAGTGACAGAAATGATCCCCACAGTGTGTAACATATTGCCTTTAACAGAATAGATCCTTTTATGATATTCTTCTCTTCCTCCTCTTTCCTCAAAATGGACATGAAGCATTTTGTGCATACTATCCCAATCTCCACACTCTCAGACTTTTAGGCGCGCCAGCATAAACAGGACTGGATAAATGAGACTTGGATTATAATGCACAAGTTATGTGAGAGTTAGTAAACGGATGTTTTGATATTGTCTTGCGGTTGTTAAACGTGGCCTGAATTCAAGGTAACGGGGTGCGTAGTTGATCTACGAAATGGTCAGTTTGTGGGTGAAGTGCTCCTTTAAATGCTCATTTCCTAATCATGCCATAAATCACCAGTGCTGACAGTGTCATTTAAAAACCTAATAAGAAGTGCATTTCACTTTCAATTTCAGCCAACTGCCAAAAAATCGAATAGTTTAGATAAGTTCATACCTGTGCAACAGTGCCTTTACCTCGGTGCCTTTTCCAAAAGACCAAAGCACCGATACTTTATGAATAAGAAAGAAAATACATAGTGCAGACTGACATCTGTTACTCTTTGTAAAAGGTGAGCCAAGTGGAGAGATTTTTGACACCAACGTACAGTAAATTCTGTAACCAAATGTATCTTGTATTAACATTTTTTTAAGAGCCCCTGTATTTTGGATGGTTTAGTGATACCATGATAAAAAAAAAACATTTTAAATCACAGGAGTACTGATGTGTATTTTGTGATATATATATATGTATATATTGGTTTTCTCTATTATTTCACTCTGTGAACATACATGTAGAGATAACTGGTCAGATACCGAATCATTAGAGCCCTTACCAATACAATAATGTATAGTTACTCCATTACAAGTGAAAGTCTTACATTTAAAATCCTACTTGAGTGAGAGTACAAAAGTATGATCAGCAAAATGTATCAAAAGTACAGACGGTGACTGATGTATTATCATATATTACATTATAAGAGTTAGAATACTAATGCATCAATGTGCTTGCAGCATTTTATTGTTGTAGGTGGTTAGGGTGGAGCCATCATATATCCGTTTTTGTGAGGACGTGTGTGCCGACTAAAACCTTTTGCACATACAACAATAATAAATCCTGGATTCCTGCAAAACTCAGGCAGCTTCATCAGACCAACGAGGAGGCCTACAGAAATGGAGACAACGTCCAACGACCCTGGGTCAGTGTGAAGAGGCCTGCAGGACCTCACCAACTACAGGGGACCATCACAGGATTAAATGACTGCAGGTCCGTCGCCCTGACGTCTGTGGTAATGAAACTGTTCGAGACACTGGTGTTGACCCACCTGAAGGACGTCACAGGCCCCCTGCTGGACCCCCATCTGCAGTTTGCCTACCAGGCAAACAGGTCGATGGATGAAGCAGTCAGTATGGGACTGCACTACATGCTGCAACACCTTGACTCCCCAGGGACATACGCAAGGGTTCCGTTTGTGGACTTCAGCGCCGCGTTCAACACTGTCATCCCGGAAATACTTCAACCCAAACACTCCCAGATCACTGTGCCATCCTCCACCTGTCAGTGGATCACAGACTTCTTGTCAGACAGGACGCAGCAGATGAGGATAGGAACAATCACATCCAGCAACTGGATTAACTAACAACTGCACCTCAGGAGGCCCATCTGTTAAACTCCTGAAGTTTGCAGACGACACAATGGCCATTGGCTTCTTCAGGGACGGTGATGAGTCTGCGTATAGACAGGAGGTTGAACAGTTGGTCCTCTGGTGTGGTCAGAACAACCTGCAGCTAAACAAGCTCAAAACTGTGGAGATGACAGTGGATTTCAGGAGGAGCCCCCCAACACTGCTCCCTCTCACCAAACTCAACAGCACTGTGTCTGCTGTGGAGACCTTCAGGTTTCTGGGATCAACAATCTCCCAGGACCCAAAGTGGACCCCCAACCTCAACACTATCCCAGACAAGGCCCAGCAGAGGATGTACTTCCTGCGCCAGCTCAGGAAGCTCAACCTGCCTCAGGAGCTGCTGATTCAGTTTTACTCCGCTATCATCCAGTCTGTTTTCTGCACTTCTTTTGCTGTCTGGTTTGGAACGACCACCGAACAGGACAGGAACAGACTACAACGGACTGTCAGGTCTGCAGAGAGAATCATTGGTGCCAATCTGCCCTTCATCCAGGACTTGAACGTCTCCAGAGTCAGGAAACGGACAGCAAACAATACTGCAGACTCATTACACCCTGGACACAACCAGTTCGGCGCTACAGAGCACTGTATGCCAAAACCACCAGACACAGAAACAATTTCCGCTTCCGCTGGCTGTCACTCTCATGAACAATTAATCAGACATACTGCACTATTACCTCCATTTCATTGTCATTGTTATGTTTTATGTTCATATATATACTTTTGTATATATATTTATATTGTAGATAGTAGTTAAATGTCTATGCTTACCTCTGTTATACTTTGTTGTCCTTGTTTTTTATGTATTGTTTATTTCTGTGTATGCACGTTGAGGGCAACGGAAAAACCAGAGTCACATTCCTTGTATGCCTAGCATACATGGCCAATAACGCTGGTTCTGGTTCTGGTTCTCAACAGGGTCCCTCTAAAGGATCACATGAGAAATCTAAGGGGTTGTGAGATAGATAATGAGAGAGAAAAAGTACATTACATTTTTTTGCAAATCTGTGCATTAGGATACCTGGATTATTTGACCTCTTGATCAGTTATTTAAATAAAAACCATCTGAGAAGTTAAGAGGGGAAACAACTCAAACACTAAACACTGACTTTTAGTAGAAAGAAGAGTATAGTCACAAGCCAAAAACGTTGGAAGGGTTAGAGTCTTCTTTCTGTGTAAACATGTTTTAAAGTTCAACAACTTCAACAACAATGAAACACAGTTGAGGAAGGATGGAGAAGACATGTTGGACTAAAAAGATCAACATTGAAAGACCACCACTTGATTGGACCGACCCAGGATAATGAAGCTTTATGTTATTTCTACTTTTAGGAGTAGGACTGTATTTTGTCGCCCATCTCTTACAACAAAGCAAATAAGAAAAAGAAAATGATCTCTTGACAGCCAGTGGGGACAGGAGAAACAATTACAGTAACCAAGATGCATCCCACGGTACATACACAGTCAGTGGCTGCTTTATTATTACTAAAATATGATGTGATTAGGCAACATGATGTTATTTGTATTGAGTATTCGAATTGAATTATTTGATCATAAGGAGGCGGATGTCAGTGAGAAGAAGCTTAGGGCGCCCTCTATTGTCGACATATTTAACTGACGGACAGGAAACGGACTTTTTCTCTTCACTCATCCCCCCTTCATTACGAAGACAAGCGCATGCAGACAAGTATGGCAATATTACATGTTTATAAATAGTAACATTCTGATGTAACAAACGGTGGTAATAGAGAAGTATGAATGGTCATACATAAATAATGAATAAGCGGAATAAAAGCAAAGGGAAACAATAAAAGGTCAACGAGATAAATGTCCAATTTGTTAGACAGACAGACAGATAGATAGATAGATAGATAGATAGATAGATAGATAGATAGATAGATAGATTTTTTTTTCCTTTCCTAATTTCCGATTATTCCTCATTTCCTCCAGCAGGGGACCGAGCCGAGAAAAATCTGGGAGGAAAGAAAAATAAATCCAGGGATCTGAGTCAGCAGCAACAGCGGCTTCAGTCTGCTTCTCCTCCTCAACTTCCGTGGATCGATTTCAGCTCCGATCACCGCACAATCAACACTTTAACGTTGATCACTGAATATGCATGAGTCTACATAACAATAGGAGGTAAACTGTGGGAGGTAAGAGACCAAGCCGAAACACAGAAGAGAAGAGTCTGTCTCGATGAGGTAACGTTAAGTTCTTTTGCAGCTCAAACACGCTGCTTTTAAAACTTTAATTTGGTCATGTGTGTGTAACTTTAACCTAACGTTATATCTTTCTTAACGTGTGACTTTACAGAGTTAATACAATACTTAACTTGGTGTTTGGATGTAAAATAGAGTTTTAAAGTTTCAGTTTTGTGGTGGACCAAACCAAACTCTTCTTCTTCTTCTTCTTCTTCTTCTTTACCAGAAGCTTTGATGAGCAAGAGGATTAAAACAGATCTGACCAGTAAGTGGATCAACACTGATTACAGTTGTCTGGCTCTGCATGTGGTCGTGTTGCTATACAATGGATAACAGATATTTGCTCTCACTACAGTTTATTGTTTGACTGCCTGGCTCTCTTTATTTCCAGTGAGCTGAAGTCTTTGGAGGGATATAGTCTATGTTGTGGTTGCCTGGCAAAGTTAAACAAATAGAAAGATGGCAGAAAGAGAACATGAGCTATCCCAAATGTAATACGAACTAATACAAAGATGTCAGGCTTTTTCTTTGTGCTGTTTGAAAATAACATTTTAAATAGAAGATATTGTCCCACAGGAAGATTTTTTTTGTTGTTGCAGCAAGGCCATATAGAAAACAAATTAAAACAGTAATGCACTATTGGAGGTATATTGAGAGTAGAGCAGCATTTAATGATTATTTTTTTTATCGATTAATCTGTCGACTGTTTTTCTGATTGATTTTTTTTAGTCTGTAACATTTTTGCAGAATCGAAAGGGATGTCTTCAAATTCTGAGATAGAAAATATTCATTTTTCTATCAAAGAAGACTCAGAAAACCAGTTAGTATTCACATTTGAGATGCCGAACCAGTGAATTTTGGTGGAGTTGCTTAATTTTTTGTCAATCGATTAATGATAATCAGATTTAGAAGTAACATTTTAAGTATAATGTAGTGAGTAGTCTAATGGTTACTCTTCTTAGTGCAACATAGACACACAGGCAGACAGACCAACAGATGCTGCACAGAATGCTCAGTGTCTATAAAGTGTCAAACAATAGTACAAAAAACGATGCTGATCACGTTTCCCAGAGCCCAGCGCGATGCATTCAAATGTCTTTTTACGTAAACCATTTGTCAATTAATCGATTAGTCAACCGACAGAGAGGCAGCAAATCCTCCTATTTGAAAGAACATTTGTTTGTTTTTGTTTCATTACAAGCTTCATGTAACATCTTGTAAGTTTTACTTCCAGTAGCAAAAGTAAAAGTTAGCACCAGGTCTGATGTTTGGGCCTAAAATTCAAACCCTGCAGTTTAAACATAATGAAGAAACAGATTTAACTTGTTAAATTTATTTCTCTCTCTGTCCAGCTCACCACGTGTCGCTCTACTAAACATTATACTAAACCGCAAAGCTTCATGTCCCTCCGAGTTTCAGCCATGAGTGTTCTTCCTCCTGTCCGAAAGGACCGTATCATTGCTCAGCTCCCTCAGGTAAAGTCATGTACTAATATGATCGCCTATAGCTGTCCGCTATCCCTCCAAAACAGCCTCATACATTCCTCTACCTCTCTTGTAGTATTTCAGCAAAGCGGCAGCCTTCCACACTCAGAAGGATTTCAACAATAAAGTGAAGACGGCCTGTCAGGAGCAGCGTACCGGCACTGTGGGGTGAGTGCAGCAGCCTGATGATGCTGGAAGTGATGTTTTTGTGGCACTTATTTACATGTTGCTTCTTCTTTCATTCTTCTCAGCAGATTTAAAATCTCTAAGGTCATTGTTGTGGGTGACCTGGCTGTGGGGAAAACCTGTCTGATTAATAGGTAAGCTCAAACACCGTCACTGTTGCAGTTCTGGGAATAAATAACTCAAACAAGAAAGAACTCAGAGGACACGTACCACCTTCAAGGGAGCACAGTCTACATAGTTTGTTATTCTATTGTCAAAAGTGTGGAGAAAATCTGCATTCAAATTCATACTGTAATAGACAGTGGTGGAAGGTAACCAAATATATTTACTCAAGTACTGTACTTAAGTACAATTTTGAGTATTTCAATTGCTATTTATTTATACAAGATTTCTACTCCACTACATTTTCAGAGAGTACTATTGAACTTTTTACTCCACTACATTTATCTGGGAGCTGGAGTTACTAGTTTGTGTTTAACAAAACACATGATCAATTGATACAATATGATACTGTACGATAGACATAACTATCCAACAGTATATAAAGTAGTTAAAATGTGTCCCACCTCTACCAGCTGCAACATTTAACTGCTGCTAACAAGCTTCAGTAATAATATATCAAGAATATGATATATGTAATATAATATAACTCTGGAAGGCCCAAGAAATACTTTAAATTTAGGCATCTAGTGGTGAGGTTGTAGATTGCATCCAACTGAATACCCCTCCGCCCATCCCTCCCTTTCCCAACGCGTTGGAGAACTACGGTGGCCTTCAGGTAACGTAAAAACGACAAAGGCTTGCGCTAGAGCCAGTGTTTGGTTTGTCCTTTCTGGGCTACTGTAGAAACATGGCAGTGTAACATGGTGGACTCCATGAAGAGGACTCACTCTCTATGTAGATATAAACAGCTCATTCTAAGCTAACAACATTTTTACGTTTTCAGATTTTGCAAAGATGCTTTTGATAAAAACTACAAGGCGACGATCGGTGTTGACTTTGAGATGGAGCGCTTTGAAGTGATGGGTGTTCCTTTCAGCCTTCAGCTGTAAGCCAAATTTCTTCATCACTACTACACACACATAAATAGAAAAAACTTTGGAAACTCAGTCTGTCTGATTTGACATTGCTTAAATGTCCGTCCCTATTTTTACAGCTGGGACACTGCAGGCCAAGAGAGGTTCAAGTGCATTGCCTCTACGTACTACAGAGGAGCCCAGGGTGAGAGATTTCTGTGCTTTAGGGCAGCAACCTCATAAGAAATGTATTAAAGACTCTCCTCTTTCCATGAAAACAATGCCAGGGGAGAAAAGGAAGCTGTGTATATGTAGCATTACTGGAATTTGTGTGTTAAAACGGTTAATTCATGTATGATTTTCTCTTCTTCCAGTTGTGATCATCGCGTTTGATGTAACTGACGTTGCCTCTTTGGGCCATGTGAGGTAAGCTTATTCACGATGAGCAGATTGTTGGGCAGTTTTTCACCCTAGCTGGGGGACTTCATCTTGTCTTGTTCTTTCTGCAGACAGTGGCTCGAAGACTCCCTGAAAGAGAACGACCCCACTGCTGTTCAGCTGTTCCTTGTTGGCACGAAGAAAGACCTGAGCGTACGTCCACTTACTGTTTGAAGTGGACATGCCTGTGAACGTTTCTGTGTGTTCTGCTGGAGTCAAATGTGAATTGTTTGGACTACAACTCAAAGCGTTTGTGTCCCGGACTCAAAGCTCAGTAATGTATTTGCCCCTGATAGAGGCTGAAACGATGGACATGCATTTAGACATTTCTAAAACATTACAAACTTTATTTAAGCTGTGGTCTTCTATTTCAAGAAGTTTACATTTTGAAATGTGTTCTCTTATTTTACTCTGTGTTTTATAAGAGATTTGCTATTTCGTTTTTGTCTGTTTGGACAATGCTGTGGCTTTTGTAACAAATTAGATTACTGGATCATGTAATTTACCTCTTTCTTATTTCAAGAATACTTCTCTTGTCCATGAGTGATTTCTTTCCAGTAGAATAAATGTGACAGAGAACTGAATATATTTGGATTTTAGACCGTTAGTCGGCCAAAACAAGCAATTTTCTACAGATAGTTTTTTATTTGTTCTACCATTTTATAGACTAAACAATTGATCGATTAAGGAAGAAAGTAATTGTCAGATTAATCGGTAATGAAAATAACTTGGCCTTCTCTGGTTTTTTCAACAGTCTCCTGCACAGTATTCTCAGATCGAACAAGATGCCCTCAATATAGCACAAGAGATCAGAGCAGAGTATTGGGCTGTGTCGTCGCTGACAGGTGAGTGTTTGGATTGAATACAGTAACATGACTCAGAGTCCCTACGGTGTGGTCAGAAAAGAGGAAGGGGTATATCTTTCATTTTTGCAGAAGGGAGTGTACTCTGATTTCTTTGGGGGGGAAGCAGTGGAGAGTCTTCAGTTTTTCGATGCCCCAGATTTATGTTTCAATTAATTATCTTGTGAGATTTACTCTCAAAAGATTGAATAGTTACGTCAAAAGCATGTCTTTGGTATTCAGCATTGATCGTAGCTGTTTGCCTTTTGCAGAGGACACCAATCATGTCCCTAAGTGATCAATATTTCCTCCGTGCTGTAGGGGAAAACGTCAAAGAGTTTTTCTTTCGAGTTGCATCGTTGGCCTTTGAGAACAACGTTCTTGCCGAGTTGGAGAAAACTGGGCCGAGGCAGATTGGGGGCGTCGTCAGTGAGTATCTAAACTAACTCTGCCATCATAAAAAAAGCCTTCACATTTGTCTCAGTTTTAACCTCCTGCTATTCAATTGTTCCAGGAATTAACAGCACTTCAAACAATGTGTCCGCTTCATCAAAGAAGAAGCAGCCAAACTGCTGTCAGTAAGAATGGCAGCAGAAGTTTAAAGTCAAAGGTACAGACTGAGAATGAGGGAAAAGACTGGAGGTATTTCTGTGGTCAAGGCAGGAGGAGGGACGCTGGAGTTCTACTTCCTGACATGTTTGAGTTCAGTTTTTCCTGGCCTAGAAAGAGTTTTCCTCTGTGGGATGTGGATTCTTGTGGTGTTGCTCAGCTTAACTTGTCTGGAGTTACAGAGTGACTCAGCAATTATACTCAAAATGACTGTTCTGTTACTGCAGAGATGCCAAAGAGTGACTGTGGATGCTTTTAACATGGCGTATGTGTGGATGCTTAAATATTCAGTCTCGCTGCTGTATTTTGTTTAACAATTAGGATTTTTCTTCACAATATTCTGGTTTACAAAGTCGGTTGTTTTAAATGGCAGTTTTTACTTGGTACTTAACCTCTTTTCATGATATATTTTACATGTAATAAAATATATGTACAAAACAAATACCTTTCAATGTGTTATTTAGTTGAAATCACAGTATATCTTGTCTTATTTTAAGGAAACAGGAATTCCACTGTATTTCTTAAAAAATAAACATATGCTGATAAACTTTCTTGACCATCTCAGTCAGCAAATGGCACTATTCCCCTTTTCTTCTTCACTGAAGTTGAAGCTGTTGAAGGAATCAAGATACTTCTGGTCAATTTGGCTCTGGAGCTCTTCAGGGATGCAGTGAGAGAATTTGTAATTTTCTTTAATCCACTTCCCTCCTTCAGTGTTCTCGATGGCCACGGCTGCTACACCTGCAAGAAAGTGTAATACTTTTTACATTTTAAATGTTATATTATTCTATGATATTTGATTTATGTTATACATTTTAACCAGTGGTGGAAAAAGTATTCAGATATTTTACTTGGTACTAGTAGAAATAGTTAAGTAAAAGTCCTGCTTTTAAAATCATACTCAAGTGAAAGTACAAAAGTATTAGCATTAAAAATATACTTGAAGTATCAACAGTAAAAGCATTCATTTTGCAGAATGGCTCATGTCAGAATCATATATATTACTGGATCATAATTATTGATGCATTAATGTGTTGCTTTAATATTGCAGCTAATTTGTTATCTATAAATATTGTTGCTAATCTAACTACAATATATTTCATTTGTTTGAAATATTGTTGTATTAATAATTAAGCCTGCAAAAGTAACTAAAATAATAAAACAAATATAGTGAAGTATATGGTACGATGTTTCTCTTTGATGTTGGAGATGTAGTGGAGTAGAAGAATAAAGTAGCATAAAATACAAATGCACAAGTAAACTACAGTACAGCAACAACACAATTGTATTTAAGTACAGTACTTTGGTAATTGTACTTGGTTACATTCCACCAGTGATTATACGGTACCCATCTTGACTGACCTACAACAGTGGCTCCGAGCCTCTCCACCAGCTGGATTGCAGCCTTCATAGTGCCTCCAGTCTCTATCCATTGGTCCACCAACAGCAGCCTCATACCTGCAGAAAGGACAGACATCAAATCACCTTACGTTTTGTAGAGGACATGGGAAACATGATTATAAACAGAACTTAGATAAAGTTAAAAAGTAAAAATGAATAGTGTATACAATATCACTATCCAATGCAAAATACAAAGCAAATAATACATTGTTATGTAAAACGATCCCGTGTATACATGTCCAGATGTTGAAATGTAAATATGCACAAAAAAGAATCAAGTAAATAGTTCAAACATTAACATTGATCTCTCTGCTTATGGTCTACTCATCCACCAAAGGACTAGCCTGAACTGTAAAACTAAATGGAACAAATAATAATAATAATAGTAATTACTAAATAAATAGCTAAATCTCTAATAACAGTTTTCCGAAAAGTTCCTGGCAGCAACAAAAAAAAAATTACATTTATAGAAATAATCTTTGATGGATTAAAAATGAATAAAAGAGATTGACCCTCATAATAACTGATGTGACGTCAATGTGAATATTAAACATGTTGACGTTTCTTTAACACTAGAGGGTGCTGTGTCACGGGGAATAAATAGACATCATGTTGAGTAGACCTGGCTGAATAAGTGCCTTTTTTCTAATCAATTAAACATTTTTCAATTTATAGTTGGTGGTTGCAGCTTTGATACTTTTCTTTGTCATATATACTGAAGAATTAAATATGTTGATTGGATAAAACATTGGGGTGTAATATTATGGATTTTAATAATAATCAACCAATTAATTAATTAATTAAGAAAACTCTTCAAGGTCATCTTCAAATCTTTGTGTTTAAATCATGCTTATAATCTAAATTTAACATATAAATACAGCTTGGCATTGAAGCTGTCTCTCATTCTCACCACGCCTAAAACAGCTCTTACAGTACAGTGTTGGTGGCAGATGATGATCTATAAGTAATCACTCAATCCATGTATGACTTTTTGCATAGAAATGATCCAATTACAAGACTGAATATTTACAAAAGACACACATAACAGGTCTAAACTGACTGATATCCTTGTCAGCAAGTGTGGTCTATTTTTAAATATATATTTTAAGACGTAGCTGTTACAACCCTTAGGTGTCCAAAGATCATCAAGAGAAATAACTGACATGTTTAAAGAGTAAAAAAATAAGTGTGATTAACCTGGTTTTAGCACATCCAGTCTTACTTCCATAGTCTTTTCTCTGCCTGTGTAGTCTGTGTAGTTTTGATTTTGGGTTGCGACACACAAGTGTCCTGCTTTTCGAATGGCCAGATAACCTTTTCCAAAGGTGGCAGCAACAGATGCACCTGAAAAACATTTTTCAGAAACATTCATCCACAATGACGTGTGTGGCTAACCTGCAGTGCAAATTGACAATTATAATGCCATGAGTCCTCAAAGTATCTAAATTTAGTACCTTGAGTCAGGTGTTAGGTTTCCTGACCTCCTAGCAAGCAACTATAGATCTTAAAATAAGTGTGGGACACCAAGTGTCTCTCTAGCTCTCAATCTACATTTACTTTCCTCCTTCATAGTGAATCGGTGTGTTTTCATACCAAGAATGAATCCCATTGCATCTATCCCGGCAACCAGATCAATAGTGTCGCTGTGGAAAGGACTGAGAAGGTCTTTGACGCAGTCTGCAAGAGCCTGAATGAAGACAGTAAATGCACAAAATGCAGAATTTGCACACACAGCTTGTATTTTTTCTGTTATAAATGAGTTGTATGCAGTGTTCAATGAGAAAGGAAACAGTATAGACAGTACAGAGTAACTAGAAATACACCCCACCATACCTGGGAGTTGCAGTAGAGTTTCGATGGGTCCAGCCAGGCAAACGATGGTCCTTTTGTGTTGGGCGCCATCAGAGAAAGGTACCATCCTTTATGTCTGTCTGCAGGAGTGGCCAACACGTCCATTTGACAAACAACACTTCACGTCTGTGCAGTTAGAGGGAGAAACTGGGGTGAATGAAGTGGACTGTGAATGAGAAAGCGACCCTTCTCCGGTTCCAGTGGGAGGAATGGTGGGTGAGAAGGGGGCTGTTGAAATTACTTACTTATTCGCTGTGCAGTCTGGGTTAGGGTTAGGTTTAGTAAGGTGCGTGGCCCTCCTAAGAGGGCCACGAGGGGCACTGGCACAAGGGGGCTGTCCTTTAAAAAGGCTTTAATCAAAACCCTGAAATAAGACAGTTAAGACAATTTTATTAAAAACAGTCTAGGCAGCAGAGCGACTGCCAGCGGGAAAGGCAGAGAGGAAATGTTAAAGGGGGAAGGGAGGTTAAAAAGCGCAAACATGGGGACAAAGGAAATAAAAAAACACAATCACACACAGCACCTCCCCAATGAATATATAGATATATATAAAATGTATAAATAAATTTATATCAAAAAATAAATTAACATATAATAAATGTATATACACACAAACACCACCTCTAAAACTTTAAAAAGATAAATAAATAAGTGCTTAAAAGAAAGATAAGTTAACATATAATGAATGTATATACACCACACACACACCTCTAAAACTTTAAAAAGATAAATAAATAAATAACATTAACATTAAATAACATTAAGGTTAGGGTTAGGGTTAAGGTTAGGTTAGGAAGACCAGTCTCAGACTTTTCAACTATTGTAGAAGAAACTAGTGTTATTTTAATCTGATATTGTGTTTGTGTATCCTGATTAAGTGCCTGCTTTGACAGTAATCTCTGTGTTGAGACATCCGGTCAACATTGATTGTTAGACTTCCCTTATTAGACCTAGCGCTGCCGCTGGCCAACATGTAGCATTAGCATGGTGGAATTAGCAAGATGGCTAACTAGCCAGTTTGCTAATTCCACCATGCTTAAATGCTACACTGGTTCCAGAAAATGAGCCGTACAAAGTCGTGGGAAGAGACTTCGACGGAACGCCTGGTAGCTTTTTTGGTACAATCTCTGCTGAGGCTCCAAGCGAGCTGAGCCAATACTAGAAGGTGGAGTGGAGTTAAAATACTGCAGACCACTGACTGCTCAGAGAAAATCGTCATCAGCGCAAACCCGCAGCACAAACACAAACTCGCCATTTTAGAGTAGTCAAGGTACCATCGTAAGTGACCACAATTAGTTTTTATTAACTCAACAAAGGTAGAGTGGTCTGTCACAGCAAAGGATGGAGAAACCAGAGAGACCAATGACAATGGTCTGACAATGATTAATTGTTCCCCTCATGCATGCTTCAGGTGTTCTGAATCACCAGAGGATTGATGTCAAAATAAACTCAGCTTGCGATCATGTTCACAGCTGAAGCAACAAAACCCATTACCTTACAGTATACATTTCCCAGATCTCAGACTAGAAAGGTTACTGCAGTTATTAAATAAACTGATCTGGAATTTCATCCCAGTCTTTTGCAACAGAGTTCAAGCTGAGCTAAGGACGGAGAGTTCACCTTTCTGCCATCAATGACTTTCCCACAGTTTTTGTCTCATGTGTATCAGGAAATAAATTAACTTAAATTAAACTTTCTTTTGCACATTGTTTGCACACTAACAAGATTTACAAGGTAATAAAACTGAGTAGATATTCACACATTAACAAGACTGTCTGTGTGAGTGCTGTATGAGCTCATACCGGTGAGTTTATCTTGTATGGCCACCCGGGGGCAGCATAAACAAGCTGCAATACAACACTGGCAGAGAATATTATGACTTTTATGAGGAACTTTCACTTTGTGTGGATTTTGGCGGTCCCTGTTGACAAAAGTGTTTCCGAGCACCAGACATGTAAATTTCTCATGTTATTGCAGTAAGGGTCTGGTAGTCTGCCCCACACAGTCCTGGTTCTGGTCCGTGCCTTCCTTCCCTCCAGCGGGCCCAGCAATATGGCCTGGGCCTCCAGCAACGTGGTGACAATGTCACCTGTGGAGCATTTGGGTGGACTGACCCTTTAACACACTCATTGAACTTTCTGTACATTTAACTTAAATTCATTTAGGCTAGCTTCAACAGAGTTTTAAGCCAAACCTTCCTGTTTTTAGCTGTGAAAAAAAATGTTGGGGCAACAACTACTTTGGACAGATGCAAGATCAGAAAATTACACATATTTACAATTTGACACAATGCTCTATTTCACATTTCCCCACACAGTTTAATGTTGTGGCCATTTATCATATTGTTCTTTATAACTTGCATCACTTAAACCTGAACATATACAGCCGAGGCCATCCGGACTTATTTAAACCCAAATAATAAATGTTATCATATCGAAGATATTTTCATGTCAGACTTGCTGTAGTGTCATCCTGATCTCACCACCTAACCCCCTTCCCACGAAAATAATACCAAGGCTGGGACTCTGGCCTCGGTGGACAGAGGAGGAGAAGGACATCTGCGAAGGGGGGGGGACTGGGACTCTGTTAAACTATTCTTTGTTGTTAGACCTCTGAACCATCTCTGGGGAAAGAGCTCTATCCATTCAGCTGAATTATTCTAACTGTCTGTTCAATAAATATATTTTTGATATGTTACGAGTTTTCTCGTCAACGGTTATTTCTCACAGGGAGGTTAAAAAGATTAATTTCCACAACATTTAACAGGTGATATTACTACTGGGCCCATGCCTTTTCTCCTCAACTGCTATTCTGCTCAATCCCTGGTTTGTATGTGCTGTCTGTTTGGTGAGCCATGTTTGCACAGTTTCACTGTGTTGTCCTGCTGCTTTCAAGTGTCACCTTTTTGTTTCACTGTGCGCTGCTCTCCACATGAACTCCAAGTTATCAGCCTCATTTTTTTCCATTCCACCCCTGCAGTGACCACTTTAATTCACAAGAACCCCGCCCCCCCTCCTCCCTCCACCCTCAAGATCTGGTCGAATGTTGCCTCTGGTGATTTTACATCATTTCTCTCCGCCTTCCAACAATCCGATTTCAGTGCCTTGAGTAGGCTGGATCTCCGCCTCTAGAGCTCTGTGTAAGACCAGCCATGTGACAACACACTCGGCTGATTAAACCCAACCTGACAAGAGGTTTTTCTTTTCTTTGGGAACAGTCACTTGTTCAGCGATGCAGAGGAATTTGCTGTGTATCGTTTTCTGAACTCACACGTGATTTTAAAGAGAAATGTCACAGATATTTCAAATGTAAGCCACCATAGGTCAGACACAGATCTACAAAACAAACCATGCATGAAACATATTTCCTGATAATATAAAGTGAAGCAACACTGCAGCTGCTGATACAAAATTAATTAAATGAATTAATAAATATTAGCATTATTGAGTTATACACATGCTATACCCACCCAACACGATGCAATGGGCCAGATCCAGAATGCTGCATGTTATCAAATGTTATCATGATTAAATCAGTAAACAAATAATAGTGTTTAGTGATACATAACAACAAAGAAGATAGGGGGTAAAAACAAAAGCAATATCACCAAGAGGCATTTGAAGTACTAATTCTGGTATATTTCGGCTGACATGTAGACAAATACTCAGGATACCGTGATACCACACGGCCAGTTGATGCTTCCGTTATTTTACCGAGATCAGTTTGAATCCAACCATCAGCCGAGACTCTTATGGGCTGCTGAGGCCCCTCAGTCAGTGTGGTTTGCGTGCGACCGCGCCAACATTTCTCCACATTCCACAATGAAAGAGTTTTGTCCTACATTGTGATTTAGGTCATCGCCAATTCAGTGCCTGTTTTGTGGCATTTGAAAGATGTCCAATCTCCTGGGTTGGCACAATCACCCCATGCCAGTTACCATGGAAAGCGGGGGTAAGCTAGAACCTCCTCCATGCGTGTTCCCAAAGTAAATCTCCACTTTCTGGGGGGTTGAGCTGTGGGGGTTGGGAGGTAACTCTCGGTCATGTCTCTGTGCAGTGAAAGGTGCTGGGGGTTCATGCTCTGTACACACCCACAAATTAACCATCTGCTACTGCACGTTGAAATACAGTGGGGTAACATACTGTATCTACTCTCAGGTTGTTTCAGCGCCCTGCGACTGAGTAATATACTCTACCCAGGCTGGAAATCTAAAGAGGTTAATTCGGCTGACTCCTCCCAGCGTTGCCATTTCTCGTATTGATAATCACACCACTTTTGCTTCGCCTTAAAAGTGAGAGGGCAGCTCGCGAGCACCGGAAAACCGCGAGGAGCTGTCTCCGTTACGCATGGTGCTGAAAGTGCCACTCGCCGCATCATGTGGTCGGTCTTTTTTGTCTTTCTGTCTTATCTTGACAGGAACTTCGTCAAGGGCGACCTCCTGAGTCGCGCTTTGGACGCAGAGAAGGAGAGCAAAGAGATGTTCTCTATGCTCAACGGCACCTTTTGCGCCAAAATGTCAACCGTGCGGGAGAGCTTCCTCTACCAGGTGTCAGACGGAGCCGAAGTGGTGCGATCCGTGGTCAGCCCCGCCGGAAGGCTTGGGAACTGTTCTGTCATAGCGAACCAGATGCAGGTGAAGTCGTTCATGCACGAGTGCAGGTTGTGGCTGAAAGAAAACAGAGGCGGGCGGCAGCTGGAGACGCGCTTTGTGCACATGGATGAAGCCAAGCTGATGTGCCGGGAGTTTAAAGAGAGGTCGGAGAGCAGAGGCAAGGTGAAGGGGGGTGGCAGTGATGACTCTGCGCGGCGGGACAAGGTTTTAAAAAGATCCAAGAGAGGCTTCACTTATCCTGGGACCCTATGGTGTGGAGCTGGAAACATGGCTGATCATTATGGCCAGCTGGGTGGGTAGTATGACTATAACATATTCAAGCAAAGTAAGTTCATTATACGAGGTGTAATAATAATAATTGTGACCTCCTTGTTGCAGGAGATTTTGCAGAGACCGACAGCTGCTGCCGTATCCACGACCACTGCCCTCACGTCATCCACCCCTTCTCCTCTAACTATGGCCACACCAATTTCAAGTGGCACTCCATCTGTCTTTGTGACTGTGATAATGCGTGAGTAAAACATAAGCTTTTAAGCGAATGTACAACCACCACGATGACAAATTATGAACGACAGCATGTGTAACAACGTAAACATAAAAATGAAAAAATAAAAAAACATTGTGTATCATCCTTTGAAAGAATCAGCCTCTGGGGTTTTAAAACTACAATCAACACAAAGAACTGCTTAAGAATGAAATACACATCAGAACTTAATACATATGGTGAGACATTAAGTTCAATGAATACGAGGTAACATTTTGCACTATCACCTCATGAGTTTAAAAAGCATAATTCAATTCATTAAAGACTATAACTTTTTTTTAAATAAAGCTCAAGCTGTACAGCTTTTAAGTAATTTATTTTCAGTTCACAATTTTTTTAAATAACAAGGCAGTCATGATGTCTCCATTCGAGGTCTCACCGTACGCCCAAAATAAAGGTGTGTGTTAAAATAAAAATATAAAGTTAAAATGTGAGACTGTATCAGGAAGACCAAGTGACAAATGTGTTGCCATTGGGCATGAGGACAATAATTTCATAACAATACTGCAATGATCATAATTATGATGCTTGATTTGACACCTAAAAATTGTATTTGTAAATGCAACATTTTTTGATAACTTTAAAGTAAGTGGAACAGCTTGGTAGATACTGCTCCTATAGTCAAACTGCGTTGCCATCAGGAAGAGACAACTAGAGATGAGCCTGACTTTTTGTTCTCTCTTTAGGTTGAAAGGTTGCCTGAGGAACGTCAACGACACATCTTCCAGGGTAGTTGGTCAAGCGTTCTTCAACGTCATTGGTGTGCCTTGCTTTGAGCTTGCCTATGAAGATCAGTGTGCAGAGCGGCACTGGTACGGCATGTAAGTATCAGTGTACCCTGGTGTTAAAAAAACAACTAAAAAGTAGATTTGCAACATACTGAGCTGTATTACTTTCTGAACTCACTACACACACAAACCTCCCCTCCGTTTGTTCTCTCGTAGGTGTAAGCGTTATGAGAAGTTTCCCATTGCTGTGCTGAAAGAGGCGGTCCCATATGATTTTGGTGGTATCGACGTCATTGATGAGCTGACGGTGGCTCCTTCCAAGAAGGAAGAGTCCAAGAAGAACAAAGAAGAAGAGAAACCAGACAGTACAACACAGTCTACAATGTCAGGCCCTGAGGAGCCTTCTCTTAGAAATGTTGTCACCGCTGCCGAGGACTTCATCAAGGTCCTCGCTACCGTCTCCACCTCTCAAAGCTCCACCACCGACTCCAATAAAGGCGAGACGCAAAGCTCTGAGAAGAAGAAGAGGAAGAACCCAGGGAAGAAGAAGAAAACCACCAAAAAGCAAAAAGGAAAGAGAAAGGGAAAGGGGAGGAAAAGAAAGCAGAAAGCAGAGGAAGGGGCTGCAGTTTCACCCTCTGGCAGCAAAGCAGAAGAAGTCATCGCTCTAAGTAACTTCATCGGGGAGTCACACAAACACAAAATGCCAATTAGAAACACAAACAGAGTCGATGACAGAGAATATAAGCTGGAAGGAAAAGACGAGCCTTTTAATGAAGTCATGAAAGATGAACCAGCGCTAGATAAGGACACCGTTTCCATTACGTCACCTACAACAGTCCAGAAGAAACCAGCGGAGTCCACAGAAGAAATCACTCCGTCTACGTTAACAACCACGACAACTGTTAGTCCACATGAAGGACACACCAGAAGGCTCAGAAAGGGAGTGAGAAAGAAGAGCAAGAAAATCTCTCTTCCTCCTTCTGCAGAGCTTGAAACGAACACAACAGACCACTTAAGAGCCGTTTCTTCCCCCACCATTATCACCAAAACCCCAACGGCACAGCCTGAGCAACAAAGCTCTGTTGTCAGCACTGCCAGTACCCCCATTATAATCCCCAAAGTCAAAAGGAACAGGTCAAAGGAGAGAGGAGACAGAGAGGGGAGGAAAAAAAGGACGAAACTCAGCTCGGCTTCTTCCATTGTGGCCGCTGCCCATGAAAATTCCTCCGTGGACAGTATGAAAGTGATCCCTCTCACTGCGGCTCCCACCGTACCATCGGTGCCCATCACAGAGCAGAAGGTTTCACACAGGATGGATGTTTACAGAAGTAACAAGACCGACAAAGGTACGGCTCTGAACTTTAGTGTTTTGAAAAGGCAAAAGCCGAAAGGATCGAGAAGCAGAAGGAGGAAAACTCTTCTCAACGGCTCTGAAAATGTGATTCCTATTCTTACAACTCAAGAGAAGAGTGATGCACTGAACAGCCCTGCAACCACTTCTGCAGGAGAAACAGACAGTCACAGTGAATGGAGGCTTTTTACAGCTATCACAGCAGCCCCTTCTATCATTACAAAACGACACAGGCAGACAATCAGACAGCAGAGAAAGCAAGGAAAGAAAGCCATGGCTGCTTCTCTCAAAGATGAAGCTTCTATCCCTAAACAAACTGAGCAAACACCAATGACTTTTACATCCACACCACCCAAAGTCACCACCACTGAAGAGCTCAATCTGCAGATCAATGAAAAGCCCCGCGGGACCACCTCAGCAACTCCCATCATGAGTCCAATTCTGTTATCAATTGAGAGAGCAAAAGCACAGTTCACCAGGAAGAAGAGGAGGAAAGCAGCACTGCCTGTTAGACAGCAGTGAGCCATGTGGTGCAACAGGATAGGCTGAAAGAAAACTTAGCTGGCTAGACTAGCTCCTGTCAATCAGATAAACTTCTACATCAAAATATTTACAGAATAATCTTTTCTGCTTCAGAAATGGAAATAAATCACGTTTGATTGTAATGTGAGAATCATGTTTTGTCATACTTTTTTCTGCATGTCTATAATAAAATTGATGAATGATTAGCCTATGTGAATGTATCTGCCAGTGCCGATGTTTATATCTAGTGATGGAATAAACAAAATAAACAAAAGTAGCATGTTTTTCATTTTGGTATCTGCTTAATCATTTTCTATCTGAGAGCTAGATGAGTAGATTGTTACAACTTTTGTACGCTAAATATGAAGCAAACACCAGAAAACGGCAACATGTTTTTTACAGTTTAGTTTTTGCAGGAAAACAAACTAGATCTGACATGTTAATAAGTGAGCTTTAGAGGTGTTGATGGGTGGATTTCTTTACCTTAGGACAAAGCAAGGCTAGCTTTTCTCCATTTACAGTCTTTGAGCTAAGCTAATGGCAGCTCGCTGTAGCTTCATATCTACCATATAGACATGGCAGTGGGATCAATCTTTACATGTAACTCTACAAGAGAGGGAATAACTCCCACAAGGTCAATCAAATGCTTTAAACTTTGTAGACATTTGTAATTACCGATAAAATATGACAATATTAAGAGCAGAAAAATCTAGCTAGATAAATAGAAAACTCCAAATTGACTTTTGGGTGCACAGTCTCTTGTTATCTCAGCTGGAAATATTTAATCAAAGCTGGAATATTGAAAATCTAAAACTCAGAGGCTTTACTCTAACCAGCTTAAACTGATATACATTTTTGTGAACGTTTCTTTCCATACTGCCCACACAGAAACCATGCCTAGAAAGACCTGCGAGTTCATGCGCTGTGCTCTTTTGTTTAAAGGGGATTTTGTTCCTAGAGTTGCCCCCTCCCCTGGTTTGGTTTAAGGCATGCTCACATTCTCCACACAGATTAGGTGCTCACTTTGCACTTTACTTTCACCTCTCAGCACAGAGGGTTTGTAACACCCAGTGCAGAGGATGAAATCCTTCCAGGTCAGCTGATTCTCACATGCTTGCATAAGACAAAGTGCTTTGAGAAAAGGCTGAGATGTGCAGATTAGATCTCCGTCACATCTGACACAAAGTAAAATGCACTGCTGGGGAAACATTTTCAGATGTATTTTACAACATCAGAATTTCCTGTGTGAATCTTGCAAACAGTGGGAAACGAAGTAACAATGCAGACTTTCATTCTACAGCTGAGATTTTTTGGAAGACATCCAAGCATTTAGAAAGGAGCTTTGGCATTCAGACACAATCATAAGCTGAAATGGCAGATCGACCAACACAGATGGATCTGATAAGACCTTGTTCACAGGGAGGGGAGAAAAAGTGGAAGGAATTTTCCATTTCATCAGCAAGATTAACCTATTGTGGGCTCATGTTTGTATATGCTTAATTGTACGCAACTTTAATTTACATGAACGATAAAACCCTGAACAAATGTATTATACAACTATTGATTATAGCTGCTGGGTCTGAGATGGACAGCTTGTTTAGTGACTTAACAATATGAGATCTGAGGCCCTGAACGGCAGTGAAAACATGCCAGCACAGTGTAATGTGGACTTTGTGCCACTAAAGAAAGCTTGCAGCAGCCTTTTGGACGAGTTGCAGAGGGAAACATAAGACTGGCTGGATACCTTTCTACATCATGGAGCAAAAGAAGATAGAGATGAGCTAAAATCTTAAAATATATATTAAAAGCAGTTATTTTAGAGCAGTCTTTCTATGAAGTAACTTACTTGAAACAGGAAGGTGTGCAGCAGTGTGGTTTTGATGTACAGTACGAGTATCTTAGTGTCATACTGAGAGTAGCAACCAGCGTTGGTGGACATCTGTGCACAGAACAGAAAAAAAACACTGTTAAAAAGTGAAATCATTGAGCTCTACAGCAAAACATTTCCTGAACCTATGTGGTAGCAGCTGAGCTGATGCCTCCTTCACAGTGCATTGGTTGGATGCCCAGCGTCCAGAGGTCTCATTAGGGCTTTGACCCCATCTCGTCAGTGGCTTTTGAAACATATGAGATGTGTTCTGGTCAGGCAGGAAAAACACACACAAAGGGATATACAATCCATAGTATGGGCGATAATGAGAGTCCAGCAGGCTCCGCGGCATCCCATTAGGTGAAGAATCCAATAATCCATTATATTCACCAGCACAGAGGAGGATTTATTGATTGAGAGAAACTAACCTGTCGCGGTTAGATCGGCTGGTGCGGCACTGATGGATGAAGAAGAGGCATGTTTTGCTTCTGCTCCAAGTGATCCAATTTGACCGCTCATCAAATACAGACGATCCTGCCTTTGCAAATTGGACGATATAGGTTGTACAGAACAGTGCAAGTGCTTTGCAGATAGCAGATAACAGATAGCATTTGAATGAATGTCTCAATCAAAGGTGAGCTGCATATTTAAAGAATGAGAAGAAATCACCCCAAAGCACAAAAAAAAAATCATAATATATGAAATCATTGAGGGATCTCACACAAAAGTAGAACATAAAGTACAATTCCAAAACTTGACAATTCGAGACAGCAACGTAGTTTATTTTTTCTGCTTCTATAACAAATCTTTATTTTATTTTTAGCTGGGGATGTTGGCAAAGACTAGCCCACATCTCTCTGACACACATTTTCTGTTTGGGTGCGCAAAGCTTCAGCCTGGTCACGAAACAGCGAGCCAAGTGTTTGGCCAATATTTGTGTACATGTACAACTGTAGGCTCTGTGTAAATGGATGTTCATTAGCATCAAAAAGACGGTGGGTGGTGGTGGTGGTTGGCAGTCCCCGGCTAACGTTGGCTTTCCTCCGGACTGGAAGATGAGCAGGAACCTCCCTGGCAGCTCTTTACAGGCAGAAATACAGAAAGTGATGAAAGGTTTCTCTTTCAGCAGGACAGACGGAGATATTTCAGTGTGGAGCAAAGACAGACCAGCGACGCTGCTAACAGAGCTAAACATGAATATAATCACATTTACTGTGAACAAATTCTTGCATCTACTCATCCCATCATCTTCTCTTTTTATCTGTTTATATTGTGGACGAAGAGGCTGAACACTCTCCTGTTTCAGACTGAAGAAATAAAGAAAGAGACATTTAAGCAACAAGAAAAACATTGTTCCAGCTTGATGTTTTTCTGCCTCCTCCTCAATATGTTATTGTATATGTGGACGAAGGTATGCACTTTTAACTTTGTTGTCCTACAGATCAGATGAGAGGTTTTAGTGTTATTAGCACATAGACTAAACAACAGAAAGGAGAGGTCAAGACACAATAGGATTTTAAAGGAAACCCCTCGAACTTAAAGAAGACAAACTGATTTGTAAAACATGATTGAGCACAATACAAGTAAAAGCAAAGAAAATAAGTGACTGTAAAAGTCACACAAGATGAACAGAAGAATATGGCATGTATTATCTGACAACAATAATAACAAATGATGCTGTATTGTTTCTTCCTTCACAATATGTTGGACTGCTCCTACCGTCTTACTTCAGACGACACATATAACCAGTGTGTGTTCTCCTTAAATACATACATTATAATAAAGCAGAAGACAAGAGACTGTTTTACATCCACTTTCACTCACTTTTCATGTTCAATCTCAGCATCAAAGTGCGTCTTTTTTTCTACATTCAAATGTGTCTCTTTTGTGAAATTGTACGTTTTTTTCCCCGCTAACAAGCTTCTCTATGTAAGTCTTGCTTGCCACCAAAAAAAAAGATTGCTTACCATGAGGGCAGCATTTAGGAGGTATACAGTATCATGTTATTGTGTCTTGTGGCCTCTAGTGGACATAACCTGAAGGGATGTTTGTCACGTTGTGTTTCTCAAAGTAAATCCACACTCTTACTGTCTGTCTATAAAGATTGTATTATTTGGTTTAACTTACTCTTTTTTTTTTTTTAAATGCTGTAGGAGAAATGACATGCTGCACTGCAAGGCAGTGTTAAAATAATTCAATATATTTTTCTCATTTAGGTTAAACTTACAAGCAGTCCTCATCTTTTTGTCCTCCAGTACAGTGAAAGATGTTGCACCGGAGGGATATTATAATGTTCTCGCTCCTAACAACTATCTTCGTGAAAAAGAAAAGTATCTTCAGGTATCTCACTGCAATTGTTGCTTATCAACCCAGATAGTGAATCTAATAAAATAGATATCAATAGCTCTTAAAATAACTCTCCAAACATGCTCGTGGTAAATGTGTACCTAAATGATGTTATTTTCTCATCAGCAATGGAATCCAGTTCCAGGTCTTTGTGTCGCTCCAACGTTAACATGTTGACACTTCAAAATATGAACAACCATCTCATGCACCCACTCACAGGTCGGTGGGTGAACTATCCAGAGCCTCCAGGTAGGAGTCAGTGCTGTGATTTCAGACTGTGACAACAATCACAGTTAAAATCAAACCAAACCAGTGAACCAACAAACCAAAAGTATCTGTGTATTCCAGAAGACAACATCAATGTACGTATCATTAAAATATCAGACTGATATCTATGTAATTTTATGAAATCACTCTTATGTACCAACTTATCAACATCCTTATGCTGCATGAAGCACCACACTGTTGAATACACATCAAGAACGACATAAACATCCAAGTTGATCCGTCATTTCCAGCAGTGCAAGAAATAGACCATATCATTGTTATTTTATTAGTAAAAGTCATGCATTCAAAAGTAAAAGTACACTTGTGTTATATGTGTGTCTTACAACTTAAAAAAATAATAATAATTTCAGGATATTTTCCAAACATTTTTTTTTAAATAACAATTTGATTTTAACGATAATCTTTTAGACATTTCACAACTTTTTGTTTGTTATATATTATATATTTTACATTAGAATTCTTTCTGATACTTTACGAACATTTGTCAGATATTTTGCTGTTTTTGTATTTTACTGAATTTTTTTAAATTAAAACAATTTAAAGATCCTTTAAAAAATATTTTTTATATTCCTAATATTTGTGTATTTTTTAGGTTTATATTTCATCACTGCATTTGACATTTTGATTAAAACATTTTGACAACAATTTATTGCCCTTGTTTGTTGCTATTGATTTCCTTTTGTATGATAATAAAGTTGTGCAACAAATTTCATATTCAAATCAGACATTTTATTCTATAAGTGAAAAATCATAGTAGACATTTTTAAAGTTATTCCATGATCAGATATACTAATTGTCTTAAACCAGTCAGATGAAGAATGTGTCGGTACACTGAATCAGCCTTCACATGGTGCAGTACTACAACACCTGCTCCACAGGTCGCATCTGAACGTCTCCGATCTAAGAGAAACGACATGAACGTTATCTCACTATGGGTAAACTGATGATGTATCAACAGTAAAAGAGCAGAAGTTGAAAACATTTGTGATACACTATAGAAAGCACTAAAATATGTAAATTAAATCACATACCTGCACATGGGGAGGTGCACTGAGGACATATGTGACAGAATTTGCAATATCTATTGCTTCCAGGGGCTGTAAGAGAAGTGAACAGTGAAATAATATGCTGATACTTATATCAAGAATACTCAGGGCATGGAGGAATGATACCTTTACCTTAAATCTAGAGCATACACCAGCAGCTTTATCAGGATTATCTTTGTAGAACCGCGAAAAGAAGTCTGTCTTCACTACACCGGGAGAAATGCACTGCAAAAAGAGCAGTGTTGGGCAAGTTACTCAGAAAGAGGAATAAGTTACCTTTTACATATTACTCCTTTAAAAAGTATTAATATCAATTTACTTATTACTTGCTATCAAAAGTAATTTGTTAAGTTACAAACCACTTACAAGGCTGCAAACAGACTCTTTCCATCATTGAGACAATCTCAAAAGACTTTCTTGTAGAGTATAAAGTATGATCTCTTACTGTGGCTCTGATGTGGGTGTTCGCCTCACGCAGCTCCTGTCTCAGGCCCTCCGTCAGGGCCGTCACAGCGTACTTGGTGGAGCTGTAGAAATGTCCATCAGCACTGCAAACTGCACGATGTCCACTCATGCTGCCGCAGAAGAAGATAGTATAAGTTGTTGGAAAAATTAACCAGGTCAGCACAAGCATTTACCTTCATGTATTGATATGGCCTCAGTCACTAGTGAATGTAAAAAAACAGAATGTTATTGCCATTTTTTTTTTTTTTAAAAGACACATTTGACTACGTGATGCAAGAAGATTTCCAGCATATGCAACTTTTCTTTGTCCTACTTGAGAGTTAACTGAATTATCTTTAGGTTTCTGACTGTTGGTTGACCAAAACAAACAATTGGAAGACGTCGGCACGGTCACACATAAAAGTATGCAGCCCAGTGACCATCAGGATATTTAGACCTAACCGAACGATTAATGGAGAAAATCTTCTGCAGATTTATCAATAATGAAAATAATTCTGTCTGCAGCCCTAGTAAGGTCAATAAACGGGTGATTGATTATTTTACCTCCTACATTTTGTAATGCGATAATAAAATCCTCAGATCTATTGAGTCGGGCAGTGTTGCAAATCGTCATAGTTGAAATATCAATGGTGATGATATTATTTAAAATAACAAAGACACAGATATTTAGGTGAAAATAAGTGATAAATCAACAGAAATGTACTTCACAAGCTGTACCTGTTTATGTTTATGATGTGCCCATCGTCAACATTTCTTTCCTTCATTGACTGATACGCTTCACGGGTGCAAATACACAACGCAAGAACGTTCACCTGCAAGAAAAAATAAAAAGTAAAGATATTACCTTCCAGATTATGGCGTCCAATCTAAAGAGAATTGACATCAGCACCTCAGAGGAAACAGAATTTTCCTTCATACATGGAGAGGTAACTTAATCATTGATTCTTATGTACAAAGAAAACTGCATTTTAGCTATGAATCACATGTAGGAGACATTTTCTTACTTTTAGTTGATACTTGACTTGATGTGTCCATCAACATTTGCTGTGTGTTCTCATTGTGTGGGATTTGTTTTGTCTCGAGTTTTATGCATATAATAAACTGGAGATTCACTGATCTGAAATAATGTCATGTTTCACTATTTTTGACTCGTCATAGTAGCAAAATAAATGATGGGTCCATGCTATTCAAGTGTCTCACTAAGCCAAAACGGTGTGACAGCGAGACAGCATGCACAATAACAGGACCCAGAAACAAATGCAGCTAAAACTGTGTAGTACTGTAAACACATCTATTTAATTATAAGCATTAGATTCAATTCCTAAAATTAAAAACATTTGCATTCTTACATCCAACATGTTCTTCCAGCCGCTGGTTTTTCCATTTAACAGAGACTCTGGATGACCTAAGCCAGCGTTGTTGATGCACACATCCACCCCTTTGTGCTGCTCTTTGATGGCAGCAAACATGGACACAATCTCCTCCTCGTTGGTCAAGTCACACTTGAAAGGCACCAGGACACCACTGTGGGCTGCACTTTGACACTCAGCTGCCAGTTTCTGAAATCAAGATGAAAAAGGTGTCAGACAATCAACTTTTTAATCTACTTTTTTCAGTTGTTCACACAGGCCACCCATCTGTCAATCGTTGGTTTCATTCTGTCATGTTCAAATATATTGTAAATTGGTAGATGAGAGAAAAACCTTGCACAACACATAATGCAACAGAAGGGAAAGTATTTATTATTTAAATTAGTGGATAAGGTGAGGGGGGGGGGGGGTTATTTGTATCTGCCTCTTATGCGATCTTCTGCTTTTTTATTCTTTAGAGTTCTTAACTTCGGAGATAAACTACTTTTTTAAAATTATTATTCAAAAGGAATTATGAATATTTTATGAAACATGTTCTGATTTCTGTTAACTCTGGAACGTGTATAACTGCTTATCTCCCAGGAAATGGTTCATCTGAGGTGAAGAGTTACCTAAACAAGAGGCACTCATTCAAGTTATTATATTTTCTGTGTGGAATGGCTCCTCTGTCTCTTTTATTTTATTAAATAAAACTAGATACAAAACACTGGAGGAGAGCCTGTATTACATTGGTCTACATTGATTCATGGATGATGTATTGCCTTATTATATCACAGAAAGGTTTTTCTCTAGATAAAAAATATCTTACAGTCATAATGAGTAACAAGAGAGTTTAACGAGTGTTTATGGGAGTTTATTTGTACTGAAAAAAACAAAATGCCCTGTCTTGTGGTGTCACGATAAACATTAACTTTACTAAACAAACAGACAGTCTATGAGGGCGACCCGACAGATAGATTGTTTTTAGATTTTCTGCAGTCTACAAAAATGCTTTTATTAGCCAATAGCTGGTGTTAAGTCACTGCGAGAAAAACATTAAGTGCATTGAGTACATTGTAACTTATTTACGACATGCATTCACTTTCAGTTAACGTGATCTCTGCTTTTTCACGTTAACAGCTGTGGGTTTCATCAACTAAGTCCTCTAATAGTGTCACGTGGGTTTGCTCTTCTGGCCTCAGGTGGACTGTTACTCACATAAAAACAAATCCCTCCCAAACGTGCAGAAATTAACTTTAAAGTGCAGAGCAAACCTGTATCTTTTCGACGTCCCTGGCACAGCCCACCACCTTCATACCGCAGCGGACCAACTCCTCCGCTACGGCCGCACCAATCCCGACCGAAGCTCCGGTCACCAGAGCCACTCTGCCCCTCCAGCGGTCCATCGATAACCTCCTTAAAATACAGATCGCTCTCAATAATAAGGAGAGTGACACAAACTTTGGTAGCAGAGAGGTAGAGGCAACCCACAGCTCCAACTGTCTGCTCTTGAACGCAGCACAGAAAGTAGTCCGTCTACGTCACTGTGCTGCATTCATTAAACATGCTAACTGTGGGATTTCGCATCACCCAGGTGGTGGCGAGTGCTTTTGTCATGCAGTTCAAATTGTAAAACAAACATACATATACAAGTAAATTCAGTCTAGAAGTGTTTAAGTTAATTAGCAATATATTTCTAGTTCCTGGAGCCCTCGGGTCTTCAGCCATAATAAGTAAGGAGCCTGTATACAAAGTCGGCGAAGCAAACTCGCTAACCCGCCATGATGGGGACCTGCGTACATCGCAACTTTAAAGTAACTTACAAGCCCTCTGAAATGTCTGAATATATTCTTACATACAATTCTTGTTTGTTATGCTTATACATGACACTAACCTGTTAAAAAGATTAAATGAACAGACAGGACAATGTTAGGCTGTTGCTGCATGAATGAGGAGGGAGCCAACAGGAGCCTAAAGCAGAGGTCCGGTCAGCTGCCGAACGTCCTGCTTCCACCTAATGGCGTTAATGGGTATTGCACCAACATAACAAATCCACAAAGACTGAGTTTATGTCGCTCAGACATGAAGTAAATCATCAGCAATAGAGTACATGTAATCATCATTCCTTGAAGGGAATAAAACATGTGACCACATATTTTATGTGTGACAGCAGTAACACAATACTGTAGTAGTTGTAGATTGATTGTCTGTCATTTAGTGATAACTCCTCAAAGAACATAAAAAAATCCTTGTTGCACCTGAATACCGTATTTTCCGCACTATAAGGCGCACTTAAAAGCCTTTAATTTTCTCAAAAAACGACAGTGCGCCTTGTAATCCGGAGCGCCTTATATATGGATCAATTGGTTAATTGGTTGATCTATACTGGTTGTACACGGCGCTCTGTCAAAATGTTTCAGTACGACTGGTAAACTACAAAGCCGCACCGCTTGCAGCATTACGGCTACCGTAGTCAGGGGCGTCGCCGAAGTAATAGCGGTAAACACCAGTACTGTGCTTACTCCTAGTCCAACACCACTTGTGTGTATAAAGACCCCAAAATGGCACCTTTCAAGAGACACGCTTACGACGCTGAGTTCAAACTCAAGGCTGTCAGCTACGCAGCCGAACATGGGAATAGAGCAGCAGCGAGAGAATTCAACATTAATGAATTAATGGTACGGAAGTGGAGGAAGCAAGAAGATGACCTGTTTTGTTGACATTTCCTTTAGCACAGCTCCATCTAGTGGATGCATAACGCAACCCCTGTCAAACATTTGACTTCTTAGCTTCTATTCTATGCGCCTTATAATCCGGTGCGCCCTATATATAAAAACAGTTCTAAAATAGGCCATTCATTGAAGGTGCGCCTTATAATCCAGTGCGCCTTATAGTGCGGAAAATACGGTAAGTTAATTTTGATCAGTTGGAGATTTTTCCATTAACCAACTCTCAACTGCATCTTTAAGCTGTGAGTTTTCAGGCCAAATCTTGTGAATAAGGGTCCATACATTATCTGGTGAATATCAGTCTAAAGATATCAGGGCTCAGAAGTCATAAATCTAAAGCATGTGGTGTGGGGGCGTGATTGATAGGTGCGGTTACCTGTCTTATAACAGGTTGGTTGAACTCTGCTTCTGGCATCATCTTCCAAAACAATTATTTCAAAGCAGGCAGACTCGGACAGATACAGTACATTCACAATGCTGTTAGCATCAGTTTTATTTTATTTTGCATCTTCCATGAGGATTGTCTCAGTTGCAGGTAGGTTCTCAAAGAAATTTAATTGATTAGACTTTGCAAATGTATTTAGCCTCAAACATTCTTTATTTTTTGTGTTTTCTTTTGAGGAAATTGATGACATAAAACATTCTTCAATTAACTGGGCTTATTCATTACAAAGAAGAAATTCAAAATATGTATTTACATTTGTTTTCGGCTGGAGGCTTGTATTAATTCTTGCTGTTTTATAATTTCTATGCAATGACTAAATTCAAACATTTTTTTGTAGATTGGTGCTACCAATCCCAAGTTACATGCAATCACACCTGCACAGGTAAACCTCAGGACAAACCATTTACAGTTTAAATACAATTTTAAAATATAAATAGTGGAGTTACTTTTTTCTCATTCACCTGCCTTCACAGGTCCAGAGGTATGGGGAGTGGTTTCACCGCACTGCAGTGGCAAATCTCAGTCTCCAGTTATTGTTACAAGGAGAATTCTACCAGATGAACGACTCACTCCTTTTCACTTCATTGGCTATCAAGAGGCTTTTCATGGTCGCCTCATAAACTCCGGTCACAGTGGTACGTCCTTGTGATAATTGCAGTTTTATTTGAGGAAGAAGATTTGGTAAAAAGATGACAATGAATTATCTTAAATCAGCTTGACTAAAGTAAACCGACTGTGAAATAGTCTCAAGGTAAACCACTGAGATGGTCGTATATGGCAAAGCCTATCTTTAAATTTGAAGATGCTGCAAAACATTGATAATCTTTTAAAGTTTGCACTGTAGCCGATTACATAGAGCCTTTTTGGATTTGGGGTCTTTTTTGCCTGAATTTTCCAGTTCAACTGGATTTACCCTCTGGTATGAGGATCAAAGGAGGAAATCTGGCTGCACCATATAAAGCAGTTCAACTTCACTTGCATTGGGGCAAAGACAGAGGACCTGGGTCTGAACACACGGTTGATGGAGAACAATTTCCAATGGGGGTAAGAAACATGGGTATGGAAGTGTGTTATAATTATATGATAAAGCCACTTTGTGTACTGCATTCAAATAAATGAAATATTGAATCATTTTATGCCATCTACAGATGCATATAGTCCACGTAAAAGAAGAATACGACTCTATATCCCAGGCTCTAAGCAACCACATAGCCGTGGCTGTTCTTGGCTTTTTCTTTGAGGTGATTTAATTTGATTATCATATACAAAAAAGTGGTTAAAATGTATCTGCTTAAAAAGAGTTTGATAAAACAAAGATGACCAATTTGGTGCCCAAGGAAAGATTTTAGCTGGTGTCTCTGGCATTGCAGCCAATTCCACCACCAATCATTGTGTTCACACACTCCACCGAAACTGCGAAGCTTTATGTCTTTGAGTCTAAGCTATGCAGATCACATATAAAAGAAAAACTCTATCAGCTATTAGGGCGATGCCTCGGCACGATGCTGCAGCCAACACAAAAAAAGGCCCTGTGTAATAGTTGTATTGTTGTGGGCTTTTATAAATAATAGTATTAAAATAGTATTAGTTAGAAATAGTAAAATTTATAATTTTCGAATCTTTTCTTCTCCCCTCATTTGGGGTGCCCCTTTGGATGGATGGTGTCCCTAGCATTTGCATATGCCGCTGATGCCTAAGGCCGGAGCAATATTTGTTGTTCTGGACAAGCGTCTTTCTTATGAAAATGTTGTCAAAGTGGGCCATAGGTTCAATAATTGCAAATATATAATTTCCAGGTTAGATCCCAAAGTATGTGAGTTCGTGATTTTTCTGTTATACTTGATCAACTGGCATCAACATTTTTGGCACGTTTCAAAGTTTAACCATAACTGGGACAGAAGAACAGGACTTATTCATTGTGAAGGAAAGATAAAGGATTCTATGGATATAATGGTTGCAAAGATAGTAAAATAAATTTAACCCCCGATATAGAAAAAAAAGTATAAATGGTCCAAAAATCGTGCCTTGAGGTACACCAAAGTTAAGCACAAGGAACTTTGAGAAAAAAGGATTAGCAAGGACTCTTTTAATTTTGTGATAATTAAGAAAAACCTTTTCAAAACCTTTGAAGATCAAAAGTAACAGGAAGCAATTCAACTGTAACAAATCACCAGGATCAGTTTGAACCAATCCTTCCACAGTATGTTTTCCCAACTTTTATAAAAATGCCAAGTAACTTGAACATTTTATTCTTTTCAGAAGTCCAAGTCTGCAAATAAGAAATTGTATCCACTTCTTAATGCTCTGAAATACATCACACGACCTAGTAAGTCATATCTGCTGACGTGGACAAATAAGATCATTTTGCATCATTATCTTCAATCCACATTGTGTATCGGGTCCTAAATGTGCTGCTGATTGTTCCAGTGTTAGGCTAAAGTGCAATTGTTAAGAGATAACATCACAAAACACCTTTTTAACACCTCAACAATAAATAGATTAACAATCAAGCTGTCACCTTGAACCTCTTTGTTGTCTAATAAAACGTTTCTGGCTAACTTATCTTGTTAATATTTTATAAAACCAGCCAACAGTACGACACTGAAAGGCGTGTCCCTGGAAATGTTCATACCTCCTGAGAAGAATAGGACCAAGTACTTTCGCTATGATGGCTCCCTCACCACACCCAACTGCGCTGAAGCTGTCATCTGGAGCCTGTTTGAAAACACAGTTCCTCTAAACAGGAAGCAGGTAATTATTTTCACAATAATCTAAAAAAAAGATCTATATTTGAACACAATTTCCTGCATTTCTGCTTTTATTGCAGGAATTTTAAACCAATGCATTAGGCAATGATTAAGATATGCTATCTTGCTTAGTTTAGTCGTTCTGCCAGAAAAGTGGGAAGATCAGAAAAAGCTGTCTTATGCTCTGCCAGTTTAACCCAATACCCGAAACATCACATGCTGTGGTATTCAATTAGGGAAAGGGATCAGGGGTATACCATGAAACATACAATAGATGGGTGTGTGTGTGTGTGTGTGTGTGTGTGTGTGCGTGTGTGTGTGTGTGTGTGTGTGTGTATGTGTGTGTGCTAAAACACTCCATAGTAACATTGTTTTAGAATACTGAGAAAGAGAAGCATTGCGTAAATAATTTGAGTGGCTTCCCACCTGTACCACTGCATCCACTGTATTTATAGAATTTGTCATTTTACTTTTTCACCTGTCTGTTGTGATTTTTTATTACAGCTCGCTGTATTCGCCCAGCTTCAGTTTTCTAATGGAAAGCATTTCTGTTTAATTTACTACACCTTTATAAATAAATACTGCAGTATATCTCCACTGATGATTGTCAAATAAAATATATATAATGTAGTGTGTGTATATATATAAAAAAATCAAACTAATGTGTGAATTAACTGTATGTAATGTGTGCGATTTTGTTGTTGTAAAGACAACCTCATGTGTCAAAGCATATGTCATTAGCATTTTAAAATATTAATTGTATATTTAAGTTGTCGATTTTGCATCTTGTTACCTCAAAATGTATCTATTTTCTATTTCTGCAAAAAACTGCACTGCGGTTTGCTGACAATAGTAATCCAATCCTGATTACTGTAATGCCCTTTACACTGTTATCAGTCAGAGCGTCACCTCCTGTAACATCCACCACGTGGCAGCACCAAACAAGTCTGAATGACTCTGGACTGTGAATGTATTCAACTCTGGGTAGCACACTTAAAGAAGTGCATGACTATCCTCAAATGTTTTATTTCTATGTTTAGCCATCCTGGGGAAATTTAATCTCTCATAGCGTGACTTGCTAATGAACCCACAGCCGTGATGTCATGAGACAGTTAGAAGTTTGACTGGACAGAAACAGGTGTGTGTTTGTGGTGTGTGTGTAAGCACATACATTTGATAGATTCATTGTAACTGTTCCAACATATTAACGCTTAAATTATATTTCTTTAATTGCAATAACTTAAACTTCAGCAACCCTTTTAAAGGAAATATACATTTACAGCTACCGTTGTAGACAGCATAAGAAGATTATTCTAAGATTACTGAGCAAAGGTAAAACATAATTCAATCAGTCCTAATCAGTGACCAGGAAGGATAATACCCCGGGGTCATTAGATGATGCACTTGTTTTTGGCACCCTGACTATCTACAGTATACCTCTAAACGTACTTGAGGAGATCACTTTGGATATAATCCCATGTTGTTGCACAGGAATAGCTGTCTAATGTAATCACAGTCTCTGGCGCAACGGTGCTGAGATAATCTGCAGGATGCACAGTCATGCTCGACTTCTGCAAAGTTGTTTTCTTGAAAAACACACATATGAACTCATTATCACATGAAAACATAACCTTTACGTGTGTGTGCATGTAATCTTTGACAATGTGAATGCCTTCAGTATTTTATTCCATGCAGCAAATTCAACTTTTTTGTCAATTCCTCCATTTGCAACTGGTTATTTTCTTCATCTGCTACACAACTCTCTGCATGTCTTTTCTTCTTTTCCTTCACTACCACGAACATCTTTTCTCGGTTTGTGAGTGCCGCCCTTCCCCCACTTCCTCTTATTTCACTTGGTGTGACTCTGAGGTTTTGGTTGTCGTGACAACAGAGGACACGGGCCCTCGTCTATTCTATTTGCGAAGTTTCTGTTGTTGCAAATATATTGCACATTTGCTGCTGGGACAGCGAAGGGCCTTGCACCACCACCACCACCACCACCCCACCCACACCTTGTGAGAAACTTGCAGACGTGAACAAGTTCTCGGAAATATAGGCGCGATATGAATCTCTTCCTGTGTAGTCTGTACAAATGATTCTGGACTATTATTTGAGGACAGTGCTGAGGAGCAACGTACTCCCTTTGCAAACATTTAACATGAAATAAGCTCACTCAATCAATAGGTCTGCTAATAATCTTTGATTTACTTTGATCTTTTATCATTATGTTGCTATTTCAGTCAAAGTACACGCCTCAATGCTCTATCAGTAAAGAGTACTGTTGTCCTGAGGTCATTGATACACATCCACATTGGTTATTACTGGGATCAATATCGGTCGACTTCAGTGTCTGGCTTCTTCTTTAAAAGCAGGTGTCGCGCCTCATAACTGCATGTCCTTAAAAGGGATGAGCAGCAGTGGTGCAGTCTGACAGGGCTTCATGGGCATAGGTTATGTGTGTGTGTGTGTGTGTGTGTGTCTGTCTGTGTGCAGATGAGTCCACTAAGATTTAAAGTAAATTCTGAGGTACTGTTACTTTACTCTTGTATTTCTAGATTGTGAATCTTTCTTACAGTGTTTTACATTAAGCTGATGGCTACAGTTACTTTACTGAGTAAGATTGTACGTGAAAAAAAACAATACTCTGAAATAAGCTGTATTATTATCACTAAACAAAAGTATATGGACCAACAACCACCAGCAGCTACAGGTTCATAATGCAAGAAAAATATTTCAAATACACTTCCCTGCATGTGTGTGTGTGGGCGTACATGTGTGTGTGTGTGTGTGTGTGTGTGTGTGTGTGTGTGTGTGTGTGTTTGTGTGTGACTGTTAGAGCTTTTCCTGTGTTAACCACGTGGCTCAGACGGGTTAATAAAAAGACCCTGTTCACTTCTGGGTTTTCTTTCTTCTCGTGAGTCCAAAAGCTGGTAAGGTAAGACCCTGACAGCATTTGACTTTATTTAGAATCTGATGATCGCTGCTTTTATTTGTTGTATCCATCCAATTCAAATGCACTGAAATACACAGGAGTAACTGCTTTATGTCTCATTATTGTTCTATATCAGCATCATTTCGAGCAGCGTTACTGTCAAATGCTGTATGTGCAAACTGTTTTCATGTTTCTCAGTTATAGAACGATGTTAGGAAATGTGCTTGTGTTTCATTTAATGTGTGAGAACTTGCCTTTATTCAACCCTTCATGTCTTCAGTGTTTGCGGCGGAGCAACCAGAAGTTACCGATGTACAGTGTTGTCACCCATAAAGTAGAAAGCACTACTAAACTTCAATACACAGTGTAGTGTTTCCTACTTTATGGATGAGTATACTGTTGGCTGCAGAGAAATTCACAAGAAGAAACCAACGGACTCTGTGTGAAAGATCTTAGAAATCTAAGGCCCAATCCTGAAAACCTGCAGAATGTTTCTATTGCTTTTGTAATTTTCTTTTGTTTTATGTTTATTTATTACACATTTAGATGATAATGGTGAATGTGAAAACCTGTCAGAAAAGAAACTGATTTAAATTAACATAGTAAAATCATACACCAGTAAAAACAAGTAGCTAAGATTTATAGTTAAAAGAAAGCAGGTGAGCATTGTACAGATTCAAGACAGTTTAATATCAGTGTCTGCTTTACAATTCTTGCATTGATAACATGAATATTTTCCTTTGTACAAAGTCTCTGTTGATAAATAAAATTGCTGCAAAACTCAAAAACATTTTCACCTAAATTTTACACATGAAAAAACTATGATCTAATTATAGAAAATATATAAACAGGGTGTAAGGCAAATATGGATACACTATATAAATACTCTCTCCAGATCTTTTCATATCGTTTTTGATTATTAAAATATATATGATTTGTATTTGTCTGTACTTTTTTCACCAAATGATTTTTTAATTACTGTTACTGTACAAATAAATATTTCTTTGAATAAAAGCTGCTGATTTCCCATTGTGTCTGAGACTTGGCATTTGTATTAAGCATCTTAGCGTGCCCTTTTCTTCTAATTCCAGGGTAGCGGCTGCAGGTAGTTTGATGGAACCAAACCTCTTCGTCCATGCAGATCCCCCTAACATTGAGATGAAAGTAAAGTTAGTGCGCAAAAGCCAGTGCAAGAACTAATCAATCAAACCAATCATTGTATTGTAATTGTAAAGGTGACACTCACGTAGTAAAATCCATCTTGATCCATGTCACCTAACACGTATATAATATCTCCTGAGCGAAAGCCAAGTTCAACCTTTGAGAGAAGAAGAGTTTTGAGTGACACCACAAACCATATTGCTGTATTTAAAATAAAAAATAAGACTGTATTTGTACAAAATGGTTAAAAGCACAATGTGGTTCATGTATCATGATAGTGCTTACTTCACTGTCCATGTTGGGTGAACTTTCCCATGGATCGTAGTCGAATAAGGCCACCATTCGTCGAACGACCACATCATCGGTGATACTGGTTATATCGCTCAGATCTGGCATTAAAGACATATTTGTGGGCCCAAATACACAAACACTCCTTTGAAATCACAACTTTAATGGTAAAATGTGTCTATAAGTGCATTGACGCTAAAGAAAATGACTGCTCAAAGAGCTGATGAAGAGTAAACAACTACCTTTGAGCAAGTGCACTGAAAGAAATCAGTGTTTCATTAACGTTTTTTGTATGATTTCTGTATTACTTTTACTTGCTCTTATTTGTTGTAGTAACATTCACAGCTCAGTGGAAACAGCTTCCCACACAATATGTTGTGTTATACTACCCCTATTTTAGTGCTCTGGCAGTGTGTTACAGCACAGTGTCCTGCAGAAACAGGGGGCTGATACCTGTATGGTCCACAGGGAGGAAGCCCTGCTGCATGAGTAGATGCTTCAGGTACTCATCATCCACTGGGATTTCATCCACCATGTTACTTGGCACATAACCGGAGAGACCACCAGACTCACCGTGATAGAAGCCATCAGAGTCTGTGTCTCCAAACACCTAAAAAAATGCAGAGAAAAGAAGAAAAACAATTATTTGCATGTTGCAGCAGTGAGCATATTCAGTGAAAGTCACATCAATCAGTTGGAAAAGGTGACAGGAAATAAAGAAGAAAGCTGATATCTTTCTACACACTCAGCTGGCCTGAATCTAGCCCAAACAGGAAACACCATCACGTTCTTTCAAAGAAGCTTTTCAACTGATGAAGTGAGGAAATACTCACAACTCAAACATATGAGTTACACATGGCAGAACACTTGAACAGCACCATAACATAATTGTACACCTTTTTTACCTGCTCTACTTTTACATTAAGTTGCAAAAAGCAAAAAGATGTCACATGTTGTTTTTTACCTTGATTATCTGGCCTGGTACAAAAGGCAGCTCTTCTGCAGCCATCTCATAGTTGGGGGACATTGCAGCAGGGTTGTACGGGTAAAGTGCAACAAAGAGTCGGACAGTGGGTATGGACAACTGGCTCGCAGTCTCAAGCTCCCATTCTAAGAGCTCCTCCGGAGTAGCAATCTTCACTTTATCTGGGAATATCAAAACATCCAACTCCAGCCGTGTCTCCATTTGCAGCAGCGTGAGCGCTCGACTGTCCACTTTGCAGACAGATGGCTGCTGTACACAGAAGACCACGCCTTGCCCTTATCCTAATTTGAGTTAATTAAGCTAAGCAGAAGGAACAGTAATCCTCTTTGAAGCAAGTGGAGAGATCCATTAGTTCAGCACCGGAAGACTGCACAGTGCACCGTAATGGGAGAAATGGTTTGCAAAAGAAACCTCTAATATGTTATCTGGATCAGATAATAGCATGCAGTTCTATTAGGCTGCTTCTAACATGCATGTGGCTGCTGAGAGATCTTCTTGTGTCAATCAAATATTACTAAAAGGCATACAATTAATATATTTCTAAGAAGGAAATGTGATGGAAAAAGTGGTTTTCCAAACATGTATTGAAATATAATCAAGTTCATTCCCAGAATTAGAATATAAAGGTTCTCAAAAATGCCTGGAAATACTTTTTGCATAGACTCTGGTGGTAAAAAAAGAAGCTTTAAGTGTGAAACCACACATTACAATAAAATAATTAAAAATAAATAATTCGATATGAAGCCTCAGATCAGGACAATATTCATATTAATTAAAACATTGGTTGCATGTGAAGAGGCAGTATTTTCCTCCTCATACAACTTGATCCAGTTTACGCTTTACTGAAAGTCAGCACTTCCTCTCCTGACCTATGGTCAGGTCAGCAGGTGATAATCTCCTCCTGCAGAGAAACGGAAGGTTCAGGAAGTGGACACGTCTGACTTCAGTTGTGGGTTTATTGTGACCAAGTTTCTGGTTTGGACCCCCCCCCCACACACACACAAAAATAATATCTAGGTGGTTTCCATCATTCATATTAGAATCAAATTACACATACTCCTCAGCCTTCGCATTTCTATCGTGTGTGTTTAGTTTGGATGTGAATTACATTTTCTTGTGTCAGTTTCCATTAAAGGCAGTCGTCTGTCTCATTTGATCAATGCTTTTGTCTATTTTTTTGCAGCCTTGTTGCTTTGTATATTGTTTAAAATATATTTTATAATTATATATTAATTCATCAATGTATTCAGTAGCAATCCCGCATTGATTGTACTTAGTTTTTGTTCCCTCTTTCTCCTATCTATCGTGTTTGTACCTGTTGAAGTGAGTGGCGAGGTGCTGCATACAATTGTCTTTACAGGAATAAATAAAGTTGAATTGAATAGTCTTAATTTGTCCTGTGCCACTAACTGAGGGTACTGCATCAATACGTGTTTATAAACTGCCTGGGAACAGTTTTGTTCTTACAGGTTTCATAAACGTTTTCGCAACAACAAATCTTACTTTCTTATGCTTCACACTGCAGAACATGATGTCTCAGCCTCAGACACCTTAATTTCCATGTTTGGCAAGAAGAGGGGGCTGAGAACAAATGTGTCTCGATCTGCTTTAAGTAGCTCATAGTGCTGCTTTGGTGAAGATGCCACACAGTGTGAAATAAATATATAAAGTATTGGGACACATCGGAGGGAGTGAAATTGATGCTGAGATATGAAATTGCGGCCTCCTATTTGCACGGTTATCTCTCAGGATGGTTATTTTAAAAGAGCTGCACAAATTCAACCTCACCGGCAGTTTGCTCGTTGCATCACTCCCTGGTGTTTGGCCTTGAGGACAGGAAGTGCTCTGATCTCAGATTACAGTTCAGGGACTCCTTGTGAGCCATGATGTCATGGTTAAAAAAAATACATTAAAATTTAAAGTCTGAGAACATGGGACAAAGTCTATCCAGGATGCGACATTGTAACATGTCAGAAGATGTGTTACATTCTGTTTTATTGTAGTTAATAATCAGAGTTGTTAAATTCACACCCAAACCATGCTCTATCTTAAAAAATCTGGGAAAAGAAGGAAATAAAAATCAAAGATCACTTTTGTATTAAACTGGGAAGGACATTTCTCCCCTTAAAAGTTATTTTTTAACAAAAATCTTGACCCTAATTGATCTAATTTGACATTTTTCTAAACACAATGATGATCGTCACTGAATTTGTTGACCTGTATGATTTTTATGTTAGAATCAAAGATTAATATTCGTTAAGAAGAACACAAACTCTAGAGAACAAACTAAAATGACAGATTTAGATATGAAACATGACATGAATGACTCTCATGCTTAATAAAACATTACCAACTTTCAAAAATACAATAATGTTCCAATTTGTAGCCAAACCATGAAGACACATTTTTCACCATTATTAAACGGATGACAGCAGAGAGGCAAACTGGAAACAAGCAGCGAGAGAGAGGTAAGCAAACAACTATTTGCTATATAAAGATATACAGTGGAGTAATGTCAACCAGAGAATGAGGTCATTCTCCCTCTGTGTGTGTTGTTATCCGAGCTTCTGCTTGCTGTGTTGACATAGCCGGGCCGAACGCACGTGCATTAAGTGCATGATCGTGCATGTTTGTGTGTGTGAATGTGGCCCATTCCCATAGCTCTGGTTCTCCCTCAGGTAAACACTGTTTGCTCCGTCAGGCCTTTGCTGTTGTTTGCGCTATTAGCGCTGCTAGCGCCGTTAGATACAAGCTAAGCCATCGCCATGTCTGAGCGGTTGAGAGGCAATAGAAATGCTCCCAATCTCGTATATAGCAAGACATTTTAAGAAGTTAAGACAATACAAGGGAATGCACAAATAACCGTTGAATCCTCCTAATGTCTCCTCTGATAATCCAACAGTTCCTAAAATCTTAAAAAGTATCCCAAGCTCCCAGTAGGACCTCTAACAGTCACCATGGTGGTGAGCCCACGGGCAGCAGGCCTCCTAATAAAACTTTATTTGTCTGCCCGTTTGCTTGAGACCAATTCTCTTTTTATGGCTAGTCCAGGAGCACAAGGCGTCTGAGGGTCACTGAGGCTCACTCTACTGGGCTGTGAGGAACTCAGTCGTCTGTGCATTTCTGCGGTCGTGTTACAAGCACCCACAATAAAAAAAAATGTAGTGGGTAACTCCCGGTGTAGTGTTTGCCCAAGGGTGTAATTTCCACTGGTGACTGGGGAGGACATCACTTTTACTGTTTCAGGTTGATTTTCATTAAATCTCTTTGAACATTGTCCTTATACTGTCCAGCGGCCACAGCTCAGATGAGAGAAGACAATGTTAATGACTTGTTTTGGACTTGAACCAGAAAGTTGAAAATCCACTCTTCAGAATGTTCAGTCTGATATCAAGTGATATGCAATTCATTACAAAACACACTTCAAGGTTCAAGGATTCAAAGTTCAAGAAACATTTATTGTCATTGTGCAACACAGGGTTGCACAATTAAATGCTCTGTAGTCTAGTCCATGTAAGGCAACACAAACAAAACAATAACAGCAGCGCATTTTGTATCAGGCAGAATGTGAACAGCTGCAACAAAACAGATAACATGACTGGGCAGATAACATGACTGGGCAGATAACATGACTGGCACCGTAACATTAAAAAATCCTTCCTCCTCCGATGTTGATAAGTTTAACCTGTTCTGTCATACAAGCTCCAGTAATAAAGAAGAAAAGACAATAAATTCTGAAAATTCATTGGAGCTACCGTTGTTTAACCAAGTCCTTAAACTTGTACAAAAGGTGCTAGGTTAATGTGCATTATTTTTTTTTACTATAGGCTGTTCACATTTTAATATGCAGATTTTACAATTATTATTTTGTTAGCTTGATATGATGCTGGTTCAGTTTTGTTCTCTTGTCCAGATTAAATTGTATATTCGGTCCAGATTCAAACTACAGTCTGTCCATTGAATGTGAGCCACCTCTACATAGGACTTTCTCATCTCCTCGACATGGGCCCAGCGGCTAACAAATACCTGAGTCACACCCTAACCCCACCATAATCCTACGGGCCTCTAGCTCCAGCATGCAGCCACAGAGGACTTCATTTCCCACAAGGCCTTAGGCCCAGCTGCTCCCGTCTATCCATCCCTTTACGCCTCTGGTTCCCAAGTACGGAGTGTTACATCATTGACACAGACACCCACCTTTCTGAGTGATGACGCAGCCGAGGGAGAGCGTGTGAGGAGGGGTGAGGGAGGGAGAGAGGAGAGGGTGTCCCGTCTGCACGGAGCACAGACAGACAGCAGGGAACAGCTGCAGCATTAGGTTCGCGTAGGATTTCACTGCATTGCGATTTAAAATACCAATCATTTCATCCCTAAAAACTCAAGTAGAGCAGCTCGACTAAGCAACTAAATATCATTTGAAAAATGGTTGATCGCGAGCAGCTGGTGCAGAAAGCCAGGCTGGCTGAACAGGCTGAGAGATATGATGATATGGCAGCTGCTATGAAATCGGTAAGTCCATAAATAAATAAAAAGATAATAATTATGACTTGTATGAAAATGTTTTGCTCTCTTTGCGTAAAGGTTCGTACTGCAATCTTGACTGTATGGCTGTAAATCTGGGGGTTGCACCACTGGCTTGATGTTTCAGTGCTACAATCCAGAGAAAAATCATATTTAATATCTTTATTGTGTTGTCATGAATTCATTTGCAGCTCAGCCTTTTTTTCTGAGTCGAGTCCAAATCGTCTGCTCCTTGGGCGGTGCCTTTCTGGTGGCCGTGCCGTTCACTGAAGGGATATTACAATGAAATGCACACAGGCCTGAGCTTGATCTCTCGGTTAATAAAAGGCTTGAATCATATAATGGCTCTGCTCTATTGCATTAGCTGCCTTTCCCCCCTTTCTACCACCCCACCTCCCCTCCCTCCATAATGCCTAATTTATAATAGCTTCTGCTGCCGGGAGCCATGTGAGGTTGCTCGGAAAAAGCCTATCAACTGCTGCTGCTGCTGCCTCCTCCTCCTCCTCCTCCACCTCCTCCTCCTCCTTCTATTCCTCCTCCTCCTCTTCCTTGTCTCTTTGTCATATTAATCAAAATTATATGCATGTTCAAAATCCGATCAATTGTCATGCTAGTATCCAATAGAGAGATTTTTTGAGCATGATTGCATTATAAAAGTGCTCCAAAAAGATCCCTTCATCTGCTCTTTGCTCTAAACAAACGTAGGAGGCAGCAGAATCTCTCTGGAAGATTCTCTGTCATATTGCAGCGAGTCGATATGATCAGGATCGTGGGCTCCTCACTTTACTCCTCATACATGTGCATGTGCTCTTTCTGTGTCAGATTCCTCTTGATACCAAGCAACAATTTCAGGTCACTTTGGGTTAATAACCCTAATAAAGTGTAATATTTGATGCCTCACAGGATCTTTCGCAGCTCTCAATGACCGATGCTGAGGACCCAGCCTTTTGTCTGCTTTTCAAAACTCTGCCCCCTTAAAGAAATGCTGGTAACTGAAATCCCCATGGGTTAAAAAAAACTGCTGTGTCACACCGGCTCATACTGGAACCAATCGCGTCCTTGGAGTCTTAGCCGGGAGCCTGCATGAGCTCACATACAGATTCAAATCGTCATACGTGCTTTAAAGGAGGAACATTTCGGCAGATATTCCTCAGGAGGGATGGAGTGAGCCCCTGTGGATTGTTTGTCATCGGGGGTTTCTGGTTGCAGGAGGTGGGATGAAGTGTGTGTGCAGGGAGGGATTCCTTTCCCTTTAAACAATCTGCCGTGTCAGTGCGGTCCAAACTAGGCCTTTCTGCAGGGGTGTGTGCTCTCACTCTCTAATCAAAGGGAATCCCTTGGCATTACAGTCAAAAAATGACAAAACGACATGGAAAATACAGAAGGTTTATTGTCATCGTAACAGCCTTTTGTGCAGCTTTTTAGACTGATTTTTTATGGATATGCTAGGGCTAACGATTTTTTTCTCATGCAATTGATTAATCGTTTGGGCGTAAAAATGTCAGGAAATAGCAAGAAATGCCCATCACAACTGACATTTTAAAATGTCTTGATTTGTCGGACTAACCTTTCAAAACCAATACATATTTAATCTACTATCATCGACGACTAAGAAAACATAAAATATTCAGATTTGTGAAGCTGACACTGGTGATTGTTTAGTCCTCTTTTTGCCTAAAGAAATAATCAAAGTGAATGATCAAATCAGTTGCATATGATTCATTTCCTGTCAGTAATTCATTGATCCACTAATTGTTTCAGCTCGACAAAGCTTCTTGGGCTTTTTAGCTCTAAATGAGGATCTGGGTATTGATCGGATTATGGAGCCTTTGAAATTGTACATATATGACATTTGTGTCAGTCGGATGGATTCTCAGCAAATTTTTTAAATATATAATTATATAACTCTAATCCAAATGACACAGCAGTAAGCTTCCCAAGTATTGTAATTAGAGTGATGACCTATTTGTTTTGTTTTAAAAAACAACTATTGAGTCAATTGATTACTAGAAATCAGTTGACAGTAAATTCCTCCTGTTTGCCGTTTGCATGCGCACAGTAGGTTTACAGTAGGCCTCTCCATCTCTATAGCTTGAGCCCTGCTCTTCGTCCACTCAGTGTGTGACGTCTGTGATCCATGCGCCATCTTTGTGCTCCTCTGCCTGAGCAGAAAATGTTAAAAATAAAAAAATGTTAGTCCGTCAAGGAGGAGCTTTTCAGATAAAAAAAAACAGCTTTTGTGAAGCCTACGTATTTCTTTATTTTTCAGTCCCTGTGCAATTATTGATCTGAGAGAAGCCAATGCAAGGGTTGCTTTTCCAATCAAATAGCCCTAAGTAAGGTGGCCTTTTTATACCAACATAGCCTCTTTTGACAATAACCCAACTTTCAAACTGATCCGTCAAAATCTAAAATTAACAGTCGATCTCAGAGTGATGTCACAGCGTGGTGTTTGAGACAGGTAAAAAGGTCAGCTTGAGCCAGAGAGAAGGTCATTGGGACACGTGAACTGCCTGTGCAGTGATGGTTTTCCCTTACAGTGCAGCTGCCCCGGAGTGCTCGTGGGAACATTTTAGCCATCTCCAGCCCTCCTTTCCTTTCCCAAACCCCCCACTGCCGCCGACTATCTTAAATATTCTTAGCTAGCGTAGCTGTCCACGTGGCAGCTGGAGCTAAATGAATGTGAACTAAATGAATGAATTGTCATGGAGACCGAGACTTGCAGATGACAAGTGAAATATTGTTCACCCTCTGTGCTGTGAACTGTCAGTCCAGAGTCTGTCACCTAAAAAGAGTGCCTTTTCATAATTAAGACTGCAACTAACAATCTGTCGATCATTTTCTTGATCACTTGATATATTGATTGGTTTGTAAAACTCTAACTTAATGTAACTCAATTTTTAAAGAGAGATGCAACAAAGATCCCCGGCCATGCTCAATCCACGGAAGTTGCAGTGGTTGGTGCTTTAATCCACACACCAAAAATGTGACAAAGATGTGACATCTTAAAATTGCCTCTTTCTTCCGACCAATATTCCCAAACCAAAGGATATTAGATTTACAATATATAAAAAGAAGAAAAGCAGACAATCCTCACTTTCGAGAAGCTGGAACCATAAAATGATTGCAGACTCTAGTAATAACGCTTGATTCTTTTGGATTATATGTCATCATATTCTTTTCTTTGTATATGCAGTCTGGTGCTATTAATCAAGACTTCTGCTCTGGTGATTAAATGGTCCATTGTCTCCCTCTTCCAGGTAACAGAGCTGAATGAGGCCCTGTCCAACGAGGAGAGGAACCTCTTGTCTGTGGCCTACAAGAATGTGGTCGGGGCCCGTCGCTCCTCTTGGAGGGTGATCTCCAGCATTGAGCAGAAGACCTCGGCCGACGGCAACGAGAAGAAGATTGAGATGGTGAGGGCCTACAGGGAGAAGATTGAGAAGGAGCTGGAGGCCGTGTGCCAGGATGTGCTCAACCTTCTGGACAACTTCCTGATCAAGAACTGCAGCGAGACGCAGCACGAGAGCAAGGTGTTCTATCTGAAGATGAAGGGCGACTACTACCGGTACCTGGCCGAGGTGGGCACGGGCGAGAAGAAGGCCACCGTGGTGGAGTCCTCGGAGAAGGCCTACAACGAGGCCCACGAGATCAGCAAGGAGCATATGCAGCCCACCCACCCCATCCGCCTGGGCTTAGCTCTCAACTACTCTGTGTTTTACTACGAGATCCAGAATGCCCCAGACCAGGCCTGTCATCTGGCCAAGACCGCCTTCGACGACGCCATCGCCGAGCTCGACACCCTCAACGAGGACTCCTACAAAGACTCCACTCTCATCATGCAGCTGCTCCGAGACAACTTGACACTGTGGACAAGTGACCAGCAGGATGACGAGGGAGGGGAGGGCAACAATTAAAGAGAAACCACACTTCGAAAAAAAAAATATATATGAAGGGCGGGTGGACTTTGGCAGCCACTTTTGCCGACGATACTACCGCAGCAGCAGTTCTTTATTTTTCCATGTGTTAAAAGAAAAGAATCAAAAGAGAGGTGAGAGTGGAGGTTAAATCTTAGTTTAAATATATATAGAAATATATATATACAGTTGAAAGGGGCCTCCGTCTTCTTGATTTTCTCTTTGACATTTGCCAAAACCACTGATATGTCAGTCAATCAGCCTGAAGTGGTTGTTGTTGGATTGAAATGGCAGCCTCACACTGGCATAGGAACTGATCTTGTTCTGTCAAGATAAGCTGCTTAGTTAGGTTTTTGCGTGATAGAGATGCATTTGAGTCACTTGAGAGAGAAAATGCTTGAATGGGAATGCCTCACAAAACTAGTTTGCATTGGTTCCAGTAGTAAGTCTGTATATGAGAAAGGGCCCCGAGAGCCCTCAGCCTGACGTTAAACTGACACAAACAACGAGAAAAGAGAAAGTTTTAATTGGATTAATTCCCCCAACATTTAAAAGGACAAATTAGACAGGTGTGAAATTGAGGACTTGATAGTAAAACTTGATTCCCCTCCTTAAAGTTTAGATTGGTCTGTTATTTCACTTGAACCATTGAGTCATAGAGGTGAAGATTACGAAAGGCAGAGACTTAACAATTAAAACAAAAAAAAGTACAAAAAAAACCAAAACAAATAAAAGCAGCTTCAGAGTTTGTGGTTTACTTCTGTGTTTGTTTTATTAAATGCACTTGCCTACTATACTGTTTCTTCAGTGTAAGATGATGACAACAATAATATCGATTGTTCAATATTGTGCATGCTGGTGATGTATTTATATACAGTAGCTTGACTTTATTAACTTATACTATGGGTGTTAAGTATTCATTCATATGATTGAGAAAAACAAGCTTTGTCTGTTTGTTGATTTCTAATCTCTGATTTATTTCGTTTTGTTCTGGTTTTTTGATTTGCTAAACCAAAATGGTGATCGTAAAAGTTGACCTGTAATGGGCGTTGCTATAGTGACGTGCAATATGTGTATTTAATTTGTTAATGAGAAGAAAAAAAAAAGGAGGATAAAAACTCACCAGTGATCACTTAATCTTACCAGCTGGTGTTTGTCCCATTGAAGTATGATTATGATATATTTTGTTCCTTGAACAGTATTGAAGTATTTTTTTTCTGTCATGCTACCCACTTTTAATAACAGTGAAGTTTTCAGGCTCAATGTTTCTGTTATGAATTCACAAATGTGGACCATGTTTTATTTCTGACAATATACATTTTTTGTTTGTTTTTATACCTTTTAGCTGTTCCTGAGTGACAAAATATCTTGAATGTGAGTCATTATGTAGCAGTTGCACAAGAACCGAAATAAATAGCTATGATAATAAAAAGAGAATATGACTAAATTATACATGCACCATTTCCGTGGTGGTCTAGTGTATTGTTGTATCGTCACCCATAAGAAAATGTTGTTTTAAAGGGGAGAAAACACTTTGTTTTGTGCCCTGAATACAGCATGTGCTTTCTTTTTGTGCCTGTATTAGTTAATATGCCTCATTTGCAAGTTAACCTTTACAAAAAAAGGATTTATATGCCCGTTTTAAGTTCCTGCATGCATGTGTGCAAGATGTAATATGTTCCTCACGTTGACATGTGTGGGATGGTACTGCTCTCTGTACAGCACATAGATATGAATATTCAACACCAATGCACAAATAGAATCACTGGGAAAGCATAGGCAATTCAGTAGAATTGTTTTATTTTAGATTAGCAAATGTGATAATTTACGTCTTCAGAACAAACTTTAGACACTAGGGAGCTGCTCAAGGGCACAGAAAGCTGCTGAATGGATTCATCGTCATAATGCTGCTACTACTATAGATTATTACATTAATATATTCATACAGATGGCAGTTTTCCGGTATTTATTTTTCCCAATAGATGACAGTTTTTTGGGACTTATCACAGATATGATGGCTTAAGAGAGAAACCAAAAGCCTTAAGGTCAGTCACACAACCTTGTTCACGTATGCCAATTATGTCACCCTCATGAGTCAGCCTCCATGAGCTCACACTGTATGTCACAGCTGCTTTGATTTATTTTTTAACATAGTCGCTGATCTTGAAGGCTCGCCAGACAAATAGCATGAAATCCTGATGCCAATCTGCACAACTGCTCACACAGCTTATGAATATTAGAATGGAGTCGAAACCATTATTTAAAGTTTTATGTTTTGTGAGTTAAAAAAAAAAGAGTGGAAATCATGTCAGGAGAATTTCACTCATTGCCAAGAATACATGCATTGTGTTGCTTTTTAATCAATTAGCTGTTTTTTTCCCCCGTGGTTTGTGTTTTTATTTTTAAGTTTTCAATATGTTGGATGTTGATCCTTGTTTCTGCTGTGACATGAAAACATACAAATACAGGAAGTGAGGTGAAAAGAGAAGATCGTGAATTAGATCAAAGAGGAGCTGACCTGCTGGATATTAGCAGGGGGGGGGGGGGGGGATATAAACTGTATGCTCTGAGGAATTTTTGGTTGCCATCTGTTGCCCATTAAAGTTATTTGTTTATCGGTACTATTCTATATTATTATTTCTCTCTGTAACATTTACAGTCATACCACAAACACCACAGCTTGTTCTTTTCATTCAACAGATTTCATACATTTCTGTTGAGTTTTACAGCCTGAACAATGATACAGGAAGTCAATAAGACCTCATGTAACCCCCTTGTGCCTCACACAACAGGTGTGTGTGTGTGTGTGTGTGTCTGTGTGTGCATCCATATCTGGATAAGTATGTGTATACAGTGTATATGCCTGCACCATTATGTGTGGAGTGTCTGTGGGTGAACGTATGAGATGGAGTCTGCATTAGCTGCAGTGCAGAGACACTGCCAGCTCACTTAACAACTACAGTATGTCTTAAATGAGGTTATTTTAACACCACCTTGCTAATCATTAATTAAATTAGGGCACAGATGAAAGAGACAGCAGGTTTAATGATCGCAGCAGAGGAGCGCTGCAATAAAATAAAACCCTGTATCTCATGATGAACAATGGAAGGAGAATCTGCTTCTCTGTGCTTCTAGGTACACACGAGTCGTATTGTTACACCTAAATGTCGAGTCTATCGCAGTATATAAACTGGAAGTCACACTGATTGATAAGCTGAAGTGCCAAAGCTGCTGGATCGCCCACCCTCTGACTGCAGCCCCTTGCTGCAGCTTGCTGCACTGAACCTTTCATGAGATGAAATTCTCAGCTTTGAAAGGTCCTCCTCGCCAGCCAATCGCTGACAGGCTCACTCTCCGCAGCCACCAATCCGCTGACTGTTGCTAGGGCTATAATAAGTATCCCACTATTAGCCCGGCTCCTTGCTGCACTGCACAGACACCTATTGCATCCTGTAATAAAAAAAATGAAAGCTCAAAGCACACAGGAGGCATTATAGGATTCAGCACCAACCGGCCTGTCTTAATGCAATGCTACACTTTCAGCGACATTGGTGTCCTCATTATTGGTAAATGTTGGTCATATTTTACATCCCAAAACACACCGGGGCCTACTGATAGACATGTGATTGAATCTCCAGCAGCTCCAGATTAAATTTAGGATGTTTAAAAAAACAAATCTTGAACAATTAAAGTAAAACTAAACACACCCTCATAGAGTAATGTGTAATTCATGCTGTTTGAATTAAACAAACAGACAGTATATATTTAATGCAGTTTATTTAATTGATGCAATTACATCCCTGGAGAAGATCATGCTTTACAGGTGACATCTACAGGATACATACAAAACAGAAAATTGTTCAGGCATGCTTCAGTTCCACAATAACCGCTCTGTCTGATCACTTTCATCACACGGAGCATTGTGTCCCTGAGGGGACGCCGGAACAACAACGCACAACAGATCATTGAGTCTTAGTTATGTCCCAGAAAGGCAAATGCCTGTAGCATCAGTGGACGCTGATGCCACTTTATGCAACGTCATGTTGAAAAGGTCCAGACGATGTAGAAGAATCTGTATCTTTAATGTCTAAAAATAAACTGAGGAAGCCAGGTGTATTTGAAGATGAAACAGGTAGGTTATTTTTGTCCTCCCTGAATTTCATTAGCTCGTTCAAGTTTGAAGAGAGATAGTTGTGTAATAGTCCGACACGTCCTCATTTTTCGGTCAGATGAAGGACAGCCCCTGACCAATATCTAAGTAATGTTGAAACTTCATTTATTTCAAATCTTTATTGTCAAATCTTTATGCTAATGCGTAATCATACAGACATGATTGATATCCATCCTCTCGTCTAACTCAGCAAGAGCGAAAAGGAGAGTATTTCCCAGAATGTCAAACTATTCCTTTAAGCTCTCAAAACTTTGTGAGACTGAGAAAATGGCAATGATTTGACCTGATGAGTCAAAACTTTCAGTCCTATAAGGACTTTTTTGCTTAAATCCAGTGTGCAGATAATTTTCCGACACTCAATTTTGTGTCGGTAGGAACCGCCTTCTTTTCTTCTTGGATATTTTTTTACGTTTTTTGAACAACAGCATCACTTGCTATCGATGTCAGCATTGTCACAGCGAGCATGTAGCATGCAACGTTAGCATTTAGCTCAAAGCACCACTTTGCAAACTACAGCCTCACAGAGTTGCTAGCATGGATGTAGACACTTAGTCTTATTTTTAGTCAACTAATGGCCTTAATGCCCTGCCACCCCTTTTTGACATCAGATTACCTGTTTTCCCAAGTCCTTGTTTGCTGTTGTCTATTCAGAAAACATGAGGTCAGTGATTTTTACGAAAAGGTCATCACAAGGTCTGATCTTTATTGTTGCACTCTATTGATTTCCTTTGTTAACTCCACACTGAATGCAGCATTTCTTGCTGTCTACAAATTCCTGCACTGAAAGGCGTTTAACCTCCCGTGGCTCGGTGCTTCTCACAGCCGTTGTTGAGCCATTAACCATCAACCAAAACACACGGCTGTCATGACTTGTTTTGTGGCTCTGGGGCAAAAGTGTCAGCTCTGTGTATATGGACGCGCACAACAGACAGCCTGAAGTTTCACTCAGTAATTAAAACCTACAGGCCTGGAGGTGAAACATTGCAGCTTGTGACCAATCAAGTGATTAGAAATAATGCCTTGGATTGAAAATGAATTCAGCACTGATACCAAACACAAGAATATATCTCTGAGCATCAGCTACTGACACGTCAGAGTTTGAAAAGGTAACTATCTGACTCAATGTGATCTGTACCTCCAAGATGCAAAGAAGATAATAGCTGTACAGAAATATCCAGAAATATCCACCCATTAGAGGGGAGGGAAGAGAGATGGTGGAGAAAGAGGGGACCGATGTAGAAGCAGAGAACAGATCTATAAATAGGCCTCCCTGCAGCCTGTGAGTAGACAGTGAGTAGACCAGAGACATCAATGTGACAGCCACTCCACTATAGAGACGATCTGCCTCTGTACGGTTGGTGAGAGTTCATATCTTCGGTTAAGAGAGGCTGATTCATCAGATTTACCTCCAGCTGAGCAAACACACGACATGACATGAAATCACACAGATAACACCAAAATACAGCTTCTGTTTTCTTAAAGTTCATTACACCCTGCTATTAGTATTATTTAAGGAATAAGTAATGAGAGGACAAAGAGCACTGCTGCTGACTCTTCCAGGCACAAAGACAGCCGCTATGCATGACTGCTGCAAAATTAATTATTCAAGCTAACATTTAGACTTTGTATTATTTATCAAAATGTTCAGATGAAGGTTTTAAGAGACTATTTTAAGGGAGCACTTGTCCCAAATCATTGCAGGATACAATAGGCGGTGGAAAAGTGTTATCACAGGATTATTGGGAGAGCTTCACCCCCCCCCCCCTCCCCCCCACCCCCCCCCCCCCCCCCCCCCCCCCCCAAATAAACCCTCTCCATCTGGCTGCAACATACAGCACTGCTGTCATTTTAGATGATCAAATCAGCTAATAATACTGGTGGTGATTATTCATAACTACAGAGGCTTGTGTGATGAACAGAAGTTTGTAAAAGGTGAGTCTAAAATTAAGTCCCCCCTCCCCCACCCCGACAGTTATGTCATCCTGCATGTTCTTTTAAGGCCTCACTTTGCAAAATGATCACAGTCACACCACGTTCCTTGAGACGAAATAACACAGGTATATGCTCAAAATCAATTATTTAAAATCTTATTTGATGTGCTACACATCCTGGAATTCATTAAGATGATGTCATTTATAAATATAAACCTAAAGCTCAAAACATTTAATTGATTTACTCTTAAATACAATTTCAGAGGGTTCTTTTTCTCCCACAATACTTCTTTACAATAAAGATCATCTGCTAACTGAGAAGCAAGAACTTAATTTCATCTGTGAAAGATAACATGTATATGTATATTATCATATCGTCATATGTCATATTGTTTGTGTTTTTATGTTTTGTACATGTAAACAGCTTACGCTGTATAAGCCCTTATCCCGGGTTTTGAGGAGCCTGGATATGCCCCCTGGAGTACTCTGATAGAAACCAGGATACTGTGTCCTCTACAGTCCACTCACCATCAGAGGAGGTGACCTGTCTGTGTGACCTCCTCTGACAGATTGCTGACCAGGGGAGGCGTCTTCAGTGATGAGGGCGGCCACACACAGCGAAACAGTTAACGCCTAACGTTGTGCTAAATTTAGCTGCATCTGTTTAAGAAAGTGATCTTTTTTTGCTCAGTCATGAGAGTGAGAATGAAATGTCATCACTTGTCTAGCAGTCTGTGGTGCGAATCGATGCATCGTATGTAATATGACGTCTATTTTGGAAGTCTTAACTTCAGAGGCCAAAAACGGGCTCACAATGTTAGAATTAACTGTTCATAATTTAAATATATTATCAAGACTTTTGTGGAGTCATCTGTTGATGCAAAAAAATGCAGTCTGATGCTTTTTTTGCATTTCATTATCAATCATCTATTGAATATTTCTTGCCTTTCTGTGTCATGCTTTGTTTTACAATCAGCTCCCATAAGCTGCCAACTGGTTGACAAATTATACCTTCCGGTGTTTGTGGGTCTGCCTGATGTCTGAGCTGGTGACTCATTATGTATGTGAGCACAGGGGATTCCCAACAGTGCAGGCAAGAAGAAGAAAAAAAAAAGCCTTCCTCCACTCTGCAGCCTTGAGGGGATGTGCAGCTCATGACAGCGGGCCAGTGGGGTCGGTTGTGGTGAGTAACAGGCAGTGAGCGACAGAGAAAGGGAGAGAGGAGGGTGGGTGGTGATGTGGAGCTGTAGGGGGTGAATAGTGGTGAGGTGACAGGAATACAGAGTTAACAGTGAGAACCGAGGGTTAGTGTTAAGCTAAATATCTGAGGCTGAACTACAGCTGGATCTGGATGTGGAAACTGAGTGTGGAACCAGACGCTGAAGCAAGGTTCCCCCTGACCATCCACGAAACAATGACACAGCACTTACAGCCCAAAACATAAAGATTGTAATGCATTTGAAAATACAGTAGAACAGAACATACCGTTGCTTTACTACTCGGGCAGTGAGCTCAGGAAAAGAGAGCAGTCATACAGGGATGTTACTACTCTGTATGAGCGCAGTATTGTGCTGTTGCATGGCAACAGTTTCCACAGAAATCTTTGCTCAGAAACACTCTTTGGTCTTCACATAACTGCAGCGGCAGAAAAATGGGCTGACTGCAGGAATACAAATGGTCTCATGAACCATTTCAGCTTCCAGAGGCTGAAGGGTTTTACATCTTTTAACACGTATCCAAAGCAGCCAACACAGAAAATTGTAACAAGAGAGTTTATTTAGTTTATTCAATTTCATATTGTAAACTGTGTTACATAGAGGTCACTTAAGGATGTGGGACGTTTATCTGTGATAGAATATGTGCCAGGCTACTACATGTCTTCAACGCATCAGATAAAAGCAGAGTGATAATCAGAGTGATAATTTATTGTCGGACCAGCAAACACAGAGCTTTCCTCTCTATAAGGCTATGACATTATTCCTACTCCTTTGATGAAAATATATTTGAAAGAAAATTATAAGTCGCTATCCTATTTTGTGGGGAAACACGATAAATCTCTTTATGCCGAGAGTGAGACGATCTAATACATTATACCACTGTGTTTGAAAGTGGTATTGGTCGTCTCATGTAACTCTATATTATTAAGAATTCTTCCCAAAATGTGGGGCTGTTCCTTTTAAAGTTGTCATCGTATCATTATCACATACATCTGTTGGACTCAGTTTAACTCCTCTTGTGTTCAACAACATATTTTCCATCAACTATGTTATGTCTCAGACCATCACAGATAATGTTCCTCCTACTTCACACACCTCCAGAGAAACCTTCAGGCCCCCTCTACTATACAGCACAGAGAGTTTTCCTCATTAAAATTTGTCTCTCCCAAACCTCAATGTGACAAAACTGATATTTGTGCTGATCGGGTCACGTCTTGGACAGTAATGCTGTGATTGTCAGAGGCACTCAGGGATTTTACATTTTGCAGCATCATACCTCTAACTAATCCTCAGAAGAAAACATCTATTTTTGCATACAGTTTGCATTTTGATGAAATATCCAAGTGGCAGTGTCATACATATTTTTAGGATTTTTAGATTTTATTGGCATTTTATATTCTATTTTTTTTTAGCTTGTTAGCTTCAGATTATAAATGGTACGTTATTTTTGGATGCAATTTTTGAACATCTTGTAATTAAAGTTTGTCAGAGCAGCGTTCTTGGAGCTGGATGTGGCCCAGTGTCTTGCTCAAGGGCACTTTAGCAATTTGCTATTAACAGGGGCTCAAACTCAGGCCACCTAGTTTGTTGTGGTTCTTTTTAATTGTTACACAATGCTGCCCTCTACTGGTCTGAAGAATGACATGCATTGGAAACTGAAAAAGGCTTCAGAAAGGGGCCTTCAAAATAAAACCAGGCTCCGGTTTGCTGGCATGAGAATGTGTTTTAGAGATGTGACATTCTCTGTGTTGCTGCAGATAACCTTATTTATGCATTTATGCATGAATAAAGATACCAGTTTTAAGAATTTTCTAAATATGATTCTGGCTGAAATTGTAAAAGGCCTCATAGACATAAAATGCAGAAAGACTTTGCTGAATGTGGAACTAACGCAGGCAAACCAGAGACAAAACAAAAAATTGTTGACACAAGCACAATAATGGCTTTTTCTGCAATCATTCAAAGTCAGTTTAAAATAACTTTTATTATTTTCAACAATACAATTATTATCTTCAACAGCTGCAGGAAAATGTAAAAATATCTTCTTTGTGGAGCATATTAACATTTTTAACAACAGTCCAAAGCAAATGCATAATATCACATCCATGAACAACATCAACCATGCCATCGGTAAACAAACAGACTGAACGTAACAAAATCTAATCTGGCTCGGGGTCGGATTCGGAGAATTAAATAGCATCAAACAACTGTTTGCTCTGTCAAGATATAGTGACATAATGTCTATTTACGTGTAAGCTTCTTCTTACTTTGTTGACATAGCCGGGCCGGCCACGCATGCTTTAAGTGCACGTGAGTGTGCCCCACTAGCTCACACCCGCCACAATGCACTGCACTCATACAGCAGTTATAGCGGACAGCGTCATTGCAAAAGCATAGTGCCTACCCTTCCGCTTCCACCTCAGGTAAATACTGTTAGCTCTGTCAACACTGTAGTTTGCCCTGTTAGAGCTGTTAGCCGGCAGCTCAGCCATCGCCATGCTGAGAGCCATAGGGAGACAATAGCAATGCTCCAAATCTCCCATTTAACACCTATAAAGGTAGGGTCGATAATGTTGAGAAACTGGCAAGAGTATGCTAGATTTTTGAATCACCCAACCAAAAATCCAACCCTGCGTTGCCAACTGTTTTCCAGTCAAAGTAGCTAGGAGCACTAGCTCCAAAATCACTGAATCTAGCAAGAAAGTCGGCAAGTCTGCCACACAGCCCGTCCCAAAGCCACTCTCTTTACCATCCCTAGCTTTAATGCATCTATATCCTTATTTAAAATATACCACAATTATAAATTGTATGTCCTAAAGTGAGAGACTAATTTAAGCATACAAGCACAGCAAACATGAAGCAAAAGCAAAAATGAGGTGAGTTCAGGACAAATAGATAGAAAACAAGTCATTTTCTTAACTCTTTTTTTTAATCTGTTAACTCTGTAAATGTATCATCTTCATACAAGTCCTCCAACTCATCTCTGCTCCCCTCTTTGCTGATTTTCCTGTGGGGCGACAAATGCTCAATCATGTCGTTGAAGGTGCTAAGGGAGATTTCAGATGATGATGAGGAAAAGTAAGGGGGGGATAACACGAGACTGAAAATGTCACAGAGTACTTGTCCTCCACAGCTCAGCTCATCACTTGTGTGTCCATTTATTTCAGGTATAGCTCATTGTTGAGCTTGTCTGCTTTAAATCCTCTTGAGGATTGAACAAACAACTGATGGGCTGTGCCGTGTATGACGCTCAACCTTTAATAGAATTTACCTCAAGGAAGGATGAAGCTGAGCCGAAGACCCCAATAAGCCCCAAGAGCCACTGCAAGAAGGAGACGTAATGTAAGAGGCCAGAAGAAGACACAGTTAATGATAAACACAGATTTTAGCAGGACTGTAGCAATACTACACATTATACATTAATGCAATATTATAGAATAAATCATTATGGGAATAAATAGACAAAAGGCAAAGAAGCATAATATTACTATACATCATTCCTCCAAGAAGATCAAATTAAAACACTTTGATCTTCTTCATTAAGCCAACTGCAGCACCAGACTACGCGGTTCAAATATTGATGATTGGTTATAGCGTCCCTTATATTATTCAGGTGCTCAAATATAGTTTCAAGTTGTGTCCATCACACCTGCTGCTGTTGTCTGACATTTCACTATTTACTCACATTCACATGCTCTCCACAGATTTCACATGTGTGGGGCAGTGCCGGAGTACTGTTAGTGGTGGGGGTGGTGCCTGGGTAACTGTGGAGGAGGATGCAGTTGCAGCTCCACATCTCCTCACATGGAGGTGTAATTAGCTGTGCCAGCAGCCCCCCCCCCCCCCGCAGCCGGGACTGGCTTGTTATTGGAAAGTAAGCAGCACAGCTATTACTGCTGCTGCAGGGGCTTCCATTTAGCTTGTCAGGAGAGTACTAATGCTTATATCTGCCTCAGTGTGCTGCTAATTTCAGGACCAAAGCAAAACAAATACAGTGTAAGAGCTAGTCAGCATTCAAAGAATAAAATTCTAGATATGACGGTTGATTTAATATATTTATTTCTACATGTTAGAGACACGGTTCCTATATAAAGGATGTAACTGACTGATCTATTTTTATCCAAGCATCTGCTCGCTGCTTTGTTTTGTTAGAGGCCTAATCCCAGCAATCACAGAGCTGGCAGTTTGGCAGAGCGGAGCAGGCAGGATTTGCAGAGTAGGCCACTTACGTAAGAAGACCTCCAGGGGCAGACATGGACCTCTCCGCCCGTCTGCCCAGACACTCAAAGGGATTACTGAAAGACCGCTTCCTCAGCATGGACTTCACGAGAATCTGCAGTGGACATCAGAGAGAGCAGCAGTAAAAACACAAAACATCTTCATTTCACGAGTTAAAAAAACACAAATTTGTATTTTTTGTATTTGTAATCCTATTAATGTCCTTGTCTGGAATGATTACGCTTCAGTCTTTTATACCATCACTTATCGTTGGATCATTTCCCCTCCACCTATACTGCTATATTGCAGTTTCACACCTTTAAAAAGGTAACATGATCAACTAAATGTTTTTTTTGTGTCCTTCATGTCTGTTATGTCTAAATCTTGAGATATGAGTGCAAGAGTTTTGTAGATGTAAATAGTTTTGAAGATGGTGGTGAAGACCAACTTTAGGCATGTATATAAGTCATTATGACTAAAGAGGAAATAACATTCAATATATATATATATATATATATATATATATATATATATATAAAGTTAAATAATGTCCAGAGAGAGAGCGACGTGCGACTCACCACAGCGGAAAGACTAGAGATGAGTTTGACGCTGTTCTGCACCTCCTCCTCAGTGACCTCCACCGCCGTGCAGTGCTCTTCCTCCAGAGGAAGAGGGTCGGAGCCGCTCTCTGTCACCCACGCATGGAGCTGTAACAACACAACAGCATCATTATTATGAAAGAGCAACACAAATTGATCGTGAACATAATGGTCTCTTATATATATATATTAGTCAGATGTGGTCATTTTTCTTTTTCCGGTCACCTTAATCTCAGGAATGGTGATTCTTGTTTCAGGGTTTTTATCCAGCATCCTCTCAATAAGCTCTTTCAATTCCTTACTTATTAATGGTCTGTGGAAAAAAAGAAATACATTATTTTACAGATAAATATGTTTTTGACAGTGGATCCTGATACAACTCCAGCTTAGGGGTTAACAAGCTAGTTAGCTATTCTGCTATCTAAATGTGTTGAATGTATGCTTACGTCTCTGGAAACTCCACAGTGTCATTCTTGATCTTGTTGTGCAGAGAGATGATGTATTCGTCATAAAAAGGGCACTGGGACAGGCAAAACAAAGTGACATGATTTTTAAATGTGAAAACCAAATGTTGCACTGGCTTTTTATTCTATATGCTGGGAGCTTTCTTACCTTTCCAAAGACAAAACAGTAGAGTGTGACTCCCATCGCCCATACGTCTAATGCCTGGTGAACAAACAGTAATTATCAACAATTACCGAAAACCTCTCAGCAGGTGGTTGGACATCATTTCTTCATCATTGCTCACAAAATCAAACAGTCAGACATGAAAAGACACATCTAAAACAAATGTGATTCAGTGGTTGCCATTCGTCTGTTTTCCAGTTGGCCGGCAAGAGAAGTTGTTTATTACCTTCCCGCTGAACCTCTGCTCGTGTTCGGTCATCATCTCGGGGGCCATGAAGGCCGGCGTCCCCGCCGTGCTGGACAGGAGGGCGTCCGTCCCCTCAAACTCGTTGCTCACACCAAAGTCTGCAATCTTGACGTGACCATCGTCCCCAAGCAGCAGGTTGGAGGGTTTGATGTCCCTGTGGATGATCTTGTGGTAGTGCACTGGACAATGCAAGAAACCATGGTGCATTTTGGTGAAAATGTCACTGTATATCATTACAAGGTAAATGACAAGCAGTTATACAAAATACCAGCGATATATATTGAACTTATATTACTTTGTCTTGAACAGTATAGGTTACAGTATGTGCAATATGTCTTGAATAGTAGCTACCTAAAGCAGTCAAAACGTCATCTACTGTTACATTAATTTTTAAATTAATTGTAAATTCAGATTTTAAATTAAGCAATTTATGGTAGCACATGTAACTTTATTAATCTCTGTGTAGAGGAAACAGTACTTTCAGCTTGTTCAAGGCACCAAAGTTGTACATTTTCAGATGACTTTAACACATAAAAAGCAACTACATGTGTAAAATAAGTTTTTAAAAAGCAAAGGTTGCACGATGTTCTGATTCTAATTAATTAATCTGTGAATTTACAGTATTCTATTCCCAGGACGATGTCTCTGAGGTAGAAACGAGCCTGCTCCTCTGTGAAAGGGTCGTCTGTAGGCACGTCCATCACCGGGCTGACCAACACGAGAGGTGGAGAAAAGACGGACAATGTAAATATGTATATTTTATCTTATGGGACAATTTAAATGCCCACACAGAAATGCACAAAAACATACCCCTTTGTCATCAAATCGAAGGCTTGAAGACAAATAGTCAGAATTGAATGACTCCCCCATTTTATATTGGCATATAAGTAAATAACTGTAGAACAGATAAATGAGTCCCTACCCATATGAAGTCCATCTTCATCAGGGTCATCAAGCACCTGCAAGACAAGTGAAATTCAGCGGCCTCATATTCCGCACTGTTGCACTGTTTTACACAAATATTTGTAGTCTACTTAATCATTTTACACTGTGTTGGTTTTAAAAGTCCTACATCACCGATGACACACACACACACACACACACACAATCCCAATTATTTTGTCTGATTAGAGCTCTTCGCCACCACCTTCAACCTGAGCAGAGGCCTAATTGGCGGCAGTAATTAGAAACACCTGTATGTGCTTCAGGTTTAACTGTAGAAGAAGATTTCAATCCCAAAGTTCTTTCATGGGGTTTTCTTCCAAATATCAAGTTAAATATGGCGTAAGAATACAGGGCATGTGAGTCTTCTGACTGACCTCCACCAGTTTAACAACATTATGATGGTCCAGCTTCTTCAGGATGGCGATCTCCTGGTACACTTTCTCCAGAGGAAACGCAGCGTTTGATCCTTGAGGAGGCAGGCGGCCTGAAATTACAATCCATAACATATCACCAGCAACATGAAGGAATTAGGAAAACTCATTAGACGTTTAACTGTTGTTAGAGATGCAGGTTTTCACTCACGCAAAAATCCACACTGCTTCATCAGCCTTTTCTTTGAAACCACTTTCATCGCCTTAAAGAAATGAGTTAAAGCAAATTATGGTAATGATTAACTGGCGAGTAAACACTTATAATACCAAATGCACAATTCATAAGCTTCAACTCACGTAGTACTGCTCAGAGTCTTCATTATAAGCTAATTTTACCACTCCGTATGAACCCTAGGGTGTAGGAATAAGAAAGGTAAACAGCTTTATAAATCCTTTGTCATCACTTCTGCTTCACCTTGCTTATTGGGTGACTATATGTGCAACACTGTTCAATCACCTTTCCAATCTCTTTCTTCAATTTATACTGGTTGAGCTGAACACAATCCTGCAGAAATGAACAAGAAAATTCAAACAGTAAAATATATCTTAAACAAAAAGGTAAAATAAAGTAAAAGATTCGGAGCATTATTATTTCTGTAGTTCAAGTCTCCTCACATCAGCATCTGTGATGGACACACGTTTGGTCTCGATGGTGGGCTGTCGGGCGATGCGGCTTCCTCTCTCTTGCAGGGACATCTTCCTGCCTGAGAACCTGGCGGCGCTCGGAGCACCAGACCTGTTGCCATTAGGTGGGGTCGTGTGGTTGGCGGCCACGTTCATGGCTGCCACCAAGTCGGCCAGCTCGCCGTGGTTCTCCGAGTCCAGCTCTGTCCTGCAGACTGTGTCGGCGCTCATGGTGGTTAGTCCTCGTTCACTCACAGCTGCACAGCTGGCGTGGTGAAATCACCATAGGATGCATCACCGCACTGTGAGGAGTGGAGGCAGACAAACACTGCTGAGTAAAGCGTCATACAGGTGGGTTTGCAGAGGTTTTAAAACTTGGTTGACTTAAATTTGTTATGTAGAAACTCTCTTTGTAGTTGTACTAAAGTGCTTCTGGCAGACTCCAAAATCTCAAGCCAAGTCACTAAACAGCTAACTTTTTTATACAAGCAACCAAATTCCAATTTCCAAAAATCGTCTGGTATGGATTTTCTGACATCACAGCTTGCAGATGCATGTTTAGCAGCCGACTCATACCTCTAGAGATGCAGTATCTCTCTCAAGCAAGTTTAAACTCTGCACAGCTGCATACCATATCGTACTCAAGGGATGTCCCTTTAGTCAGCATCGTTTGGGGCAGAAAGAAGTGAGCTTACCAGACCTTTGTAACCGCTCCTCATCTCTGCTTGAGGGTAGCTAGTCAAGGCTACAAAAAAAGACAATGTTTGTGGTTCCGCAGCATCAATTTTTAAAACCGCCCATTGTGATTCTGATGAATGCTAAAGGAGTGCAATGCTAAACGGGGGGAGTACTCCTTTAAGAAAGTGGTTGGAAAGTGTGATGCTACTCTGTCTTATAAGACCTCTTGTTAGGCTGCAACGTCAAGTAAAGAACAGTGTGTACACACAGACACACATTTTCTAAAAACAGGTCTAATCAGGAAAATTTGAAGACACCTGTGTAGGGTCTTTGACCTTTCACCCTGTGAGATCCCGTTACAAACACCTTATATTCTAAACAACATTGAACACATTATATTGAATGAGTAATTGACTTGTGCATAAGTCTCAGTGGACCTTTTTCACAGCACATATCTTGACTTGTCATTACAGGAAAAGCACAGGTGTAACTAATAACGTTAATGGTGGCTCAGTGAGCCAGAATGAACAAAACCAAGACCCTGGAACTGCTTTACAGTACTGTCAACACTTATGTAATAAGCAACTCTTGTGTTTTTAGTGCAATTTCTGCTGTAAAATGTCTGACTTTTGGCTAGATGAATATCACTGACTTGATTGTTGAAAGCCACTCGTATGACCATCATTAATATTCATCATAATACAACTATTTTATATTCCTTTGAGTCTTTTGGCTCCCACACTGCAGCTCTGAGCTTAAGAACTGTCTGTTCTCTTGTCCACAGATTTGTTTCGTCAACAGATGACACAAGCTTCAGATAAGACTTAAAGGTAACATCGGAAATAAAAACACAAGAAAGGAGAAATCTCACCCTCTGACAGTAGCAGCAGATAAGAGTCAACTCCTTATGAGTGCGACTCAGTGTTGCCTAGAATACAATACAGAGAACTGAAAAGCTTCTTATGTAACAAGGTAGAAAGCTTTAACAGGCAAGAAATTCCTGCTATACATAACCCGTCCACAAGACTGTTATAGTATGTACATATTTGTTAAAGAAATATGCCTTTGCAACATGTAAAGCTATAAAACATTTAAATTAAAATGATGAGCAGGAGCTACTGGCAGGCAGCGAAAGCCTGAAACTCATCTGAATCCCCTCTAACACTAATAAGGGCACTATTAAAATATTGTGAGAGATCAAATATGAGGTGAATTATTTTCTTTACTCACACAGTAGAGGTGTCCTGTGTTGATGGCTGTTGAGGTCAATCTGCACGTTGTTCTCAGGAGGGGAAACTCCTCTGTGTGTCAGCGCAGGACTTTCACTGATAAGCAGCAGCGCTAGTCTTAAAAGGATTAACTGAGGCTACATATAGCTAAGGCAAAGTGATTCTGAGGCGGCCGTGTGTTTAACCCCACAGAGGTAATGACAGGTCAACACACGTGTATGTATGTATGAATGGATGGATGGATGGATATACTGTACATGGATATACATCATCCATCCATCCCAATATTAAATGAGTATTTTAATTTACCTTGGAATTCTGAAAACGTACAGCTACATATGAAAGTCCGTAGCATCCTAACAGACAAATGCATGTGACAAAACTGTGTAAGGAGAAATTATTTAAAATGATTAGTTACAGCTTGTGAGTACAGACAATGACACTGCAGCAATGCCATTGATTGATCAAACAATTAGTTGATATTACTCATTTTGTAAAAGAAACAGAAACTTGTGAAAGTGAAGTAAAATATCAACACCACTGCAGACTATTGTCCTCGTCATTTTTTCATAAAGTCACTTTTAAAGCCATTCGTGTCCTACAGTGTGGGCTGTAGCTTTCCGATAGTCCACAACCCTTGAATGCAGCATTACCAGCTCACATGGCGCACCATCATGTGCAGTGAGAAGGTGAGTATCCGACAGAGAGACATTAACAACAACAAAAAGTCGGATTTCACGTGGGCACAAGAGTACAATTACCTCTTACTCTACTAGGAAACACAAATCTCCCTCCATGTGTCTTGAACTATTCGCCGCCATTCCCAGTTACAGGGGCTGCAGAGAAGATCCAAGTTTCAAATAAATTCGGTCTTTCTCAAAAACCTAAATTTAGAGACGCTAAATTGCTACTCGCAATGAAGTACAAGCAGCTGGAAAACCTGAGAAGCATCATCCAGGCCAAACCACAACAAATGAGTGAGTTTGTAAATATATTATCTATTTCTCATATGTTTTAATCTGGCTGCATTAATGTCAAATGCTGTATGCTTATTTTGTTTTGCAGCAGAAAAATACAGTGTTCATGATGCTCAGTGGAGTCTCCCGCAGAAGATAAATCATGCAGAGCAGGAGTGTGAGGGAAGTGTTCAGTTTGATTGGCAAAGGTATATCCGTCTGTATGTATTTTCTTTCATACAAGTGTAAAAACACAGTTTATATTCAATGAAAATGTTAATAGTGTGTTTCAATGCACAGTAAATAATGAGATGGTGGTTGACAAATTATTTAAAATACTTTTTTATTGTAATATGCCTGATTCTGATGATATATACTAGAGGCCTATAGTCTTACATCCACTGGTAAGGCTGTAACACAGCACCACCCCTATTACTGAAAAGGCCTGGAGAACAAAGCAGCATTGGCAACAGAAATGTCAGACCTGTGGGAGAAACAGCTGGTTGTCAGGAGACATAAGCAGACAAACATGTCCGTTAAGAAAGACCATCATTTAGGCAGTTCAGAGGCAAAGGAACCTTCGTGTCTCTGCATTGTTTGATGGAACACCCAGTTATTTCTGCACAGAAATGCCGGAAGCTCGAAGCAAATGATTACAATTATAAAGACACCCTCGCTGAAAAGCATACAGTATCCGATGTACCGTAACGTTTCTGTACGCAACAAGCAACATTGGGCCATACTCTATAAATATGGCAACAAACATTAAAAGCATATTCTTAATGTTATAAAAAGCTTGAGTCATGTCTGAAAAGTGTTCCATTGGCTGTCAGCATTGACACGTGTCACACAGTTGGGGGGTATTTTATCTACGCATTGAATGGTTGCATTTAAAGGGGATTATTCAGAGTAGAGTATCTATGACAGCAGCCTGTAGTAGATAGTGCAGGAACGGAGTGACACTTGGTGAGCTTTGTTGTGTACGAAGTGTTGGTCAATGTTGGTTGACAGTTTGAAAATGCCCTTTAATCAGATATTTCTGTTTAGTCCACTCATTCAGTTTAACTTGTGGATTGTGTGTAGTGGGTGTGCTCCCATTGTCCTGTTTTACTTTTACAAGATTCACAGATGTACACATTATTACATATAATATAGACTTTCCAACATCTATATAATATGTAGAGTATTAAATACATTTGAGGTATGTTTTTTTATTTAAGTGGTCAATTCCATTGCAAACTTAGTTTACTCTGGCAGTATGGACTACGGAACTGTGGCTCATTCCTAAATTGATTGAATCAACTGGTCGATTGACAGAAAATCAACTGTGAGGATTTGTTGCTCTTATGTGACAGCAAATCTGAATATCTTTGGGTTTTGGAGTGTTAGCCAGACAAAACAAGACCAAAAAATGAACTGATTCATTGTAAAAAACTATTGGCAGATTTATCCATAGTGTAATAAAACAGTTAATTGCAACCCTAATTCCTAAACATTCATATAAAAGACTGCATAAAAACGTTTCACATGACACTAGATATGCAATACAAAACAATCAATAAACAATACGTTACTGTGCTTTAACACAGACGTGTAACTCTGACAGGAGGAAACCCTGCATCCCCATCCACACCAGACTTCACCCTGTAAATAGTTTATTTTCTCAGTATATATACTTTGACTTGTCATTGAAGTAAGAAAAGTACAGGAGTTAGTAATAACATTAATAATGACCCTGTTCAATTCAAGTAAACCACGATAGTGTGACAGTGCGCCAGCATGCACAAGACCCTGAAACGGAATTCAGCTGTCATTCATTTCATTATTTACACCTGTGCTTTTCTTACTGTGACATGCCAAAAAGGTCAGTTAATAACATTAGCAGCAACATTGCTTGATCTATTCTATTAATATGCACATTGTCAGTAACAATTCAACGTTTTTCATCCCTTCAGTTTTTCTTTTGAGTGCAGTTTCTTTAATAAGTGCAGTTTATTCCTTGAGAGAGAGAGAGGCAGGTCTGGATCAGCAGCAGTCACAACCACATTGTCTATCTTAAGCGCATGCTGCTTGATACAGACAGTCGTGGTTATGGCCCATCAGTAACAACAAACCGGCCGTCAGACCGCTGAATCCCGGGACTATTGGTATCTTATGAAAGCTCTCTTAATCTGCTCGTAGCTCATAAACATCACGATGTTCCAGGAACCCAAACGGAGAAACGCGGGAATGAATCTATACAAACAATGAGATGAATCAAGAAAACATTTTACTTTCTGACATGCTCGCTTTTGATAACAACACTAATTTGATATTTTTATTTTATTTATTTGCAAAATAAAACAAAAACAGCAGAAACACAACGACAGAAGAAAAGAAGCAAGTTGTGCAGGTGAGATGGAAGGAATCCCATCTCAATAAGCTTCATAAGCAAATACAAAAGTCAATAGAATAGAAACCCTTTTTATTGTCATATACATATACACGAAATTTGACCTGTGCATTTGACCCATCCCTGTATATAGGGAGCAGTGGGCTGCCAATGACAGGCGCCCGGGGAGCCGGGGGTTCAGTGTCTTGCTCAGGGACACACAACACGTGGCACGTCCCAGTCGAGGATCAAACCATTGACCCCTGCGGTTACCAGACAACCCTCTTAAGCCAGTGAGCCACGGGGGCAACCGTGGCTCACTGGCTTAAGAGGGTTGTCTGGTCGCCCCCGTGGCGAACTGTAAACAGATGACATAAACAGATGACCTACCCCTTATAGAAAGCTGTGGGTCCCTCTTTCATCAGCATGATTAAGGCACAGTTAATAGCACCGCTGTACCTCCCAGGCGGTGAATTCATGATGCGTGTTTTCACCACATCCACCGGAGACACCACAATGGTGGTGCATAAACCTGCTGCGAAGCCTGCTGTGAAGTGGCACGGCATGTTGTCTGTTGGAAACAAAATATTACGGAGCCTGAAATGCGGGGGGGGGGGGACTTGATTTGATGAGTTTGCACTTACCTGTCATCAGGTTGTAATTAAGGATGAGCTCCTTAATTATGTCGTATGTCACCAGCTCACAGCAGTTTACGATGGCATTGCGAGTTATGTTTGTCAGACAACCTGAAAAGACAGTTCAAGCCATAAATTCTTAAGTGTCTGCTATATTGGCCCGAGAAAGCTAAGTTCTCCAGTCTACCTTTCCAGAGCCCTCTGACGCCCTCATCCCTGCCGATGGTCTTGTAGGCATCAAACGTGCTGCTGTATCTCTTCGCAGTGCCGCTCGCAGACAGGCGGACCTGAGCCTGGAGCCTGATTTTCACCACATCAGTGGGCTGCGCGAAGGCCACCGCCATCGCCCCCGTGGAGCAGCCTGCCAGCAGCCGAGTCCCAATTCCTGCATCTGTGATACAAGCAAAGACACTTGTTTTCCTCTACGATGCCACAAGCAAGTTTACACAGTGAATAGAGACTGAACAGGGGTGACGTTTTGATAATTATAATATGACTTTAAACAAAACAGTTTATCTGCAAACGATCAACAAGAAACAACAACATGCTCCATAGATTTCCCCCAATTATGAAGCTTCATTATAAGCATTTGCATTATGAAACACCCAGGACTGCTGCAAGAGAGGAGCATATTACACAGCGACAAAGATGCTCGTTAACTGTCAAACTGGTTTAGCTGGTTCTGTGCAGAAAGACACTGAGGTGAAGCACTGGATGTGGAACAGGTAAGGCCTCCAGCATCAACATAAATCTCATACCTGAGAGAGGAATCTGCCCTTCCCCCGACATCCTGGAGCTAGTTTTCTGTAAAACCAGTATTTTGAGCACGAGCGTCCGGCTTTCTATTAATTGCATGAGTCTGTTTTGCAGTTATATTATCAGGATTCTTTTATTCATCCTACAGTGCAGGTTGTGTTTCCTGACATTTGGGGGCAGTGAAGGAGACGTATCAATGCTCTCATTCAGTTAGCGCTGTATAATTGACTCTCACACAGTGGAAATGTCAAAATACCTGAAATCCCAATCATTGTGTTTGTCACTGCAGGTCAGAAAAAGTAATGATTAGAGCTGCAGCTGTTCATTTCATAATCAATCAACTGAAAATGAATCCGAAACCTGGATAATTTATTCTTTTTTTCAAGCAAAAATGTCAAATATTTGATGGTTCCAACTTGTGTAAAATTGACTTAACTTGAATATATTTGGGATATAGCATAGATAAAGATGCTTTATAGACCATAATAATGGGCAAATTTAAAAGATTAAGTGAAAATGATTGTTAGTTTCAACCCAAGTTATGATCCGAGTGTACCAGTTCACTGACTTGCACAATATCCCATGTTTACGCTTGTGCTGTAATGGACAAAATGGCAAATTATGATTCAACTTTCTGCTAATCAGGGAGAGAGAATTATCTCCACTGCTCGACTGAACCATTTGGACACCTACTCTCTGACCCGTTGGCGTAGACTTGCTTCATGGTGTCATACAGGCCGATGCGGACGGAGGCGAAGCACGCCTGCCGATGCAGCCCTGCCACCAGTCCATTGTAAAGACTCCTGGGGCCCTCGGTCTTCGCTATGGTGAAGATGGTGCCGAACACACCTCTGTATTTGATCATTTGGCCTTCCGGTGAGGGCTTGGATTCACCTTGAATCTAAAGTCACATAAATGCACAACAAAATGTTCAAAACATTCCCTCACAGGTCACTAATGATATGTGGAAACTGTGGCTATAGGGGAAACAAAGACGTGCCTTCAGTTGCAATAATGTCATATTTACATGCCTATTATCACTTTCCTTTCAAATTGTTGACATGTTGCAACATGCATTTGTGTTAAGATTGTTCTCCTGTTCAGCCTGCTGAAAAGCAATGCAACAAGCATGGCTGTACATTGAGTGCATGCCTTGTTCCAAGTAATGTTGGTGATGTAAGGACCTTAGGGGGGGAGGAATTCAAAATCTTTCTTATAGGTACAAAAGTGTTCGCGTCAAACTTTACTTAAAGTACCAAAAGTAAAAGAACTCTTCTTGCAGAATGACCTAATTCAGAATAATGTATATCACATTACTGGATCATAATTATTGATGTATGTAAGTTTATATACTGGGTATCTATTCATAACAAAACAAGAACATTTGTAAGTAGATTATATTTATTTATTGATGATCTAAATCTACAAAATAACCACAGACCACCATGTGATGACATGACATTTGCAGAACAAATATACAGATGTTTAAGGAGGCTATACTCACAAATATCTGACGGGACTGGTTGAGGGTTTAATGACCTCAGTATTTCAAACAGAGAATGGTTATCACTGACTGTATGTAAGCTACAGGTGACAGTCCTCACCTGCAGTCTCACTTTGGCAATGTCCAGGGGGAAAGTGACCAGTTCAGCCACGCAGCCAGCTGTTCCGGCTGAAAAGATCTTGACAGCGACTGTTGAGGACAGATCAGCAGCTCCTCCACCGACCATGATGAATGAGCTCAGAGGATCAACAGTCTTGTGAACTAAATAAACTGCAGACTAAAGCAGCATCTGTCCCGTGTTTGCATTTAAGAATGATATCCTAGTTAATCCCACAATTTAGACACTTGAACATTCATCATCTGCCCCTCCATGCCAGAGCCAGTCGGGCTAGCTACTGCAGCCGACGTCAAGTTTCAGGTATTGGAAAAAGTTTGTCTTGTAAAAGCCAAGCCTCCGCAGAGGGGTCCAGCCCCTTCCTGCATGGCACCACCCCGCACGAGAACAAGAAACACGCCACACGCAAACAAATTGCCAACAGCTTTTGGCAAAGGCCGGTTGCGCTGCTTTTAAAACCACAAGCCATCACACACTACCAGGCATTATTAATGTACATAATAGTATGTACATTATATGCTGAACGCGCATAAATTGAGTTACATACTGTTCTACAATGCGCCTGGAAAACCATACATACTTATTTTGATGAAGACAGCATTTTAAAACTACCAATATATCCAGTTATACTACTGGTACAGAGGAAACCCTTGACATCTTTCCACATGTACTGTTGATAAGTCTTCGGGTGAACATCTCATGTATTTTTGAGCTATTTCACCTCTTACCAAACAGAAATGAAGCACGGGTTCAAACAGTCAGGACATGAATCTTAATGTAGCCTGAGGCCTGTTCCAAGAAGCAGGTTCTGGTATGACAAAAGAACAGTTAAATTTATTTAACTTAATTTATTCATAAAAATAAAAAATGTTACATTTAATTTACATGATCTGAAACCACTGAGCTATACAACAGTTAAAAAACACCACGTACTAGTGACTGTCATCAAAGTGAGCCGCAAATATTTTTGATATTCTTTCAGTCTCCTTCTTCATGGATGACGGCGACATGTTGGGGCGCTGTCGAGGACCTCTGTGAGGCGGGATGCTCGGCCCCTGGGAAGATCAACACAGAAACATACCTGCAGTGTGAGTGCTGCAGCAAATAATGAGCCTAAGAATATGATTTTCTAGTGTATTAAAAAAACAAACAAGGCGTACTGCTTAGTCACAGGATCATTTATTATGTGTGTGGTCACATAAGAGCGACTGCTCAAACAGAGCAAGCCTTTTTCTGGCTCAGCAGGCTCGTCACGCGTCCCTCTGTATTACTTGAAGTACAATAAGTGACCAGTTTGAACCGGCTCTTTAAAAAGGTCCTTCCCTCAAAGACGGGCACACCTCCCACCTCAGACTCCGGCACCAACACATATCTGATATCTCCACACCCTCCTTGAAGCTGGATTCATTTACAATGGTGTGATGCAGAAGTACATTTCCATCTCTGCTGAGTGGGAGTAACCCAGCAGACCTATTAGACACTGGGAAGTACTCTGGGGAAACGTGTGCATAATATTAGTGCGCTTCCTCAGTTGTACATAACATCAACAATGAATACCTTTTTTACAATGACACCATAAGGCTGTTTTTAATGAGTGGAGAGTCAATTGACACTGCTATTAGCCGCCGGCTCGGCCGTCTCCATGTTGGGTGTCGTGTTGCTCTGAATTCTGTGTTGAGTCCTTTAACTCACGATGTGCCATTTGACAAACCAAACCACCTTTTACCGGACTGGTTTTGTTGTGTTGCAATTTTTGTTCAGCGCAGTGCGCAAATGCCTGAGCCCTGACGGTTGATGATGGATTAATACTCAGGGCAGAAGGGAGTGTTTTATTCTCTAATGAAACAGCCACCGCATACCTGTGGTTACATCAGAGCAGTGTTCTTGAATAGAGTGAACTGGAAGTGACTCACGGGATAATGACACATTATTTTGTTGATCTGAAGACCGTTCACACTACTTTGTCAACTCTTTTCCCAAAGCTTAAGGCTACAGACACAACGTGTTAAAAGAAAATGTGACCGGGAAAAAAACCATTAAGACTTCAATAGAGACTGAATGAGGGCCGATAGATGACACATGACACAAAACAATATATGTACTCACGATCTTATGACACAGTATGTACAGCATCTTGTTTAAATATTTGTACAAGTCAGATAGTGGGTGGGCCCCAAGCTGTTAATGGTGGAAGTTCAATTATACTAAACTTTAGCTGATCCAGGGTCAGTATTCTTGACAGGTCTGTGTTCAGTATGCGTCATGTGTAAAGTGATCTATTAATAACACAGTTTTTGCTTGGCAGTTTGGCCCTGATGTCAGGTCAAACATATTTCCTGGAGGACTGTTCGAAATGTAAGAAAAATCCTGAATACTCAGAAGTAATAACTGAAACAGAGATATTCCGGGACTCAGTGAGAGGGGAGTGAAAAGTAAAAGGTGAAAGGGAACGAGTGAGTAGAGCTGGTGACAAATACTCACCGGGCCACTGGCCGCCTGGGAGAAAGAAGGCGCTAAACGTATGACTCTCATAGATGCCTCCAGTTGGTGAGAGGGAAGGAAGAAATTAGGGACCTCCACAGGGACCAAGCTGGATGGTGAATGTTAAAAAAACAATTAAATAGTATGATGGCCTCCCAATTAAGATCAATGAGAAAGACTTTGGTTTTATCAGACCTCTGCAGTGTCTCTCTTTAGTCAGCTGGTGTTTATTCGCCTCAACATCCAGTGTACCAACTGTACTGCCGTTAGCTGCAAACAGACTGTATGTTACATTTTAGGAGTGTGTCTGTGAGTGTGGTCTTTAAAGTTTGTTTAAAAAAAAGCCAAAATGCGCACAACTTGTTGAAACATTTTTATCTTGTGGGGAGACGTCTTTCTCTCCAAGCTAATTTGCATCTTCCCACTAACTTCACACGCAAAGTCTGAACAAACAGTTACAAACTAAGTCACACAAAGAACCAGTGACAGCGGGTGGCTGCATCTGTTCATGACATTACACCTGCATGTCAAAGGTGGAGCAGACTATGAGTGTTACAATCTAAAATGATCCTCTAAAACAAATGATTACAGCAACAACTAATCTGATATCCAGACAGACAACAACAAATATAGATCAAGGATACGGTTGGAGTGGAATGTCCACGGAGCATGAAGCATCATGGGTATCTATGGTGGGTGATGAAGCTCTGTCACTTGACTCCTCGTTGGGGCTGTTGGACTCTTGTGCTCGTCTTTCATCAAAAGCTTGTGATGTCCTTTCACCATCTCTCTCTGTGTCTGAACCGTCTCCTGCTGATCCATTAAAACTGTCACTTTCTTCACTTTCTTGTCGTCGGGCACATTTGTGTTTACCGCCACAGTCATGAGTTACCATCTGCCTTCTCTCGTCCTCATCTTCGCTCAGAAATGGCTCCTCTGGCACCTCCAGAGAAACCAGGTCGGGGTCTGACAGGATGCTGGTCCAAGGACTGGTTTTGTCTGTTAAAGAGGTCACCTCATTGAGAGGCCTCGGCTCCACCACAACCTCCTCGTAATCTTCATCTTCCTCATCATCATCATCATCATCATCATCAGCTTCCTCATCCTGTGTGTTACCCATCCCGTCTTCGTCTGTCCCTTCTTCGTTTTCCTCCTCGGACACAGTAACCTTGTAGTTGCGACTGTCCTTTTCTTCCTCAGGCTCAGAGTCGGTGTGGTCTTCAGACATCTTTGGCAAGTGCAGAGGAGACACATCTTCTTGGATAGAATTTGAAGCTCTGCGTGGACTGGAGATACTCTCAGGGAGAGTCTGAGCGTTGTCGTCTCCAACAGGGGAAGTTGTTGAGCTGCTCTGGGGATCTGAGGGAATCGTTTCGAGGTGGTTTCCTCGTAGACCTGGATGAAGAGGACAGTAATGATTTGAGCAACACTGTCTTGAGAAGATCAGGCAGATTTATTATCATTTCATACTCTCTTTGTTTTTCCAGTTATCATTAAGTGCATTCACGGTCATAGTTTTAAGGAAATATTTTTCCTGTTCTTTGTCAGTAATCTCTAAAAGTCACCACGGACGTGTTTGTGACGTGTTCATGGCTCAGCAGGCTGTTTAACTCTTTGCGTCCGTTGCGCAGCGACTGGCACCTGTTCAGTTTGGAAAGTGGTTTGCGGATCCGGTCATGTCAGCTTTACACCATGACTCAACTGGACTTTGCCAAAAATCTAATTTTAGAATTTGATGCTTTTCTTCAAGTGTTATCTTTAAGTTTTGGACTGTTTGGTCAGATAAAACAAGCAATTTGAATTCATCCCCGTTGGAAAGTATACAGATCAAATAATAAATTGATTAATCGAGAAAATAATGTGCAGATTAATGATGAAAACAATCATTAGTTGCAGCACTAAAGTACAGTATAACAACTGTAATGGCATGGGTACTTTTAGAGTCACAGAAATGCAGTGTCAACTTTATTCCACTAGTCAGAAGGTCAGAAGGTACAGTGATGCCTCCATTCATGGTTAAAGTGTTTAAGCTTAACAGTAGACTGTGTCCACAATGAACTCTGGGTCAACTGTCCTAGTTTACCCAACCTTGATCGGGTACAGAATGATCTGCCAATGCCCAGATTGCTAAATGGCCTGCCAAGAATGATCTTTAAATGGTAAAATGACAACATATTGGACATTTAAGAAAAAAGGTACCATCATTTGTAACAGTTTTAAATGCTAAAATGATCTCACTTGAGATCTACCGACTACTACTGAAGGAAAACATTGCTGGTAATTTCAGACCCATTAAGTGGACGCCCTTTATCATGTAAAAGAGCTCACCACTAGTGATATTGTTGACTTGTCCAACTAAGTGGTTGGACTTGAGAAGAAGCTGACATGTGTCCGTCTCCGTGTCCCTCTGTTCCTCATGCTTGGCGTGACAGTCCTGCTCACTCATGGACGGGAATGTGGGTGTTGACATCTTACGGCTGAAGTATCTCTGGATGTTGTCCAGCTCACTTAGTTTTTTCCTGTAAAAAACAACGAGGTGTCCAGTCAAAGCTAATGTTTCTTAAAACAAAAAAAGCAAACAATCACTTCATGAATTGTAATGGGCTGTATATCTGAGGAATGATACCTGAGTGCTGAAAACAGAAATGAGCTGGAGGGATTGATGTCAGCAGCACTGCTGCTAGAGACAGAATGAGCTGCTGTTTGCTCCTGCAGACTCTGATGGTAATGACGTACGTTGTCCATGTGCTCAAAGTGCCGGTCACTCTCACTTGACCTGAACAGAAGTACAGACGATGAGTAAATACATCAAATTATTTTGCCAATTGTTTTGTTGATCTCCACCTCTCCCTCCTCCACCCTCCCGTGGGTTTTCTCCTGGCATGCAGGGTTCTCCCAAATAAAACAAACAAAATCACATAAAATCAAATCAATGTTCTATGTTTCTACCTCTCTAATTAAATATCGTATTAATACAAGTGTATGACATGGTGGTGACTATAAACAAGTAGTACTGCAATCTGTTTAAGTTTAAGTGATTTTAACAAAACTGAAACTGATCAATACAATTATCAAAGTTACATCATAAAAGAAGTTCTAAATGGTATTTGAGGTTAAAGACGGGAGCTGCTTCTGTAACAAAGATGATATTCTACAGTAAAAACGTGACCTTCATCACTGATGGGTTTATGGATATTTTTAATATTAGCATTATTTACCGGTATTATAATTGAATTATTAACAGACAGTTGTAAACTACTTCCACATGTTTTCTTTGTGATTGTGAATCACTGCTTCATGTGTTGAACACATGAAGCTGGACAGAATCTACGTATCTACATTTAAGATGCAAAGTGTCTAATAATAGTACGAGTATCAATACTAGTACTATCGGTACTCTTATCGGTTCTTTTTGATTATTTGTGAGAAAAAAAAAGAGAATTAATTAAAAAAGAATCAACATTGCTTTATTATGTATATGTAAACAAATAGTGTTTAAACAGCAACAGCAATTTGTTTTTAAATAACTCACTATTGTTGACTCTACTAATCTAACAGTTCTAAGACACTCATTCACCCTCTAATGCACACGTGTCAAACTCAAGGCGAATCCGGCCCGCCGCGTCATTTTATGTGGCCCGCAAATCCACTCGCTCATTTAAATTGTACTAAGGCTTAAAGTCAGGTTTAATTAAGGGCGTGGCCACTTTGAGTGACAGGTGGGGGCCGTCTCAGGTCGCTAGCTGTTAGCTGTCTCCTCTGCTGCGTCACCTGAGCCCGCCTCAGCTACACACCTCTTTGGCCATTTTGGGATTAGCCGGGAGTTAGTCTGTGTCGTCACGAACAAGGTGGCGTCGGCCGGAGCCGTCCACTCCGAGCTTCACAATGGCTCTTCAGGAAACAGAGACCACGTCCATATTTCATACAGTCTTTGGTAATTGTTCTACAAACCTTTCAGAGAACAGCCCGTCCGTGTGGTCAGGTGACGAGATCTTCTGCTCGGGGTATCGGCTGATGTGAGAGGGGAAGCTGCTGTATGTGGCTGTGGTATGGTAGCTGAGAGGGAGTGCCTGGAATAAAGCTTGCTAATAAAAAGATTTTAAAAAAAAAATTATCCATCATGATTACAATTAGACATTAACAAGTTGTTGTTGTTTTTTTACTGTATGTATGAATACTCTCTCTCACCGGCGAATTTTTGGAAGCTTCTTCAGTCGCAGTTTTTCTCTGTTCCCTGAGATCTTGGACCCCCTTTTGTGGAGTGATGGACACTTTCAGCTGGCCGTGACACTGACCACTGAAGTCTGTGATGTTGTACCAACCACACACTGACTGGAACCCACAGACTAAGGGGGACAGGTCCACAGAGGCAAATCCAATAACCCTCTCTGATTCTATGGAAGAAAAAACAACCCGAGAGTGAATTGATACATCAGGCAGATCAATGTAATATACATCATGAAGGGAAACTGCTTCCTGTACCTCCTTTGTGCCAGACTTTGAACACGAGAGACTGTTGTGGATCGACAAGTAGCTGCTTTGAAAGCCTGTAAATTTGATACAAATCATCAGCCTGATATGTGATCGTTCCGATCATGGATCTCCTCAAAGATTTTAGTTAATGTCTGTTATACAACTCGACCTGCACTCATGTTGATGGTCCCACGCAGGGCAGTCAGTGTTGCCTATGACAGCTGTGGACACTGGTTCAGCAGAGTCTGCAGTGACGTACAAAACACAGCAGCATGGTGACCCTTCACTGCGCTCTGCTAAGGGACAGCCTGCCAGAGAAACATAACACACATTATTATCAATTATAACATATGTTTAAAAAAAAAAAAAAAAAAAAAAAAAAAAAAAAAAAAAAAAAAAA
>NW_022280102.1:9648-31889 GCF_004355925.1 Anarrhichthys ocellatus | reverse complement strand
AAAAAAAAAAAAAAAAAAAAAAAAAAAAAAAAAAAAAAAAAAAAGACTTCAGGTCACAAGGTCACCCTTCAGATTCAGGTGCATGGCGCGGTCCACTGCAACAGTCACAGGGAACGAGTCATCCGTGCTCATTTCTGTGTGCTGCACCGATGTGATGTCTGGAGTTGTTCTGGAGGATTTATTCTTGTGTCTGCTTTGTGATGTTTTGGGTGTAGTGGGCGAGGGGGCTCGATCTGCTGCTTCCACCTTTTCTGATAAGAGCTCCTCCTGGCTGTCTGAGTCCACTTGGGGGTCAACTCGAGCAGGGACTGTCCCCACTTCCACAGGGACAGAACCTGCCGTCAGTGTGATGTGCACCCTGAGAGCAGCCCCTTGTAGATCTGCTGCTGAGCGTCTGAACAGTGGATACACTCCTGTAAAGAAATACAGCGATAATGTTACTACAGCAATGACAAACAGTTAAATTATAACACGAGTAGTAATTTCTTACCACTGAGAGTAAGCTTCTGCGTGGCTGTCTTTGCCAGAGAGGACAGGTCGACAAACGCTGAACCCACCAGTCGGTCTGTGTCTCGGGGCCTTTGGGTTTTGTCTTTTGTGAAGGCAACCCACACCTGAACCTCCAGCTTTTCCTCTCGAAGATACCACATCAAGGGCTGAGTGCTCCTCAGCTCCACAGTTCTCCTTTCCTGGAAAGCCACCGTGGCCTGGCCTGCCTCCTCAACAGAGGGGTGTTTCATCTGGGAGCAGAAGGCCTCCTGGTCGTAGAACTTGTACCTGAAGTAGCAGTAGGTGGAGCGCTCCAGCTCACTGAGGCCCGGCAGAAGCAAGCAGTGGACAGGTATCCACGCTCTGGGCATCGAGAAAGTCAAAGACATTTCTCTTACGCCGTCTTCCCAAGCTTCTTCATCAACTTGTGTTTCATTATGTTCTATTTCCCAGCTCAAACCCCGAGCAGCTTTAATGACTCTTTCCCTGTCTGAGTGGTGGGCGAAGTTGGCGGAGATCTCGAGGCCCCCGGCCAAGATGTGCTGGTGCAGAGAAGAGCTTGTTTCCTGAGGTATATACACTCCAAACCAGCCAGAAATACCTTTATATGTGGAAAAAGAAACAAAAATTTTCAAGTTTCTGTCAGAAAAACTATTGGACCCAGCATTCACCGAGAGTGCAGCATACCTGTTCTTTTATGGATGAGATCAGCGAGAGGTATTTTCACTGTGCCCAACACCACATCCTTAGGTTTACAAGTGTGCACCGCTGCAACAAATATCACAAAACAAATTAGTAACTTACAGATATTATTGACGAACATTTACAAAATCACTGCTTCAAATCACTTACAATCTATAGAATGTGGTAAATAAAACAAAATGAGCTTTATACACCTTTGCGACTGTCTCTGTTCCAGACAGTGAAGACAGCAGAGGCTTCCTCCAGCTGCTCAGCCAAGCTGCAGGTTTCTCCGCTGCTCCTCACAGACAGCAGATCACAGGTCAGCTCCATGTGGTGGTCGAACTCCGGGCAAAAGGTCCTGGCGGCTACGCGGGTGCACCTCCTTTCACTCTCAGGCAGGAAGGAGAGCTCGACTGTGATGTAAGAGTTCACTCCCACACCAGCAAAGTAGCTGAATCTTTCATCTTGTTCTGATAAAACCCTGAAACAAAAAGGCAGAAGCACAACATTTGCAAATACTTTCTGTGTGATGCCGTGAGGATTTGAAATCTCTGCTGCTGAAACATTTGCTCTCAGACCAACGGTTTTATGTTTGATAGCATTGCTAAGGGGAATTTCCATTCCATAAAAACAAATAAAGCTCCCGATAGGACGGTGGTAGGGATGTACCTTGCTGCGGCCTGCAGACCTGATGCTCGGTGCACTTGAACCACGAGTGTCACAACACGAGAGGCTGCTCCTTTACCAGTCTGACGTTCAGGTCTGACTGGTCGGTGCTTGTACCGAACGCACACATCTAGTAAGCCTGAGAAACACAACAGATCAGCCACAACTTATAGAATACTAGACGTGTCAATGCATTCTATCATGGCCATCACTCTGAGTGTCTGTGTACCTGAGGGCTGAGGCTGATGTCCTGTGGGACTGTCTGTCCTGGGAATCAGGGGCAGGGAGAACAGCTGAGCCTCATTAGGATGCCGTCTCTGCATGGTGACCATGGCACACAGCTTGGACAATGGAAGCATTCCTTTGGCCACAAGCTGATCTCGAACATTTGGATAATAATATCTACAGACACACACAATCCTTCATATGAAAGCAGTAAGTATGAAGTCATATTAAGATATGAAATTCCAATAACAACCACAAACCTGCACCAGACTTCAAACTGGACACCCCCTCCACTGCTTAGGCCTTGACTAGAAAGAGAGCTGAGCAGCAGCCTCTGAACAGGAACTCCTTCAGGAGCCAGAAGCACATGAGTCTCAGTGTGTCCAAACACCGGGTCAGGGACACAGAGAGTTGTGGTGGTACGAAACAGCTTCAGGTTCACGCCTGTTGGAGACGAGATACAGGTCAGACTGACGCAGAGGGAGGAAAAACGTCTTGGGAAATTCTTTATGGTGAAGGTTTTATACAAAATGTCCTTACTACTCTCTATGAGGCTTTGGTCCAATTTTGCAGCAGGGTCCCCCTCCTGACAGGGGAAACTGTACTGGACGTAGCAGTCAGCCTCACCCCAAACTGTGGACTGCAGAGGTGTCAGCCCATCAACCTTCTCCACTCTAATCACAAACAGATGCTCTCTCATAGTTTCCTCTTGTGCTGCTATCACCTGAGGGGGAAACACAATAGAAACAAAGACACTTAGTTGACAGATTTCTGAGCTGACGAAGCTGCACAGACATATACAGTTTACAGTAATGTAAGAATTCAATGAGTCTGAGCCTTTTCAGACGATACTAGTATGAGATTTCAGTGCTTAACATTTTCATGACTTCAGTATGATCTCAAATAATCCACATGAATCAAACATAAAAAGGCTAACATGCTTCACACATACTCAATTATTTTTTAAATATCTAAATAGAAGCAGTGTTTACTGACTAACTTGTTTGTAATATGTATACTAGTGCAGTTTTTTTTTGTTGTTTTAATAAGATAAATTCTCAAAGAACTTCAGGGTTTCCACTGTTTTCTAGAGATCATCTTCCAGGAATTTACCAGGACATCTTCGGTGATGAAAAGTGCTTTACACTGTATATTCCTCTCTGTGGAAGTCTGATTTAACATGCAGTCTTTGGCTGTAACTTATCTATGAAATCATCTCTTCAGTGCTTAGAAATTATGAAAAAGTGATGATAGATTAATATAATAGTAAATTGCATGCGACGTGACTTGGGGGTGTGTTCACAGTCTATTAAAAGAACTCTCATCCGTTGACTACCATTTCAATGTTAATATGATCCTGAGCATAATTTTGCCCTTTCACGTGGCAATGCTTTCCATGTTGGGGAGCTGTGATAGATAGACTGGTAGTTTGTTCTCAGGAAATCAGGTAAAAAATAAAAAATAGATCACAACAACACAACATTCTCCAGGACATTTGAATCCTAAACTTTTTATGAACCTTTGGACGTTAATGCTGATCTGCAATCATCTGTTTGACAAGAACACATACACAAAATGCTTTGAGCATTCTCTCACAGAAATGAGCACAGACCTTTTTTTGTGAATGAGGCTGGTGATCAAGCAGATGAACTGGTCTCATGACATGAGACAAGCGGTCGTAATCTTCATCCCTTGCGCGCTGGAGGGCAACTATTTGCTCTGATCGGCCCATAGCCAAAACAACCCTGAGGTGTCCTTTACAACTACCTGAGAACACATCAATGACTGGCATGTAGCAGTCCACCCCTAAAACAGGGTACTGTGCCTGGAGAAGAAGGTGGGTGATCTTTGGATCCCTGGAGGGAAGAAAAACAGAGAGGAGGGTTACTCGTCTCACGCACAGCCTCACTGTGGCAGGCATGTTGGAGTCCACATTTAGAATGTGTTTGTAGTGTAATTTGTGGTGGAACATTCCTGGAGTTTCATTTTGAGAATTCAATAAATTGAATGCATTGAGGATAAAAGACAATATATGCTATTTGGAGGAGGACCATAGCGCCTCCCGGAGGGCAGGTTACGTAAAAGATCCCCAATTACCAAAAAGTTGCAAATAAGTTTTCTGTTGATTACTACTCATTTACTGTAAAAGTTGCCAACAACACTGGAAATATTGAGTGACCTTTCTGTGTCAATTCAAACCTAATCACAAAGTTTAAACAACTTGCCTGAATGACATGTAGAACTGGTGGAGCGGTACTTTAACGATGCCGAGGAGTCGATCCTGCCCTGAACTTCCCGTCTTCTGCCAGACCTCGATTACCATCACATTATTATTCATCCGCTCCAGCAGCTTAGTTCTTAAGGCCACAGGCGTCACCTGAGACAAGGGATGAAGACCAAAATATATCATATGGGTCACAGGGATTCTGCATTTACAAGGTAGGAGAATTCTGCTTCCTTTGAAGCCTAATAAAAGAATGTAAAGATGGTTACAAGCTTCGATCTCCTGGGCTAACCTGAACAAAGTTGAAACAGGGATTTGCCTGACCCCAGCTGATGACAGATCTCGCCGTCTCATCACACCAGAGTTTACAATTCAAGTACACGTTCGGAGCCTGCATGGGCCCACAGTTGAAGTTCTTTCCATCTGGCACCATGAGTAACGTATGCAGCAGCACCTCAGAGTCCTCCTCCACCTGCTGCAGTGATATACGAGGAGATGTGTGGCGTCCGGGGTGGGGAGAGGGTTCTTTCGAGGGTTTCTGAGGAGTCCAAACATTCAGCCTGGGATCTTCAAAGGAGTGAGCTGGTAACTTCTCCCGATCAACGTCAACATGTTGAGACCTGGAGCTGGTCCCTCTCTGCGGACCGGGTGCAGTTTGTGAAGGTGATGCGTCTCTCTGAGCCTCCTTGCTTCTACTTTTTTCAGAAGAGAAATCTTTGTTGGCTCTAACAAGTTCTAGTGAAACCTGAGAAGAACAATAGTATTACTTTTATGAAAGTCACTTGGATAACAAATATCAGGCTTGTAAACATGAACTCAAGTAGATTACCTTGAGAGGTCCAATCTCCTGTGTTTCCCCGTTTCCTTGCACACTCTGCACAGGTAAGACGAGAGATTGACTCAGCTGCTTGCTCTGCAGCAGACAGCGCAGCGGGTGAACTGCCTCACCGATGGGAACCGGCTAAAAACAAGAGGAGCCAAGGTGACTTTATTCTTTAAAGGTATTTTATTTGTTTTACACGGAAGCTCTAGTTCATAAGAGAGTCACATTTAGAAGCTGTGCTATATAACATTATAATTTATTATCCAAGAAAAACTCACAAAAGAACAACACATTTAAGGACTTACTTTCTTTTGGTCGCTCTTTCGTGAGTAAACCTTGAAGATCAGATCAGTTTCCCACCATTTGTTCACTGTTGCTGTACTGAAGTGGACAGGAAACACAGAGTGCTGATGGAACTTCACCGCTAAAACACAAAGAAGAGTGAGTCAGAGTCAGTCCCAAACCCGTACCAGTGTTTCTCACTCAGATAGGTTTCAATAAGGCAGATTATAAAAGTTCATACTTCCTGCTGCGATTTTACTGGCAACAGCTCGGGTCACCTCTCCATCTCCACTGTTTCTACGATCATGTCGACCGGAAGTGGAGGCCATTGGGAACACGTACTCAATAAAATATGTGCTAATGAAAAAGAGAGGAGATATCACAGCTTTTTTTTTTTTTTACTAATAACTGAAATGTTATTTCAAAATAAGATGAAAATATTGTTAAATGTTTTCACCCACCACTTCTTGCTGGTTAACGGTCGGGGAGGTTTCCCTTTGCTTGAGGTCTTTCTAGGTGTGGTGGTTGTACTGCCGGTAGGTACGGTCAGGGAGTCGATGGTCACTCTCGCCAGTCTGATCAAACTCAGCAAAGTCACCTGCTCGGCACTAACACCAGGAGGAATACCACCAGCATCTGCAGACCGCTGAGGCTCTGGGTTTGAACTGGACACAGTCAAAATAAGACAAATAAGTGTTTTAAATGTACAAAAGGTGGTACGTTTACATCTAGTCTATTCTTGTACTGTATGTTTTTTTCTGTGCTTTACGTCTGATCTATATCCTGGTACCTTGTGTGAAACTGGTTTAGTATTGAGGAAGAATGCAGCAGTTCGTCCACTAAAAGTGCTTATTTTTGCCACTGACAGGATAAGATTGTTATTATAAATGTCTTACAACATTAAGACGATTTTCTTGGCTTTTTCTTTCCGTTACTGTGTCATGTAACCAGACGACAACGGTGAAAATGTGAGTGAGAGTTGGAGAGAGGAGTGCTACGGGACACTGGTGCTGTCGGAGTTTGTTGTGTTGGAGTACAGAAAGCTAAGCTTTGTATTATTTAAAATAATTTCTATGGTGGTTGCAAGGCAAGATTTAAAACGAGGTAAAGAAAAATGTTGTATTTCTCTGTATGGTCTGTACACGTATAACAACAATCCCAGCCTGTCAGTTGCAAAATAAAGCACTTTTAGTGGACGTAAATTGACGGTGAGTGATTACGTTGCAACCAGTTTAGCAGCTGCCTTCTGCAATGATCTCCCTCAATACTGGTCCAATTTCAAAAACTCTTGTCCCCATTAGTCACTTAGACACAAAAACAGAAAAAAATAGGGTTGCCCTTAAACAGCATGTAAAGGGCCTTACCCTCCAGTAATCCTGTGTGCAGACTGCGTCAGCTGGGTTTTACTCGAGGACACTGTTCCTTGGCCCTCCGCCTCAGTGTCCTTTGGTCTGATATCTGACATCTAAAAGACAACAGAACAATAAAAAGATTAAGAATACCGACGGTGCTATTACACATAAAACATGCTTTTCCCCTGACAATCATCAGGAAATAGTCTACTTACTGGAGTTTTGTAGAACAAATTTTCCAGTAAGCTCTGATCATATTGTGGATCGCTGAGCTCACTGTCCCCACACACACTGCTATGGTCAGACAGAGATCCAGGGAAGGAGTCATCTCCATCCCAGAGAGGCAGAGGAGATGTGTTTAAGCTAAACAAAAAAAAAAGAAAAAGAAAGAAAAAGTACAGATGTTGGAAAGAAAAAAACTGCTTACATTACATCTCTGGAAGCAGATGTAAACTTAAGTACCTGCCGAGGAGCAGGTCCACAGCTCTGTTGTCCATGTCAACAGGACAGTCTAAGCTGCAGTCTGAGATTACAGCAACATCATCAGAGTGCTTGAGAGTTGAATCAGCATGAAGAATATTCTGAAGAAACACCCCAGCGGGAGAAGGGAAGGGCCTGCAGACAAAGGAATTATTATAGAATGTGCATTGTAAGATGATGGAAAACGTTGTTGTTGTTGTTGTTTCTTTTACAAACTTGGAAGGTGGCAGGATGTTATCCTTTGGGAGAGGTAGTGGGGTGTCTTTCAGAGCCGGGGCAGAATCCATGTCATATTTCAAAGCTGATACCACCATAGCATTTCTGAGCTTGTTCCCACGCTCTAGAATAACTGAGATGAGAGAAAACATTGGGTATTTGTGAGGAGACAGTCAATTTTGTGTGTTTATTGTTACTGTATGTACATCTGATGAGTAGTCAAGCTGCAACCAACCTGACAGGATATCAGTGGTTGCTTGGCCACAAGGCTCCTGACTTGAAGGATTCACAGCAGTTTGACTGTTCTGAGATCTGTTTGTTGTCGGCATCTGGTTCTCCAGTGACTCTTCTTTGTCTTTCTGGGCATTTTGGAAATATAAGTGGTCTTTCCCTCTGAAAATATTAAAGCGAGATATACAGTAAGATTATTATGCTCAGATTTAAACTTACTACCAGTAGGCTCTTAATACAACGCACAGGCAGTTGAGTATGAATGGTATCAACACAACAGCAACAACTTCAAACCTTGGAGTGTTCCCACTGCTGCTCACAGCTGATTCTTTCCCACTGCCAGCTGAGAGCAATCTGGGCCGTGAAGGCACAGGCAGTGTGGTGATTGGCGGTTTTTCGATGCTGATATCTGTGACGGGACCTGAGCTGCTGCTGTCATAGGCTTCTGTGAGAGGCTCCAAATTAATGGAAACCTGAGGAGGTGAAAACAAAAAAGCTAAGATGTGGTTTTAACACTGCAGGTGCAAAATTATAACACCTTGAACCTCACAAAGGGGTGCTCAATAAAATCAATCGTTTGTTTGCCATTGGATACAAGTATGTTAACAGGCTTAAGAGGTTTTAAAAAGCATTATGCATCCAATGTTTTAGGTTCCCCTGCCTTTCAAAGTTACTTGTGATGCTCTTTTGGTCACAGTCACAAAAAAAGTCACAGCCACAGAACAGCAACCCTGCAGCTGGTAGAGATTAATTGTCTTGCCTAACGCACGTCTCCCTATCCACTACTCTTATAGTATATCAAACATGCACAAATGCGGTTGGCAGGTCAATGTGAATTCAGGTTTCCACTCACCTGTAACTCTCCCAGCTTCTCAGATGTCGGAGATACAAGGGTGTAAAATCCACTGATGGGGTGTGACAGAGAGAGACGAGAGATGCCCGCAACCTCAGCCCGTGCGATCGGCAAATGATCCGGTTTGGTCAGAACTTCCAGCACCAGCGAGCTCATATCTGTTCATCAAAGACAGGTTAGTGGCTGATTTTAAACATTTGAAATGTAAACATATCAAAGCCTTCTTAGTTACCCGTCAGATATGAGGTGAACTGCTTTGGCCCACAGCGGATAGGGAAGCGGGATGTGGTCTTGATGGTCTTCTGTGACGGATGTGATCCATCTCTCGGAAAGAAGTGCGTCCCGTTTGAAGACTCTCCCCACCAGCGCAGCCTGACGAATGTTGCAGATGGAGGCTTGTGAGCGGTCCATAAAACCCGGCTTATTGTCACCCGCAGGAAGCATCGCAGCTGGCCCTCGACAAGAGGAGGAAGGCTGGTGGCGGGGGACACATCACTGGGGACTGCAAAGAGTTATTTTTATTATAATTAAGTCAAGATACAAACACTGTAAATACTAACATCAGAGATAACCATAAAATAGGACAAGTAAGAGTGGCATTTGCTGCAGGTCTTAGCCCGATGTTGGCTTTCTGTTTTAAGGTATATGTCAGAGAAAACACAGTTCAATGGCTTTAGGATCAACTTGACACTTGTACATGTGATTTTGCAAACGTGCAGACACTGCTTACAATAAATATCCATGATTAATCCCTCTGGGCTACTGTACCTACCCCTGAAGCAATATTTGACTTTAAAATCAGTTATCATAACAGGTATAATACCACTGACAATAATGCATGAACTTAGCAGTGTTTGACACTCTCTGAAAGCGTCCTGACACTTTTCCACATCATTTTACCTCAGTGTTGGAAATGCCCTAAATATAGGGCATTTATTATATTTAAGCTCTAAACACACGAAGTATAGAATAGTTCAAATAATTAATTCAATCTAGAGTTAACCAGCAAAGTCTCATATCTAGCCACAGGGCAGCTGTACTTATCAACAACAAATACTGAGACGTTTTAAACGACACAGCAGGAAATACCAATATCGGATTAAAAGACACATTTATACTAAGCAACAGACAAACGTTATAGTTCAGGCATGTCCAAAGTCCGGCCCGCGGGCCAATCACGGCCCGAGGTCAGATTTTATATGGCCCGCACCTTCTGTCTTAAAATGCATTATTTATGGCCCGCCAGCACAGTCGAAACGGAATGAATAAATCATACAAATTCAACATGCAATTCCTCTTTTTACCTCATGGTGGCAGCACCACTCTGTAACTGTCTGGCTGTTTGAAATTGGCTCTGACCCTTGACCTGTCATGTTACGGCAAGTAAAAAAAGGAAAGTCGATAATGAGGGCCGCGGCTTCCAGGTTTGGTGGAGATCGCAATATTTTTTTCACCGAAAACCGAAACAACTGTGTCTGCCTAATTAGTCATGAGACTGTTGCCTAGTTTAAGGAATATAATGTAAAGAGACACTACGAGACCAAACATGCTAATGCTACAACAAGCTATCAGAGCGACCGAGCTAGAAAAGTGAAGCAACTCCAAGATAACTTGGCCACACAGCAGCGGTCCTTTTCACATGAAAACATCATCACAGTAAGCTACCAAGTGGCCATGCTAACCGCTAAACATGACAAACCTTTGACGGAAGGTGAGTTTATCAAAGACTGTGTTATGAAAATAGCAGAAAACATAATTGCCCCGAGAAGAAGACAGAGTTTGCTAATGTTTGCCTGGCTCGTAACACTGAAGAGCTATCATCACATACTAAGAGACAACTTGATGTTTTTCGTTAGCCTGTTTCATGTGGACAACTTTTCATTACCCTCACTAAGTCATATTTAAGATTGTCTTGAGGTGAGAATATTGATCGTTTTCTATGTAATTAGCTTTTAGATGGCTTGTTCTTTGTGTTATGACTTTCAAGATGTGAAAGAAAGGCAGAATAGTTGTTGAGATGTGTTCACACATGAATGCTTACATTTGGTTACATTGCTATTTGCTGTCATTGAAAACAAAATGATTAAATAACAATGTATGTATAGGCTACTTGTATTGTTTAAAATAATGTCAGCAGGGACTGTTGGCCCTTGGGCATTTTCACATTATCAAATCTGGCCCTCTTTGAAAAACGTTTGGACACCCCTGTGGTAAAGTAACAATGTCAGGAAGTAAAGTGACTTTTTTATCAACCTGACAAAATTACGTTCTTGTGGGAAGAAAAGAAAAGAAAAGGCAACAATGTAACTTCTTTACATTCTAATAGAATGTAAAGAAGTTGCATTGTATCAGAATGTAACTTCTTTACATTCTATTAGAATGTAAAGAAGTTACATTGTATCAGAATGTAACTTATTTACATTCTATTAGAATGTAAAGAAGCTACAGTGTATAGAATGATTCTATTGAAGTTATTCCTTTTATAAATGTTTTAGACGAGTCACTAATCACTTTAAAATAGTGATTATAGCTGATTTAACTTACAGACATGACTCTTTATACAATGATATAAATTCATCCCCGTTTTATCTACAAGGCTACTTGTATTGTTTAAAATAATGTCAGCAGGGACTGTTGGCCCTTGGGCATTTTCACATTATCAAATCTGGCCCTCTTTGAAAAAAGTTTGTTAAACAGCTGATGTTAACGACAATATTTTCATCTAAAGAGGGAACATAATGTAATACTTCGCTTTCAGTATCCTTTGGCATACCTACAAACTGCGTTACAAGTTAATAAATAAATGCTTAACGTTCCTAACGTTAACAACATTGACAACACATGCAGAAACAACACAAACCAAAAGAGAACGTGAGCTCAACTTAACATAACATAACATTAGCTAGTATGCTAACATCCCAGGCTACTAACGTCAGACTGACAGCTGACGCCAACAGCTACTAACCTAGCTATACTGCTAGCAGGTAGCTAAGCTAACAACAGTTTACCTTTTATCTTTTTGCTGCTTCCAGCTTTGACGGACCTCTGTCTTCTGCTCTTCATCCCGCTGCTCAGTAAATAAAGATGGTGGATGACAGCCTGGCCAAAGCACTTGGTGAACCGTTAGCAGGCATGATTTGTATCACACTCGAGGTTACTAATAATCCGTTTAACAGAGCTGCTTGTTTGAACTGCCCACATCACACAAAAACACCAACACGCACACGTGCGTCAGCGCGCAAAACTGTTTCTGAGCAACAAAGTCCGAATGTGCCGCGCCTCTGCTGCCGCTTCATTTCACAGTTGCATTCTGGGAAATGTAGTTTATGATGCTGTGGTTAAAAAAGTAACGTTTCTGCAGAAAGTTTCTACATATTTTCGTGGGACAACAGTCTTGTATTTAGGCATGTTTGGTTCAGATCTAATTTATGAAATTTGCCTGTATAGTATTGCACCTATTCACTCAAATAATAATTTATAGAACCAGATTTTTTTAATCATAATATATTGTTCGATATTATAAGGTTTATTACATTTGTTAAGTAAAACTAAGTAATTATAAATAAAACTTAACTTAATAACTTTACTTTATTTTTTCCATTCATTGCATGTGTTTCACTTTTTAATAGTGAAACATATGCTCTTGTTTAATTACTGTCATTGATTTTTACCCCAAATTGCATTAGACGATTATTTTTTTTATTCAATGGATTTATATGGCACATTTGCTGGCAAGGGGAATACAAAGGCAATCAAATAAAACAATACATCAAAAGTAATTCAACATGACTGCAATGCCATTAATGCATCCAAAATATATCGAAAAAGGTCAATATTGTGGTTTCACACATTGTGACCCACATTGAGAGAAAAATCACCAATTAACCTTAACTGCATGTTTTTAGACTGTGGGACCAAAAGATAATAATACATAATACACAATACATAATCCAGTCAACATTTTACAAAAAAAAAAAACACATTATAAATTATTGTGAAACTTTACAATAAAAGTAGCACAAACATTTGAATAGAGTGAAAAACATTTCAAGTTTTCACTAACACCATGCAGCCTTCTTTTACATCACCAGCAGAGGGGAGCAGCACTGATCTTTCCATCCTTGTACAAAGCTGCTCACTAACAGCACTTTGTAGTGATTTTCTGTCTTAATCGAACCTGAGATTAAAAGAGGCTTACAGTATTTCTGCTTCACTTTATTTAACTGTTGCTGCGCAGCTTCCCTGCAAGTCAGCGTTGTATTCAATTCTATGTTTCCATCAGTTGTGCACAATAACTAACTATGTAACATATTATCAACTACATCTCAAATTGTTGCATGTCCCAGTGTGTTATAAAGTCTGCCTTTAAATATGTAGAATTACTTGCCACCGTGTCGATGTAGGCATATGGTGTAGTCATGTACGCTTTAGGATGTTTGGACTATGCTCTTGCATAGCAACAAGTCCCTCTAGAGCCACATTTGTTGTGGTGATCATGGTAACAGTGAGGGCCGCTGCAGGAGTTAAGGATGAGTGCAGAATAAAGCCCTTTGAAGTCTAGGAAAAGTCAGGCTTCAGGTTGTAAGTTGGACCTGTGAAACATTACTTTAAACCTTTCTGCTTTCCTGGACTTACTGGTTTATTATGTTTCTGATTTAATTGTATGAAAGAAAAAAAACATCTTAAATGAACCTTTGCTGCTTCAAGTCAAACTGAAATAAATACAGTATATCTATCATTTGCATAGGACACTTCTCTATATTCACAATATGCGTTTCCATAAATATAGCTGAAGTGGTTGTTAACCCCTTGTTGACAATATTGAGACCATTTTTAAAATGAAATACACTTGTGGTCTCATCTACTTAGTGTTTTGAGGCTAAATGTAGCTGTGACTGTTTAAATGGCATGAATACTTGTAATGAAACTAATTACAGCTTCAGAAAAGCAGCGTCTTGCTATCCATCAATAATTAAGTTCTGCTGTTTAGTGTGCACACAGGAATGAGCAATATGCATCCAGTGTGCTTATATTTGCTTTGTGTCAGTGTGTACTTGGAGAGTGTGTCTGTTTGTATACACTGTTGGGAACTGGAAGGAAAATGTGTATCACTGTGAGCAGGCAGAGGTATTACTCCTCTGTCACTCCCTTTCACTCTCACAGATCATCTTCATTTAATTCTTAGAGGTCACACATAGCCCTCTTAGTGCCCAAGCAGATACAGTAAATTGTAATAGTGTATGTTCCACTTCACTCAGTTTAAGATGGGTTATGACCTACTTAGGCACAGCTATCTGAGATATCCAAGTGGCATGCACACAGCTTTGGTTATGCGAGTTCAGACAAGAAGTCTGGAGCAGACGTGTTCCATGTCACTTGGCATGCAGAGCATGATTAATGACCCCCAGCCTCTGAAGCTCAATAAGAGGCTGACAGACCCGGTTCATCTGTTCCATTATACAGGCAGTTTTTGAAAGAGTCTCCCACAGACAGCAACGACCACATCGTTCAGTCAGCTGGGAATTAGCTGGCAGACTCACAATGACTGGTTCCTTTGACTCATAGCACCAGTCTGAGCTGCAGCCCTGAGCTCTGACATGACCCATTACGGAAGAACTTCAACCAAAATCTCTGTCGCTGACACATATTACCTTTAAAGTCCTAAAATGTTTTGCCACTCTGTAAAACAATGTCTCATGCTGTGTATCTGCCTATTCCAGCACATCATGGAAGCATTATCACTTTTAAATGGACTTGAATATAAAAAAATCTCAAAAAAAACTGTTTATACACTAATTTCACTATAATTCAGGCACATTTGGTATCTTTGTAAACTTCTGCATAAATAAATAAAGTTCTGCCGTTTGCACAGACTACAGCTGTGTTGATTTGTAACGACAGACCCTGGAGTGGGCCCAATGTTGGAGAAGGGCTGCAGATGTCAGTTGTTAAGCAAGCAGGAGAGGCAAACAGCCTCGCAAACACAGTTAACTGAAACCAGCACTGTGTGCAGAAGCCTCTCTCCATCTGCCGGAACTCGCCAGTAAGAGCAAGAGAGCGTTTGGCCTCTGGGGGCTGATTGCCAACTGCCACGGCTTTCTTCTACCCCGCCCCTCAGTCTTGTGCTATCCGTGTCCACTGCAGCACTGTGCGCTCCAGGATCCCTGGGGCCCAGGGCTCCAATAACAGATGCAGGCTGTCCCACGACGGCTTTCACTTCCCCTGACTGTGTGTGCTCACTTTCTGGCTACCTCCTCCCCTCCGCCTGCAATTGTGCCTCTCAACTGTAGAGGCTTACTCTTGTACTCCAAGGGGCCCAGCTATCACTCCAGCCCTCTCACTCTTCAGGATCCAGGCTGCAGCGATGTTGGAACTCTTGGCCATGCTCATGGATCCATTTGTTTGCCACTGGAACATACGGAAAGATGTGAAATATGTTTGTTAATAAATGAAAGTTTTCTTGCCTTTGCATCTTTTTTGAGTTTGAGCCTTAGCATTAATTTCTGATTATGTATATGGTTGCTAAAAAACAACACAACCATTAAATGCTTCTTCTGCTGCTTTGTGATGATTAATATCCTTCTGTCAGTTTAACTGGGGGCCTAAAACACATTTCAGGAGTTCCATGATCTGGGCCAACCAACAGCAGATATTCAGCATGCAAAATGAGCGCTCAATGACTGAGCTTAACTTTGTAACGTCTGTAATGGGAAATTATGTTATAGTATAGATCGTAATTACGATCTATACTATAACATAACCTAACTTATATAGAAGTTAGGTTATGTTATAGTATCATGTGAAATGTTAGAGAATGTACAACACAGGCAGACACAGAACAGCAGTTTCAGTAGATGATTTAATTAAGTTTTGTATCCAGGTGTCTTGTTATCTTTTCCCACAAGGGTGAGAAGTGAAGAGACACTGTTTCTTTGTTGGTAAGACAGAGACACAGAGACAAGACCTTGACTCCAGAAACTAACGTCCGCAGGAACAGGCAGCCTGTGTCTGAAATATCATATTCCCTTTTGACGCATTATCTGAAGTTGTAAAGGCGTGAACATTTGTATGCATAAATGATGTTGAATATTGCATTTCGTCGAAGAAGGTTTCACGCAGTCTACTGAATACGTAGTTGCTGTGCTTTCTTCCCTCTTGCAACAGAATAAACGGAAAATTCTGATGACTTCATTATTGATTTGAGAACATAAACTCTCTCCTCCCGATTAACCTAGAAATTTTCCACCACATGTCTCTAACTGTATAATGCAGCCAGATGTTGCCTGGCTGTTGCACATTAGCTCATGTACGACCAGAAATCTGAACACTGGAAACAGACCATGAAAATTATGCAAAAAAGACTTAAAAGGACACTGATAAATTGCTCTGCCTTGCTATTTTACATATTCTCCCTTTGACAGCATCACCACATCATACTGGATCTACTGACTCTTACCCCATTTGTCCCCAATGAGCACAGGGCAGCCAGCATGCAGTGTGTCTGCATCTCCTTGACCGTTTCTATGGAGATTCCACCAGAAAATGGCTGCTTTCTGTGAAATCCAAAACAATATAAAGCACTTTTAATAAGTTTGAAAAGTTGCAACTCACAATTATTTTCATTATCAATCAATCTGACAATTAATTACTTGGTCAATTGATTCATCTTTTGGTCACAAAATGCCTTTCACAATTGATTTGATTGACCAAAAGATATTCAATTTACTCTAATATATGACACCGAAATAATCTCAATAAAATGGAAGGCGAGAGGTTAAACCCCAGGAGTGCCCTGGTAAAAAAATCCCACTGCAGCTCATTTATCAACCGAAAAACAGCTTCAACCTCCATTGAGGCTCAACTATTCAATAGCAGTGTTGAGGTGAAGAGAATCTCCTGGCTGTTGTTGCCACGATCTGACCTTTTAGCATTTTCACAGCTGCACCAGAGAATGTGAGTGAGGCGTGGAGTGAGATGAAAATAATGCTCAAGGCAAAAAAAATAAAAAATCACATGAAGACAAGAGACACTGCTTTGAGCTCATCTAGCTATTTGCAGAGTGTTTACCTCCACGACAGGAACGCTGAAGTTGGCGTAGATGAAGGCTGTGGACCCACCTGCCTCGACCGAGCTGAGCTGTGGAAAAGGACATTCCTTCAGAGTTGTGTCTTGTGTTTATGTGCTCTTTTTATGAAAAGCCACTCTGTCTGCTGCAGTTTTTAAAACCTTGCAAAACACCATTCTTTTTTTTTTAATCACTGTCCAATTTTACTCAAATGTTCACGTAATGACAAAAACAATACTAATAATATATGAATACAGATTAGTTACAAAATGAATATGGTTTAAATGAATGGAAGAAAAATACAAGTGAGGGCAAAAATGTAGAAGTAGGTGAGAGACATAAATTGGAGTTTGTTTTTTTGCATGACAGAACCTTTATAAAAGTAATTTAAGCACTGAGGTCACATCCAGGCTGAGGCAGGTTGCTCCAAAGTCTTGCAGCATTCATGGCAAAAGCCTGTGTTTTTTAATTTATGGGTTGGAGCAGTAGGAACAGGAACCTGGCCAAGAACCTCTGGCTGCTATCTGGGTCACACAGGGTCATAGGATAGTAAGAGTAAGACTTGACTCACATATATCATAAAGGTTGCCACTCGATTCCCAGTTTTCAGCTTGAACACGGGACTCGAAGGCGACTGGAATAAATACAAAAAATTGATGTATCGTGATTAATGCAAGCACAGAAATCATGCGAAAGCTATAGCAATATAATAAAGTGTCTGAACTTGTTAAACAAGTCTATCAATCAACTTACTGTAGCATGGTCAAAGTGAGGCTCATAATGGCCACCAATCCCATAATTAACCACCTGGAGGTGCTCGCCAAATGGATGCTTCACATTCAAACCTGTGAGCATGGAAATCTTGTGGTCCAGCTTCCCAACAGTGGAGTGTGCGGAGTCCTTTAGCCACGCACTAGAAATAAGATATTTATAAATAACAACTTGAAAGCATGAAGGCACATATCTACCAAGTAACTCTTTTGTACCTCTTGCTGATGCGATACTCTGCTGTTGCTTGATTCTCTCCAGCTGCCACCACAGATCGTTTCAACTTGTCATCAAAGACAGAAAAAAAAAATTTTTGAGCGTGTGATTGTTAACAGCATCCACATTTTGTTTTCCGGCTAAAGGCCCTGACGAAATGTGAGTAAGAGCATGAAAACATGTTCCAATGTCGTGTCCAAAGTAACAACTGAGAGCAGGTTCGAGAACATCAAGAATGTGGATCCAAAAAGCTGCGATGATAGACTTCCATTATTCTTCTAATTTTGCATGCCCAATGTTAGCGGGTGGAGTTATGGTGTTCAGATGACCTTTTTCTTCCCCTGCAGCTATCAGTTTTAAGTTTCATCTTATCTTCACCTTGTCAAAGTGCACCACAAAGTCTCAGTCTGGAAGGGAGCTGGAATGTCTCCCCTTCTTAAAATAAAGCCTCAGTGATTTATTGGGACTGCAGAATCGTCCTACTGCATTCTGCTTGTTTCATACATATTTTTCCAATTTGTAATGGGGTACGTAAGCTGGTACAATGCAGAAAACTACTAACAGAATATTCTTGATTAATGTTGCAGATCAAACTCCTGATGACTTCTAGGCACCTTATTGCCATGAGAGACATTACATCATTCAGCTTCAAAGGGCCTACGCAAGAGGGAAGATGGTAAAAACAACTGAAAAACAATTATTATTTCACATATCAATTCATCATCAAGAATGCTTAACCCCAAACAACAGACCTGTGGTATGGGCTCCGGGATCCAGCATGAACAAAGTGTAAACCATGTTCATTAAGGAAGGCTGCTCAGTGCACCAAACTAATACCGTACCCTTGGCCTGTTTTCAATAAACCCACAGGCTGACATAATGATGACATAAGTACAGGGGTTTCCATCTGAGCAAAGCCTGGAAAACTCATTGAACAATGCCAAAACCTCACAGACACTATAGGGCACCAATTGAGTTAGCCCACCAAATATTCCCAACTGAGTCAGCTCTGTGGATCATTCACTGAAGCTCTCCATAAAATGAGCAGAAGAGTGATGGTTGCTTTCATATAGATACTGAGGCTCCATGATAGTGGACTGAATATTTACCAGCAGAGCCCAGCAGGGTTATTTGGACAGTCTGAGGCGGTCAGCCAAGTTTTTACAGTAATGTATCCCTCATTCCTTTCGGCCGTGCGAAAATGTTTGGAAGCAGACCAAGTGTTCCTCCGTACGGTCTTTCCAGCAGGAAAAGGTTGGCTTAGACCACAGCAACCAACCAGACCCACAGTAGAGCAGTTTATCAAGTAATATATGCATGTTTACAAAAGATATTTTTGTTGTAGGTACCCTTACTATTAATCCAATTACAAATAATTTCCATCAACCGAGCGGAAACCACATGGGCAAAACATATCTTGAACAAACTCATGAACAAGGACACATTTAAAACAAGATCCCTGGTGGTTATAGGTAGTTGTGTGAAAACAGTTAAAAAATAAGACCTGATTCTTAAATTTGAGACTAAGGTACAAGGCGTTCGAATTGCAACAACAAAATGTTGAATTTATTTATCTATTTGTTTACTTCAACAATCTTTAACAGACTCTCTTGAACTCTTGCTGTTGTCAAGAAAAAGTGCTTTGTAGCTTCACTTTTTTGAGTCCCGTGAGAGAAAACTCAACAAAATACAGGATTACAAAACCATTTGACGACCCAATTGGATTACCTAAAATAATGCAGTGTTGTGTATAAAAGCATTGCTTAGTTGCTAAAAAGCTGACATATTGAAGACATATGTTTTTAGTTGTTTTTAACCCGCAAATGATGAAGAAAATGCACTCACTCCTGGATGAGAGGTCCTCTTGATGTCCTCAGCCTCTGTGTCTGTGATGAAGTTGTGGTACAGGACCACATACGGCTGCAGGCTCAGCACTTCACGTCTTACAGGCAGAAGTAGCAGCTGAGGATTCCCGTTGGTGAAGTAGTCGCAGAATAGTCTGGGGTTTTCAAACTGCATTGGCTGCTAAAGAGAAACAGGCATCTGAGGTCCATTAACATGCTCAAAACAAAATGTTTTTATTTTTTCGCAAAAAATTACTCTTGTTCTCTCGCCACACAAGCTTAAAACTGCAAAAATAAAAAAATAAATAGAATAGTCCTTCTGTGGCCAAGGACATCCCCATTACAAACTTGCATCTTAATAAACTCTTGGATTGGTTTAAAAAATGTTGGCAAATCTGTGACAAACTACTTGGAGCTGTTTAAAGGCGGCCGTGGCTCATTGGGTAGAGAGGGTCCCTGAGCAAGACACTAAACTCCTAACTGCTCCCCGGCCGCTTCTCAGCAGCCCACTGCTCCCAATGAGCTAGGGATGGGTTAAATGCAGAAGTTACATTCCTTTAGCCATGTTAGCAGTGTGGCTCTATGAATAGCAGTGTCGGTCGTTTTTAACACGTTGGTTCAGACTGAAACAGCTCAACAACTTTTGGATAGATTGCTGATGAGTTTTTCCCAAAGACATTCATGGTCCCCAGAAGATGAGGCTTACTGACTATGATGAAATATCTTGACAACTTGGAAAAATCACCATCATCAAGTCATAGTTTTGATATGTTTAATACTTTTATGACCATATACCTCCAAAACTAGTGACATTTGTACTTTGGTGATAGTAAGCTAATAATAGCATGCTAACACACCAAACTAAGATGGTCACCAACATAATAAAGTTATACCTGCTAAACATAAAAATGTTAGCATTGTTATTGACAGCAAGGGGATTTTAGCATTTAGCTCAAAGCAACGCTGTGCCTAAGAACCACCATCATGGCTATAGTTTCAATCCTAAAGTCATTTTTTGTTTCTCTGGTTTGTGGTCTTTAATTCTGGTCAATAATTTAAAAAATCATCATTCATCATAAAACCACTATGTTTTAAAAAATGTTCAGTATAGCCAGCTGTGAGTTATGTGCTGCTGGATGTGTAATGTTAAGAATACTCTGGTTGTTGTATTAACCTATCTCTTAACCCTTCTATATATTTTCCCTAATACACAATTTGTGTTCACAATGATAACTGTGATGAATACCTGAGAGCCTTTGGTCTGGCAGAGCCTCTCGTATGTGTCCCTGGTCCTTAAATGATCGGAGTCGGGTCTCCTCAGCCCATCTATCCCGATTGGTATGGGCGGACGTGAAAGCAGAAGCTTTTCGTATTTCTCAACATTCTGCGAAACCCTTCCATTCATTGGATCTGAGAAGAAACATGTGTAAATGTGATACTTTATAGAGCATATTGCTTACAGTACAGGCTTCATTCAGTCGGCAAGTTCACAGACATAAAGAGGGGATTTATGCCCCACAGACATGACTTAAGGAAAGGGACAAGTCAATTAAAGGTAATTACCACGATGCAGTAACTCCTGAGATAAACTGAGAGCGTAGGAGATGTTTCCTGTCTGAAACAATGATAGGAATTTAGAGCAGTGCTATCCATCAATCATCTTACAGATGTGCATTTCCCATGTGTCCTTCTACCTACTTTAAAATGAGAGAAGGCCAGGTGATCCAGAGCATCCTCTAAAGTCCCTGCATTCTCAGGGCTCCACTCGCCTCCTGGTCCCCTGAAGAGACGCACCGACTCCTCCAACCACTGCACTGAGTGGTAGTAGTCTTCCTGCTCGTAGGCCACCTGCGTGAAATCACAACTGGGTTACTTTTAATTACTACGATGTGGTGATTCCAAAGGCAACAAAGAGTCATCATGTTAGGCTGTTTTCAGGCACTGCACTGGAGGACCAAATGTCAGCCGGCTGTGGTCCATGTGCACGCATGGCTGCTAGATTTGGCTAGGTTTTAGGGTCACATAGTTAGCAGCAGTTAGCCAGTCTAGCTAGGCCGGTGGCAGCAGCCACAATCAGACCAGTTGCATTTCTATCTCGTCATTTAGCTGGCATAATGTAACCTTGGCATGCTGGATTTAGGGCGACTTTGGGCCAAATCATTTGGTTACTACCTCTTCTACAAAAAAAATGGCATTTTCCACTGATGGCAGGTTGGAGGAATACAGACATGTGACATGAAATACAGCAGATAATCACCACAGACCTTATGAGACTATACAACTTAAACTACATTTGATGAATTCAACCTTTTTATTTTGGACCTTATTTTAGAGATTGTTTCTGATGTGCTTGAGTTTGGTGTTGTTTTGTTGTGCGTCTTATTTTTTCCTTGTACTCAGGTCTCTCTTGCAAAAGAGATCTCGATCTTAATGAGATTACCTGATTAAATTAAGGTTGTAATTAGAGCACCATTGCTTGACTTCTTGAATACAGGATGTGATGTAACAACCACTGCAATCATTTGCTATTTTCTCCCTATTTTTGACTCTAATTTGTGGGTCTCATGTGGGACTGCAACTCCAGATCATTTTTATTATTGATTAATGTGCCGATCATTTTCTCTGTTATTTGATTCATTGTTTGGTCTATAAAAAAGTGAAAAATGGTAATTATATTATCCTCAAATTTGATTTTGTTTTCTGTCCAACGGACCAAAGCCAAATATGTTTTGATTACCATGTAAGACAAAGAAAAGCAGAGAAGTTGGAATCACCAAATATTTTGACATGTTTGCTTTAAAAAATGAATGAAATTATGAATTT
>NW_022280102.1:0-9638 GCF_004355925.1 Anarrhichthys ocellatus | reverse complement strand
TTGCTGACACTGGCAACCCGGGATCTTTCTCCATTTATTCCAAATTTACAACCACGATAGGCCTTTTTCACAGCAGAAATTTCCACTTGTCCTGGTGGGAGAGGCACAGGTGTAATTAATCACACTAACGATGGCTCTGTTGTATTCAAGTGTCCCAGTGAGAGTGACAGTTTGGTCGCGCAAACACTCGCGACCCATCACGCTTAAATGTGTGGACACTGTGCAGAAGACTTTGAGCTGGTGAAGTTGTGTGAAACTGACTGGCACTGAAGAGGTCATAGTTTTTTGGGAGGTACATATAACTACTGGACCGACTGGAAAACCACACTGGTAGCTGCAAAATGTCCCGTGAAGTGTTTAAAAAAACAAAATTGCTGATACAGAGCAGTTTCACGAAATTGAGCCTTTTCCAGCTGGAGGAGGGATCTCTCGTATTGATTGTTGACACTGGGTGATTCTGCTGAGTGGACACTTTCAAGTGCACTGGGTCAGTTGTTCCAGCTGTGTCTTGTACAATGCAGTTTGTGAACTATTCAGCAAAGTGTTTTGGCAGTGTCCCTCACTTTTAGTGTGATGGTGGACTGTGAGACTGAGTTTGTGAGCTGCATACATGGCTGTCAGTAAAGGGAAGTCAATGACTGCAGGACAACCAAAAGACATTCTTTGGCCTGAATCAAGAACTGTGAGTGGTGTTGAGATGCCCAGTATATGTTGATAATGGGTGTTGTAAAGTTCACAGCTGACTCTTGAGAAAGCACCACAAAGATATTTGAGACTGTTTTGTAGCGGTAGGCCTGTCCTTGTTCTAATGCCAGTCAAACCAGTGGTGGAAAGTAACTAATGACATCTACTCAAGTGTTTCTCTTAAGCACAATTTTCATGATACTTTATACTTATCAACAAGTTACTTTGCAGATTTAGATCAGTAGTACAAAATATCATCAAAAAATGTTTTTAGCTGTATTTTTCTAGCATATTAAGTAGTTCAAATTAGCCCCACATTTACGACCTGCAGCATTGAAGTGCACATTAATGCAGCAATTATTATAATACAATTGGTCATTCTGCAAAATGACTGCTTTTACTTTTGTACTGTTCGGATATTTTCATATGAATAGGTTTGTATTACATCAGTTACATTTTGAATGCAGGAATTTTTACTTGTAACAGAATATTTCACTATTACACTGTGGTATAACTACTTTTAGTGAAGTAAAATCAATTTCCTCAACAACTGACAGCCACAACAATACAGACAGACTTATTTTAAGCATAAAAAGTTTGCCATCTGACCCACAGTAAAAGTGTATCTTTGTGAAACTGGTCTTGGGAGACAATAAAGACTCCGCTGTCAACATGAGTAAGTTAACATTTTGAACTCAACAACATTAGTTAAAGTTAAGATAAATGTCAGACATAATCAACGTATGTTGCTATCAGGTAAGTTCATGGTTTGAGTCAGGGTTGATGGACGTTGCACTTGGCAGTTACATTTTATTTGGCTAAACATATGTGAACAGAGAGAGAGAGAGAGAGAGTGGGGGTTGTATGTTGTTGACAGTCGATACAAAGATCAGTACTGATAACACTTGGTGGCTTTGTATTTCAAAACTTGACCAGAAATAACCTGACTCCAATTTCACAGAATGTATCGTACATCCGCATTATCTTTTTTGACAGTGTTCCAGTCTCACACACATACACGTTACTGACGTCAGTAATCACAGAAGAGAAGTAGGCTAACCTGCAGGTACAACGTCAGTATTGTTTTAAAGAAGATGATGAAACCCACAAAGAGATGTCTCTGTAGTGTGAATGACACACAATAAACAGCACTATAGGTGAGATACTGTGCGACATCTCCAGAGCGCACGTCTCGTATCCCCTGCTTAGTAATTAACAGACTGGTTGATTATTAACGTAAAGCTCCTGAATCTAATTGTGCAAACAGAAGCTTTCATTTGTTTGGCAAACTCTGTTGAGAGCAGCTCAGTGGCGCTCGTCAGCTCTTTACGCAGGTTCTGCATCAGTAATCAGGGCTGCAGGTGATTGGCCCAATATCTGTGTCCAAAAACAACTTTGTTCCTCTGAACCCCAGCGGACTCCAACCCAGCAGATAACATATTTGCAGGCTATCAGACAGAATAAATGCTATTGCCAAACGTTTGGCAGCAAACTTTTTAGGAAAATATTAAATGACATGGAGAAGTGACAAATATAGTTCAACGAAGAGAAGTATAGCAAGGGCACAATATAAATGCTCTTAATAGGTTGTGTGAGGATAACATGTATGTTGTGCTTGGCAGAAAAAAAATATTGTTTAAGATTATGTGACAATAGACTGAAGTTATTTAAAATAAAACAATAAATAGGCCTCACAGCAAGAAGTTACCTAACTGGCGCCTACAATACCCACAATGCAACTCAAAAGCTCAGTTGGAGATCTGGGTCTGTTCTGCTAGTAGCAGCGAATGTGGCCTTGAGCCCCTAGCCTTAAGCAGAGATGAGGAGCGGGCTGTAGAGGTCTGGTAAGATCACTTCTTTCTAGCTCCAAAACCCCAGATTTTATTTTTCATTTTCAAACTTGTAGTCTTCAGACCCAACCAATGATCGCTTGAGGTAGTTTATCAGAATTCACACAGCTACCAGAGACACTTTTAATTTCATGAATGATCTAAACTTTAACACCCCTTAATAATTAGCCAGTTCTAACCCAAACCTTTCAGACAAAAAAGCCAATTTTCAGAATAAGGTCAGATGAAATTGTGTCTACATTTCTCTAAAAGGTATATTCAAGCCTAATTTTCAATTATTCCTCTTTCATATACACCCACAAACTCACACGAGAGAGAGAGAGAGAGAGAGAGAGAGAGAGACCTGCACGTAATTACTGTCCCTGTGGTGTTTTTCAGATAACGCCTAATACGTACATTTGTAGTCAACAGATCAATACCTTTTACGCAATGAAATGGTGCTGGGGCCTTACAAATACCGGCAGGACACGACAGTTGGTCATAGTCGAGCAGACAGAAGGATTGCAAGCTTCAAACAAGAGTATTTCTCTGATTTTACAAAGACAAGCAAGTGTACAAGATTAGTTGGAATTGCGGAAAACAGTAAATCTAATTTCACATAGATCACAAATACATTCTTCAAGTGCAGCAGACCTAATTAATCTGCAAAATGCAAGCTGTTGGTCAGTGTTCAGTGTGTGCCAGCCGTGCTGCCGGAGGACTACTGCGAAATCCGACAGACCTATCACTGCTGCGGACCAACAAGAATGGGCTCAGGAGAGGAGCAGCCTGCATCCGTTTCATAAGGTAGGTTATGAATCAAAAGCAATGTCGTTGCCTTGACTCAGACATTGCCTGTAGATTTAGCAAATTAAAACTACAAGATTACAACTCACAACACTGCCAAACTGTAAGCTGAAATACCATTGATCAAGACTAATAACATTCTGCCTCATTTTTCAGCAGCAGGAAGCCTGGAGTTCAGAAGTTGGGAGAACGAACAGATACTGAGCACATCAGCAAAGCGCCCTTAAGTGTTGGCCGTGGGCTTTATGCTATCCCTTTTACACAGGTGGGTTAGTGTCCAACCACAGACCAATGTACTGGAGCTGCACAAATCTTGTGTTCCTTCAGACAGAGTTGGTTTTTGTTCTTCATATTATGTACTTGGCGACATTGAATGCAAAAGTTAATATATTGAATTTTCCCACATTTGTAGCAAATGGAAAACCTCTCTCATGACTCCCTGATCAGAAGAGCTGCCTCAGTGGTTACAGACAGTTCAAGTACTTTCCTCTCCCAGACCTCCTTGGCTCTAATAAACGCCCTGACAGACTACTCAAAGGTAGGTTGTCATCTTATGTGAAAACTTTTATCAACAACTTACAATTGTCAATCTGAGGGTTTTATGATTTAAATCTGTACATATTTCTATAATTTCATGGTGAGAAAACTACCTCTAAGACATTACATTAACTTCAGACAGTGTTTTTATGTTTTTGCAGTTGATTTGCACATGTACAAATCCAGATTTTCATTTTGAAAATGACCCTGTACTGTCCCTGACTGCCTGCCCTCCCTTTGTTTGCAAACAGGCTGTGCACACACGCATTGCTGTCCAAAGACGCTATTTAGCCTCATTGGGAAAACTGACCCCAGCAGAGAAGGATTCGTTTCTGGAGGTGATCAATGGCCAGCGTGCAGAGGTTAGTTTGTGTAGTTGAAAACACATATATGTACTCCAGCTCTCTTTTTTTTGTTAAAATCTGAAACATTTAAATCAGCTATTGCTATATGCAAAAACAATCTAAAAAAGACACATTTATTCATTCATCTCTTTTTCCTAACAGGCTAGTGACAGACTACATGAATGCAAACGTATTGAGTCAACCTGGATCAATGCTGTCAACTTGTGTAAAATGGCAGCCGAGGCAGCACACACCTCAGGTGAGTGAAAATCAGATGCTGTCACGCAGCAGAGCTTGAATTAAGAAATGGATTAAGCGGACTGGAGTGCCTTCTTAATTAAGCTCCACATGTAATGTTTGAACTTAATCTGGTGCTACCTCAACCCTCAAACTTTCTCAGCAATTTAACAAATTGCGTGTTTGAATCTTTGTGTGTTTCCAGGAGCCGAGCAAGCGTCCATCACAGTGAGGACAAACATTCAGGTGGCCCAGTCGCAGGTGGGGGAAGCTAGGAAACTGTCAGCGGATGCAGAGAAGAAGTTGGCCGAGACTAAAGTGGAAGAGATCCAAAGGATGGCAGAATATGTTGCCTTTCTAGACAATAACGAGGACCACGAGGTGCATGAGGCGTATCTTCGAGAGGACTAAAACAAATAGACAGACATATTGAAAACAGCAAAAGAAAACAACGTATGTTTGTATTTCCTATTATGGTTCTCTTCTTTTTGCATTCATTACATTAATTAATGTTGCATTAATCCTTATTTAAGACTATTTATTTGATTAGTGAATGCCAGCTGCTTTTCGAGCAATGATGGAGTAATGATTATCCAATCTTCAGTATACACTCTGTGGCAGCGGGGCTTATCCAACATCGGATCACAACGTTGTTTATTGTTTGTTTTGTTGTAACAAAGACATATTTTTATAATGCTATTGTTTGCATCGTTTTTTTCACTGATCACATAACAGCAAAAATAAAATTATTTTCGATTTGATTCAACATATGTGTGATGGGTCCTTGATTTTTGCCGTGATCCGTGATAAATGAATATGTTATGGCTATGTGGTTACGGACCGCTGTCACTTCACAACGAGAAGGGTCTTAGAATATCTTCTTTGCCTGTGAAAGGTTTGCTAAAGACGAAAAACGTGTGTGATGGCAGCATTATCGGCAGATAAATAATATTGTACATAAAGCATGATCTTCAACAAGCTGTGCAGTTATAGAAAAATAATGCACAAGAGCCTTTATGTTAGCCTAAACATTATGAACAATCCATGAGTAGCACAGAAATTCAATAAAAAAGCAATATTCAGCTTCGTATTGCCTTTTTATCTTAACCCTATATAAATACTGTATACATACTGTATATATAGAGATAGTTCAGTGTCATATTTCACTTGTTGCAACACCTTAACACTAGATGGACGTGTTGTATGTGCAAGGCCGTATCATGCTTCTACTATGTAAACCTACAGTAACTGTGTTTACTTTGTAATATAGAGTGATGATGGGATACTACTGACTCATAGAACTGGAGTTGCGTTCAAGTTATTACTGTTTCACCTTGTCTCTGAATAAGACTACTGCTGTGCCCTCATCCCGGGCAACTCCAGAACAGAAGAAGTCCGACCAATATCGAGGAGAGTGTGGTGGATTTCAGTATTAAAAACATTATTAGTAGGATTAATAACACCCCAAGTGGTAAATAGAAGTGTCACAATAATAAGACTGTCAAAATATGTTAAGTCACAATATATTTACTTGTGGAATGTATAATATGTTTACAGTATGTTTACCATAGAAGTGTTAAGCCATAAAAGACAATCATTGAATGTATTAAACTGTGAAGAATAGCCAAGGGACAGACAGGGATTTTGAGACAGGCATTGCAGAGACCACCAGGACCAGAGGAACACTGAGATGATAACTGCCCGAAGCCAGGAGGGGCTATTGAATTTCGGCCAATCACAGAGGCTGATACTGGACATTTAAACTTTCGGACAGAGACTTTTAAATATAGGCTAGTTCCAGAGGGTTTTGGCTGGAGTTCGCGCTGTTACCACTCTGTGTAGTTGACCAGCTGGGCTGGCCTATTAGGTGGGCCTTGTGAGAACTCTGCCCCACGGGACATATTGATATCGATAGAGTAATTCAGTTTGCAACTGTTCTAGCTTCTCTTGTTTATTAAATACTTTTTGATTGTAAACCGGATCCAGTTCATTTCTGGTGCGACTTCGCTGCCGAAGGTTTGCAGCAGCGAAAGTCCAGCGGTCTGGGTCTCCCCTGAAAAGATCTAGCTCCAACAAGAGACATGACTCAGCTGTTTATATCTGTTGATGATCTCCAAATATAACATTTTCTGCTTAAAAGACCCCTTATCTTTGTAGCATATTTGACCTTTTAAACTTCCTGTTGCTCTGTTCAACAGCATATCTTATGAAGATAGTTCACATTGATTTGGACTTTTACTGTAATTGGTTGCTTGTTTGTGGAGAAACTATGTAAACAGGTGGTGCTGTCAGTAAAAAGGGATTCCATGTCTAATATGCTCCTTTTGTAACCAAAACACTGTAACCACATATCATTATATACATCTGTATATATTTGAGTGTTCAGATATTAAACATTTTGGCGTAAAGAAACTATATGCAATATGAGAAATTGTTGGGGTTCATATACCTTTTCTGCCAAGTATTATGGTGAATGATTATTTAGTTTAAATTCAATCAGTGTTTCAAAAGAAGGTCTTTGGTAATTGCAGAAAAACATTCATGGAGTCAGTGTGTTTTTAATACATTTTACTGGTGCATTAATATGTTTGTTGTATTTGTACTCATTTTAAGTACTGTTGGGTAGTTTAATCCAGAGCAATGCATCACATAGTACAGTACTTATGTTTTGCAAAGTGGTAAGACAATTGAGGTGTGTGAGTGGATGAATGTTGGTGAAGGGTTTTTCTCTATCTTTTAAAATTCAAATGTATATTTCAGTCATTGTTTGTGAAGGATCGTAAAAAAACTAGAATAGAATAAACACGGATATGGGGCATAGGAATTACTGTTATTCCATACCTCCTTTTAACAAGTACGTCATATTTGTTGCGAGATTTGCTACAAGGCTCTATAAAATCAGTGTATGAAGTATAATTAACTTGCCATGTTCACGTTGTATCATGACAATGTCGAAGGACGACCTCTATAGATGGGTTTCGGAGAAGCAGCCGAGCAGGAACCGCACTACGCCCCTTGCGGAAGAGGACGGCAGTCAGCTGCTCACGGACCGGCATTGAGTTGGTGAAAAGGCTTTGAAGAGAGTGGTCCCCGCCGAGAGACACGGCCATCAGCATGGATGGAAGATTACGCTGTCTCCATGCCAGCCCAGCAGCGGCCTTACCACAGCATGGATAATTTCCCAGAGAGAAACGCCAGGATGACGCCTCTCACATCTCCCTTGCTACGTGAGGAGCAGGGGAGAATGCGCAAGGAGCGGCAGCTCACTATCCCTTCCAGCCTAAGTATGCAAACACCCTTTTCCTTTTCCCTCTCCTCGACGGAGGCTTGCAGCAGAAATGGCGCCAGAGATCCTTGAAGCTCTCCACAGGCTGATGGAAGACAATCACAGGTTGCAGCGACAGATGATGGCCATACACAGGCAACTCCCTGACCCACCACCACTGCTACAGAGAGCCCCCTCTCTTCCACAAACGTCTGAGCCCCCTCATCAGCAGCACGTAGGGCAGGCTGTTGACATACTGAGCTCCACTGTGGGTCACATGTGACACGGCTGTTGTCCAAGCTGCCTCAGGATATGCGGGCAAAGTTCAAGAGGCTCCTGTACCCTATTGCCCTTTTCAGACTGGCTCGACTATGAGCTGAAGATTCGAGAGACAGTGTACGAGTCACTTTACAGAAAGCATAAGAGCAAATCAGGACCACGGCCAGAGAACCACCGCGACAGGAGCAAGAGTGGCAGGAGCACCAGCATCCTGCACACTACAGACCAGCCTGAGAGCTCACCAGCAGCAGTGAAGCCACCCCCAAGCGCCAAGCAGCCAGATATGACGGCATACTGCCACTACTGCTTAAACATGCAGCACTTTCTCGACCAGTGTGTAAACTTTGCACAGCTGACAGTGGAACAAAAAACGGCCTGGATTAAGATCAACAATAGATGCTGGAGATGCGGCTGCTCGCACCAGGCTGCACAGTGCCGCCTGAAAGTTGCGTGTCAGAAGTGTAAGGGAAAGCATCTGCAAGTTCTGCACAATGCGACTATAAAACCTGCAGCTGAGATTACATCCTGCCTCGTCAGCACAACCAATGACGTACTGTACTTGGACAGGCGGTCCGGGTGCAGCCAAGTCCTACTCAAAGTGAGCAAAAGTGCTGCTGCGCAATGGTGACCACACCTTAGAGACACATGCCATCCTAGATGATGGGTCGGAGCGGGCCATTCTCCTTCCAGCAGCAACGCAGAGACTTAAGCTATCTGGTGAGCCAGAGGATTTGGTTCCCAGAACTGTTCAGCAGAATCTCAGGGTTCTGCATGGTGCTGCAGTGTCTTTCTCCATCTCCCCAGCCGACCAGCCACAGAAGTCCTTCAAGATACACAGAGCACTCACTGCTAATCAACTAGGTCTGGCCAAGCACACATACCTGATGAATGCGCTTTTGAGGAAGCACAAACACCTAAGAGGCCTTCCTCTCCAGGCACTAAACAGAGTGCAACCTCTGTTGTTAATTGGGTCAGACTATCCCCACCTCATCACTCCAGTGGAGCCGGTGCATCTGGGACCTCCCGGGGGGCCAGCGACAGTGAAGACAAGATTGGGCTGGATGCTTCAGGAGCTGACCAAGCACATCAAGCAGCAGTCAACAGCACAACAGTGTCTACATATATCCACCCTCTCACCTGCGTCTGAGCTTCTGCAGAGTGTAGAGAGATTGTGGCAGCTAGATGTCCTTCCCTACAGGAGTGAGAAACTTTCCACACGATCCAGGCAGTATCAGGAAGCAGTCCAACTGTTGGAGGCAAAGACCACTCGAGTAGACGTCGATGGGATCCAGCGCTACGCCACTCCCCTTAACGCAGTTAATGCTTGGCCTTTGTTATTGTCACATTGAATGAAGACGTGCAATGCAAATCCGCGCACTAAACCGTCAGCTTGTTCTATTACTCAACTTGAAAAATGACAGTTGAGTCAAGGAGGTCTAGAGCCAGAATAGCCTTCAAGGTAAAGGTTGCGCGTTTTCAAATGTGTTTAGTCCAGCGATCAATTTAAGGAGAGCTAAATTTAAAAAATTAAAAAATATTCTAAATATTGAACATAATATATAACTGTCATAAAGTCATATTTCTGCCACTTTCCCACAACTGATCGTGAATAAACTGGGCGCAAACACTGAGTTATCTGTATGTAATGAATCATTA
>NW_022280101.1:1886904-1922834 GCF_004355925.1 Anarrhichthys ocellatus | reverse complement strand
GGATTCGGCTCATTCTGAACAGACATGTTTTGAACGAATACTGCACTAGTAAGACTAAATCTATTTCAATCAGGAGAGAATTCACTTAGAGTAAATAGTTATTACACATGCATGGTGAGATGAATAGTGAAGAGATTATACTCCATAGTGACGTAGTATATTAAAAGGGGAAATGATGCTGTGATCACAAATATTCCCTGCAAAGTCTAGACCCTGGTGGTGGTGGTGGAGGGAACTGCTGATGATCCAATGATGGGATGAAAAAATGATGATGATGATGAAATGACAATTCAAAGGGAGATCCCCACCTCTTTGAACAGCTTCAGTCAGCTTGCTGACACAGCTTCAGTTGACATTGACCTGTGGGAGCTCCAACAGTCAGGTTTTAATGTGTGTGTGTGTCTCACTATGGACCCCCATAGTTGCTGTTGCAGACAAGCCAATAGTTGACTATGCATAGTAAGGAAATAACGACAGTAACATTGTGCTTTGCTGTCGGTTCTTTTTGTTTTTATTTTTCTCATATGGTTGTATCAATATATGTCATTCATATATTATCATTATATGTTATAGCCACATGTCACACCGACATTCGAAAACAACACACATCTCTTGGGATCTCAAACCTCCATCGCCATGGAGACATTCCAAAGAGGGTCAGCAAACCCTCTTCCCAGAAATTATCAACATGTTAGATGACATTTAGTTGAGCCAAAATTGAAAGAGACAAACTGAAAAAGATTTGATCTGTTTTTCAGATAAAAAGTCAACCAGAAACTTTGGGTAGATAAGTAAACAATAGAGCTGCAAAGAAAATGTACATAGGCTCATGGAGGTTTTTGTGTATCCAGATAAGGTATACAATAGTAGAATTACTGCATTATATTACAATATCTAATGTGAATATAACCAAAAAATATACATATCTGTATTCACTAACTTCTAAATGCAAGTTATAAATGTTGCTTATACCTCCTCATCCATTAATGTTAAACTTGTTCAGTAACAAAGATTTAGTAAGTAACAGATTTGATCACCAACATAGATGAATTCAACTTTAAAAAGAACTCTCTCTTTCATGATAATACAAACATCCAACCTGTATGGAGTGTCTTATTTATTCACAGGCACCTTGAAATGCACTTGTTGTTTGTCTCTAAAATTCAGTCTGTGGAGAGTTTTTATTTGGTTGCTTCATCCACCAAGGATCTTATTAAATAGTTTGACCTCTTCCACTTAAGCACTCCGCAATCTTTTCCACTCAAGTTATCAGCTGTTGTAGTTCACACAAGAAGCAAACCTGTAAGGCTGACAAATTAAAGCAAACGCCGGAACTCCAAAAACTGCAGTTCACCGAATGGCCACTTGGTCTTTATATCTAATATCCCCCTTCATGACGACTGTACTGGAGTTTAACTTTACATAACTCATCTGTTTGAATTATATTAAGTCTTAAACGTATGAGTAATTAAGGGCGTGGCCCTTTTGAATGACAGGTGGGTACCATCACAGCGGCTAGCTGTCTGCTAGGTATCACCTTGGCTAATTTGAGTCACTAAACTTAACCTCTGAGCCGTGTTTGTGGTGTTTCATGCAAGAATCGGACAGATAAGGCTTGCTTTGTGGTTAATTGTATACCGAGCGTCCTGCTGGCTAGTGTGCAGGTGTTGAATGAAGGGCTGCTGCTGGATGACCATTGTGCTTTCAAATGGATGTCAGGAACTGTAAAGTCCGTGGAATTTGACTAAAGCCTGGAATACCGTACACGACCATTCAACTGTGACTCTTTTTCTAGACACTAATGCTGGGTGTCGGGGATCAACGCACTAGATACCCCTCTAGCGTTAGTTTTTAACGTGTTGGGAGGGCGTGTCAATACACGCTTGTTACATGGATAGTGTCCTTTCAAATTGAACTTGGTTGGCGTAACTTGACTTACTAGCAACTCATGTCACTGGCGAGTGACAAACTGGTCTGACTAGCGACTTCCATGACCAAGCTGACTAACAACTGAAATGACAAACTACTCAGGTGACAAAATATCAACGTGACGTCACAAGACACAAACACCATCAGGGACGCATCCGTGAACACCGCGACGTAGGAGCAAACTAGTACCAGCTGCGTTCCCTTTAACAGGTGATGTTAAAGGGAGGAGATGTGAGGATCCCCAGTAGCGTAGGTAGTTCTCTACTGAGGGGGGAATAGTATCCAAATGTCTCTTGTGCTTACTGGCATCGAAGTGGAGGCTGGCAAACCACCTCCACAGAATTCTGCATGACCTTTCATGCATAACACTTTCGCACCCTGCCGCAGGTAGCCAGCTGCCTGCAACGCGGCAGTCTGTCCGATTTCAGTCAGAGTAGCCCGTCAGCTGCATGAATCGAGCACAACAGCCAAATATTCGACCTATTGTCGTGGTAGGGGACTGTTCAGTAGCCAAGTTATCATGAACCCCAACTTGGTTAGGTGTAAGATGAATTGGCCCGTGTGAAGCATGAGGGCCAGGGAATAGCCGAATAGCAGCCTGCTGTTCTCGTACGCTTTCCCTGGAAGGCGCAACCTAAGAATTTCCTGTGTGCCACCTGGACATGAAAGTATTCGTCCTTTAAGTCGATGGTGGTCAACCGATAACCCTGTCGAATTAGTTCCAGCAGCTGCCAATGGAACGTCTTACAGACAGTACATCGGTTTAGAACGTGGAAATTCAAAATGGGTCTGAACTCCCTGGTCTTCTTGGGAACCAGGAATTACGTGGAATAAAACACGCTCCGTATATTGAGAGTGGGGACGACAGACACTGCCTGTTTCCATAAAAGGGCCTGCATCTCTGCTGAGAGGTGCTCTCTCTCGCCGATGCTCTGTCCTTCTGACCATCACATTGTTGCTTCGTCTCAGCTTTCCTTTAAGGGTGAGCGAGTGGCAAATGGCGGCTGAGCTGAGAGTTTTCCTCCTTCAGTTGGCCCAACTTGGTGAACAGACAGCGCAGAGGACTGAAGCAGCGTGCCCATAAATGACACCAAAACATAGCAGCATAGCACACCCAGATTTATATATATTGAATCCACATGTTGGCAAATTCCCCAATAGTCCACATCATACAGTATTAATATCAAATTACGTCCATGTTTTACGCATCGCGGAAATCATGGGGTACTAATCACGATTTTCTGGACAGGAAAACATAAACTCATTCAAAATAACAGTACTCTCCATTGTGGGGACGTTGACTAAATGGAAGTTTGAATCATTTCATTTTTCTTCCTTTGGGGCCAAAACTATTTGAAATGTAAATAATACATTTTGGTGTCTAAATTATACAGTTTTTGTCTCTGCTGAAATTACTGAAGGAAAGAAGAAAAACATTGTCAGCCAATTCAAAACCTTTGGCAGTAGTTTTATCTATTCTCATAACAGTATATCTTCAAAATCTGCTATGGCAATAAAGTAACTTTTAAAGTGTTTGTAGTGTGTGTGTGTGTGTGTGTGTGTGTGTGTGTGTGTGTGTGTGTGTGTATCCTCCAATTAGTATGATGCAATCTCACAAAAACACAGCTGATGTAAGGATACTGTAATGAGGGTCATTAGTCGGCCACCTCCTCTGTGGTGAACAACAGGCCAGGCCTCATGGGAGCGGCCTGACTACAGCCAGTCTGTAAACAGCTAATTATGACACAGTAGTAACACTGCGAAGGCCTCAGGGGACTTCTGTGATCCAAAACAACACAATGGTGAGGTCAGTGTTGTTGGTGTCAGTTTTTTATCTAATCGATCTTTCGCAAAGAAGTACTACTTTTGATCCAAACCACAATGTTTCCCTAACCAAGTTGTGTTTGTGCCTAAACCAAAGCAAACCTTAGACAATACCACTGTTTCTTTCAGTTTTCCCCCGAATAATTATTTTATCTGCAAATACATCAAAAGAATTATCTTTACATTCCTTGTTCACCTTGTTCACCTTCTTACCTGCAATGAAGGTTTTATTCCGGATGACCGCACTGCTATCTTATCAACCTAACGTGGTTTTAACTGTTTGTATATCAGTTTTTATTCCTCTGTAGCTTTTGTGATTTTTACCGACATCTTTTTTTACTGAGGTTGAGAGTTTCTTGATAAAAAACGACTTGTGCTATTTTGTTGTGACACAGTTAGTGGACGTTGATTTACCTGCCTTAAGCAATTTCAGTTTGTAACAGTTTTGGAAAGCACTGACAAACTATGTCGTCCTGCCGATAGCAGTGCCAGATCAGAAAACACTGAAGTGTGTGGTTCTGGAGCACAAACATGTTGTGTTTTTTCGTTTGGAGTAAGAGAGTAAGAGCTGATTAAGATACATTAAAACACTAAAGAGACACTGCTGCCATTAGCATCAGAATTGCACTCCTTGCCTCGTCATTACTCAGTGAATTCTGAACACCTGTACATATCATGTTATCTGAAGCTGTCTGGTCAGAGTGATGTCAATGGAGGTCAGGGTGCTAAAGGGAAATCTGCATTCCGGTCAAAATACTAAAACTAAAACATTACGATTTTTCGTTTTTTGACCGAAAAATTGTTCTTAATTATCCTGTACACTGTTGTTGTACAGTGAGATGGCAGTGGGCACAGGCTTCACATCTGGGTGGGTTGATCCTGTGGCTGAACGAGCTGCCCATCTGCCACAGCTCGTCATGGAGAGGGTGAGAGGGGTCAACTGATGGCGTTGATCTTGTTCTTCATCCTCCTCTCCGCCACTGACTCCAGACTGTCCAATTCCAGCCCAACCACAGAGGCGGCCTTCCTTACCAGCTTGTTAAACCCCACCCCACAGCGAAGAGTGCTGGCTACAGCCGACTGGTAAAAGACCTTCAGAAGCTTGTTGCACACACTGAAGGATCTGAGTCTCCTCAGGACGAACACTCTGCTTTGTCCCTTCCTGAGGAGGGCCTCAGTGTTTGTATGAGTCCATTCTTTCCACATACTCTCCCTGGATGATAAGGGGCCCCCAGTTCCTCTGGTAGTCTACCACCTGTTCTTTGGTGTTGCTGATATTGAGCCTCAGATGAATCAGAGAATTCAGACCTTTATGAAATATAAATAATCGGGCATCTTAATAAGAAACCTGACTTAAAATACGAGGTATGCCAAATAAACCTAAACACTAAAAACATCTGCTCTACAGTATAGTAACATCTTTCTTCTGAATTTTATAGGTGATGTATGAACTTATCACTCATGGTTCGCGTCGCTTTGTAGTTATATTTTGTTCCAGGTTCCGATTAAATTCCGATCTGCTGTCCACCTGCTAAATTTAAACCTCCTGCTCTTTTTCATTTAGGAATATAAATTGTATAGCACTTAAGATGTTTTCATAAACATCTTAATTGTTGCCATCAACATGATCAGATACAGCATTGCCAAAGCACTGTATGAATAGTAACATTCATTTATAATATATTTAGAGCATTGTGGAAAAGGAGAAAAAAAAACAATACCGTTCATGTACAATACTATTCCTCAAACGTCTAAAGAGCTTTTTAAAGCTTTGCGATAAAAAGAAAATATTAGCATAACTGAATTACTTTTTGTGTGTGTGTCTGCGCATACTGTATGTGTGAGTTACGCAACTCATTTAGCATTACTGGAAAAAAAAATCACCCTTTTATAATTTCCATGCCTGGAATTTTGAAACACTTTGTTTATCTTAAAGCGACAATAATATTTCATATATATAAATTTTTTTCGCAGTTATTTGTACACTTTGGAAGGAAATGTTCCTGCAGAGGTTTGATATTTTGGGGGAAAAGCTGTGCGAGAACAGGGCTCCTTTTTTGGCAGTCATGTTTTCTTACGTCTGCCTGTTTCTGTGGCGTCTGTCACAGTCTCTGTTTCTGAAGGATCAGTTTTAATCCCTGAGGAGGTGACCCAGTGACCATTACTCTGTGATAACCCCCAACACACACAGACACACACACAGTTGATAACGGCTTGCCTCTTAAAAACCCAGATGTTGCAGCAGGGTTTAATACATCACAACTACTGTTATTGCCCTCTTAACACTGTGTTGCCTGCTGCTGCTGAGCATGACTGACCTGCCACGTGTGTGTGTGTGTGTGTGTGTGTGTGTGTGTGTGTGTGTGTGTGTGCTAAAAGCAGCAAAGAGTTAAGAAGCTTTGTGATCTGTTGTGGAAGTGCTTAAAGTGAGTGAAAGAGCGAGTTAATGATAGGAGTGAGCTACACAGAGGGATCTACACAATGAAAGAGTGAAGAGCACACCAAAGAAACAGATGGAGTGATTGACAGGAGGTGAAGCGGGGAAAGAATAAGATTTTAAAAATATCAGAAGGGATCAAAGAGAAGAGGGAGGTATAGAGAGAGGTTGGTGGTTGGTGGATTAAGTCGGGTTAGAGAGGATTAATGTCTGTTTTGGTTTGGTAGTAAAATCGCTTCCATGTCAGTCACCACTGGCTGTTGCTGACACGCTCACACTGCTGATTCAGTTCAGCTCACAGTTCACACACTGACACATCACCGGACCAGAGGAAGAGGAGGACGAAGAGGTGGTGAGTTTGTCTTATTTCACAGCTTTGACTGGATGTGTCGAGGTCTGAGCTCTCTGAGTAAGAGTTCTACTTCATGCTAGACTCTGTAGTCTGTAGCAGCTCTGTGAGGCTAAATGCTAACATCAGCATGCTAACATGAAAATGTTTAGCAGGTATAATGTTTACCATGTTCACCATCTTGGTTTAGCATGCTCGCATTTGTTAATTAGCAGTATACACAAATTACAGCTGAGGCTTACTGACTCATTAGTTTAGTTTAGTTTTGAAATCCTCCTCTGAGTACAATTAATATCTGTATACAATATTATGGCAATCCATCCAAAAGTTGCAGAAATAAAAAGGACAAAACTTAAGACATAAAACTGTAAATTAAAAAAGGGCTTTGGAGACCGTGGCATGTGCAACAAACATTATCAAACTGCATGAATTAAATAACATGCCGCTTCTTATAGAATCAAAAGCAGAATAAATCATCAAAGCAGATTATATATAGATTTATTAACAATATAAACATCACAGCAGCTGGTGCTCAAAAACCCACGTTAAAGAGTTCAACTTCCTTCAATATTTGTACCTTCAAGGAAAGAACATCATTTTTAATCAATTTAAGATTATATCCATTGTTCACCTGTAAAATGAGCTTTAAACCTTTAAAACATCTATTCTTTGGCTCTGATGGCAGGATGAAATTACTGGCAGAGCTAACTGAAACAAAATGGAGAACTTTAAGTTTGAGTTTGCAGGAATTCAAGAATTAATTTGCCACTCAGTTCAGTAGCTGTGGTGTTGGGATTCTGACTGTAGCTGAGTTTAATTTCACAGGGCTGATTTAACTAAATTAAGACAACTTCATTGTAAAATTCACTCCTGTATTGCAGGAGTTTAAGTTTATAGTATTTAAAGCCAGTGGGAACGGTCCAGGTCTTTACATAACACAAAAAGTTCGGTGAGGCTGCGTGATTTGCTCAGTTGACATTTGATGACTTTGGGATCTAGTTAATGAAAGCTTTTGCAGCGTACGTGGAAACGGAAGCTGAGCCAATTAAGAAGCTAAACAGGAGACGTAACATCAATTTAGCCCATTAGACAAATATTTCACTCAGGAGTTGGTAGAGACCAAAAACTGAGATAAAAGAGAGAATTTCAGACTTGCTCTTTAAGTGCTGAAAGTGGAAATAAGCACTGACATTAGGGCTTTTTCATACCTGATAGCCAGAACAAAGATTGGTCTTTTTGCTACATTGTGTACATTTTTAATTTCATAAGGCAATCATGCATGCCCACTAAAAGACTATACATGACGTCTTCACCAACGTGAACATGTGTCTCCCTATAATTGACATTGATTGGTCTCTAACCCTCTCCTCTTCATTTTTTTTTTCCAGACTGACTCTTTATATAGCTCAGAACAATCTAAAAACATTTAATAGAATAACAAACCAGTTCGTGACGCAAAAAATATAAATAATAATAATTAATTCAGAAAGACAAAACAAAAGTATTTGTGATGTATATACTGTATGTCAGAAAGACTTTCTGCTTTAAACTTAGACCTACTTACCGCAGATGTGAACGCACCTAGTTTTTATCAAAATGATTATTTCAGAGGTGCTGAACTGTTAACTCAAATGCTTCCTTGTGCTTTGTTTAACAAGCGTACACGGTTCTTTTAGTGCATGCTAGTGCATGTGAGCCTGCCCTGTTGGCGAGCTAATGGCCAACACTTTGCACTGCGCTGAGTGCGTTCATACAGCAGTTACAGCTGACACCGTTCACCCTACCTCCGTCTCCTCCTCATGTTAACACTCTGTCAGCACTGTTGCTGTAGTTTGCACTGTTAGCGCCGTTAGCTGCGCGAATAGCATTGCTAGCCGTTGAGAGCCAAATCGAAATGCTCAGAATTCTGTATTGAGCACCTTAAAATCCTGATGATGGTAGATGTACATGCAAAGTAAGTTCTTAATTTGTAACACCGTCACAGATATTTACATGAACATATTTTTCAGTTATTAAAAAAAAATAGTAACTAATAACATTTTTGAATTATATCAATTGTTCAATGTTTTAGGTAATGACCCTGTTGCATTAGATCAGAATATGGTTGACATTAAAAGTTTATTTTCCCCTTCTTTTTTCCAGTAAAAACCTTCTTTCCTTTGCGGTGAGTCTGGACAATCACCATGAGACCAGCAATGGAGGACGGTGAGAAACGAACACACACACTCTGTATATCTGACCTTCATTGATTCCATTCATTGTTCATTGTCGGACTAGAATTCAGTCTTAATCCTGAACTTGAGTCTAAATCCAGGGGTGGGTTTAGCTTCAATTTAATTCTAATGTGAAATCTAATTCAGATGGTATTAGTGTCTCTCTGCGGGGTCAGGGCTCCTCAGTGTCAGTTAATCCGGTCTGGCCCAAACATGTCTGTTTTTCACCCTTTAGGAGAAACTTTCATCCCCAAGCATCTGCCGTGATATTACAGAATGTTCTAATACAATTTTGTCTGTTGTTGACTGGTGTAATGCATCTTATTCAACATGGCGAGGCTTCAGTGCCTTTGTTCTTTCACTTTTTGGTGGCAGAGATTATCATGTTTGATATTCATACATTTATAATACATGAATTGCTCCCCTTACTTGAGTAGTGTCATGCTGTTCATCTGAAATGATGCATGACATAACCAGTGGTGGAAGAAGTATTCAGATCCTTTACTTAAGTGTCAGTATTACCACACTGTGAAAATACTCTGCTTCAAATAAATGTTCCTTGTAAGTATTTTACCATTTGGGATTAATGTGTATGTGTAGCATTTTAACTGCTGTCAAAGATTCCTGAGAGTTGTGCTAATTTTGACTCCTTTGTATACTGCTGGGTAGCTTAATCTACAGCAATCTGTAGCGTCGCTGTCCTGTGAGAACAATTTACCTCTAAAAAGTCAAATTGTTTCGTTTGCAGTCAGACGGCAAGTCTTCATTCATTTCTTAATTTCTTATTGCGTTGACCATAACAGTGTGTGTGTGTGTTTGTGCAGGTGTCAGTGAGATGCTGTCCAGTGTGGTGGAGGACGTCAGTCACGCGGTCAGCAGAAACATTTTTGGTGCTGAAGTTCTGCATGAACTGCTGAGTGCACCGTGGCTGCACGCTCTACTGGAGGTACGACATGACTCAACGAACCGTGCACTAAAGCAGACACACCATGGACATGTCAAACAATGACCTCATTTCCTGTTCTGTCACTCTAGATTTATGAGTGCCTGTTGCAGTTCGAGATGTCCACACCCACACCCCTTCTGCCTTATGCCTCAGGACTCTCACATGAGGTTGATGCGCACACACACACACACACACACACACACCTCGATAAGTGTCAGTATGTATCTTGTACACACTAGAATAAGCATGTTCATGTTTCTGTTCAACAGAAAGAAGGGCAATGCAGAAAATATGTCTTCAGAAATTATGCATGTATAATAATTATAACAATAACAATAATAATGATAGTCATAATCATGAACTTAATTTATAAAGTACTTTTCTTAACCAGGTTATTGAGGGCTTTACCAAAACAAGAAAAGAAAAGCCCCAAAAAACAGCACTGCCATCAGTAGGAACATGTCCTTGTTCATACCCAACACCATCACCAACGTTTGAGCTCATCTTCTTAATCTTATTCATTTTAAGAAAATAGAGGCCTTACAGATTACATCTGATCTTCTGGAGTGTTATCATCTGTATTCCTGTCTGACTATCTATCTGTCTCTTTGCCTGTCCGTCAGATCATGGCTACACTACAGAATGTCCACCGTCCCTCAGCTGAAGCCAGAGAGCTCTACAACCTCCTCAGCTCACCACACATCCAGGTGTGTGTCTCGCATGTACAAGCTCTTGCAGAACTTGTGCTCGGTGCTCTGTTATGACACTCGTTATCTGTCTCTCAGGCCCTCCTATCATCTCACGACAGTGTGGCCCAGTCAGACTATGGACCTGTTTTACCGCCTCTGCCTGATGAGATGCCCGAGGGCGAGGAGGCCATGAGGATCGTTTGTTTGGTGAAGAACAACCAGCCGCTGGTGAGACACAGTTATAAAATGCTGAAACAGGTCAAACCTGAAATCTAAATATCTTATTTATTCCTCCTTAAATAAATAAATCTGGTTGTCAGTGAAGCATTAATAATTTGGTGAACTAATATTAATCAGTCAAACCAGTTTCTTAGGTTTTTCTTCGGAAGATTAATAAGTTTGTTTACTTAAGAACTTTGAGGTACTTATACTGTACTTGATTTTCTGCTCCTTTATACTTCTACTACATTAAATCTCAGAGGGAAATAATGTACTTTTACTGCACCACATTGATTTTAAAATTTCAGAAGTATTCAGATCTTTTACTTAACTAAAAGTGTAGAAATTACAAGTCCTGCATTGAAACTCTTACTTTTGTAAAAGTGCAAAAGTATTATGATAAGAACATACATAAAGTACAATCAGTAAAAGTACCCATTATGCAGAACATTATGCAGAACTCATTTCAGAACTCATTTCAGAATAATGTAGTATATTATTGGATTGTAAATTGTTGTGTCACGATTCTTGTTCAGCTCTCTGCCATTGTTAGACGATCAAATCTTGATTCGTAAAGATCAGCAGATCATTGGTTTTATGCAATGACGACTGTTTTTTTTGATTTTCATAGTCTTCTTTATAAATGTATTCTACATGCTATTAAGTGAGATATAACTGCCATATTTTGGGGGAGTGTACCACACTAAGGCCATATGGTAATATTTAAACAATGTATGTGAATGTAATAACAATAACTTATTTCCCCAGTCAATTGGGAACAAACTGCAAAAATAATTTCAATCGATTTAAAATTTTAAATCAAAATTCTGACACCCCTACTAAACATAACGTCTTGGCTGAGAGTTGATAGAGGTATTGATCTGTAAATGCCTCACAGATAAATAGTTTAATTTCAAGCTATCAGAAGAGATCTTTCATTATCTTTTGTTCACCAAGAACGGAGAAGAGCGCAGAGGAAGTGTAAGAGATGGAGTACGAGTGATTCGTAGTCGTTGGAGCAGCCTCCGTCGCCTCACGTTGGACCGTCTCGTCCCTGCAAGGAGGGCCTGGTCGGGGGAGGAGCTCAGAGCAACTGAAAGTGAAGCCAGGCCTTTGCCCCTCCCCAGGGGAGGACAGTCACGTCCTTTTCTCCCCCGCTACGAGTCAACGGGAAGCTGCTGTTTGCGTCCACAAACCGCAGCGCTTTGGAAGAAAGGGCTCAACCAATCAGATCCTTCTGTCTTTAGCCCGGCCCCCTGCCCTGGTAAGAGGAGGACGACTGTCAATCAATGCAATCATCAATCATCCGTCCATTTTTTCATTCACTCAAGACGACCGATCACCATATTAGGAACAGGGAATAAACAATTCATCCAGCAGGGGGCGTATTTATCAGGAATCACGCTGAGAGTTAACAGAGGACTAAAAACTCAGAGCAAAACTCTAAGTACAACTTATGATGACGTGTTGTAGTATTGTGACTGTATCTCTGTGTGGTTGTGAGGAGCTCAGTTTTTGCGGAGATCACGCTCTCTTTTGCATCCTGCACAAGGCTCATCAAAACATTGTTCAATCTTTGCTGAAACAGTATCTTTTATTAAGCTCATAAGCTCTCCTGGCTGCTCCAACAGGTTAGGACGCCTGTGGAGCTCTCCTAAATATCACCTAGAAAAAGGACGAATTTCCTCTGATGATGCTTGATAAATATGGGCCCAATATTTTCACTAATACCATGCATCAATCGGTTCATCCCTTCATTTATTCATCCATCTCGGCATTTGCACATTCCTTTGTCGGAAAGACCATCTTTGGTTCATCCAGAAAATGTGTTGAAAGGCAGCAACCAGTTCATCTATAAGTTCATTCATTGTGTACCTCACAAACATGCTCATGATCCTCGCTGTTCATCAATCATCATCAAGTCATCATCCGTCTCTTTCATCTTACCATTTTTTACTTGTTCCTGCACTACTGTTCTCTTTCAATAATGTATATTTTACATTTCTGTCGTCGCTTTCTTTCTTGTCTTCATCCGCCACCCAACATGGAGGTCCATTTTTAGAAAAACCCAATCAGAACGAGGGAGAAGGTGCCTCTAACGGAGGGAGCAGTGACGACTACGCCTACCCTCCTCCTCCAGTCCCAGTTTACAGTCTGAGCTTTCCCAACTCCCCCATCTTTTACAAAAAGGGGACTACAGGGGGACACTCGAGGAACATCCCTACACCCGGCAGGAGACCCTCTTCTACTGGGATGAACCCACTTAGAGCCCACACAGCACCTTCTAGTCCTGCACCTCATCGCTCCACTCGGCAGCAGGGGGTTAGCACTCTCCCGACCCCTGGCAGGCAACATGTGTGTCAAACTGAATCTCATAGCAAACTCCGAGAAGACCCTCTAAGTTGTCCCTCAATGACCCAATACTCTACTGCTTCTCGTCACAATGGACGCCAGAAGCAACCACAACAGACACAAAACGAGCAGGAGCAACCAAAACTTAGTCAACAATGTGAGCTCACCAAACAGTGCAGCATTGAGGAACTCAGGTCCACCGTCCAGACGGTGGCCACTAGCATTGAGCATGGCACTCAAGACGTTCGTCATCTTGGCCAGAAGATGGTGGCGGCGACAGAGATGATCACTGACAGTGTGGAAGAGAATGCCCAGGCGCTCAATCTGCTGGCTGAGGTGGTCGACAAACTCCAAGGGCTCATTGTGGCCAGCAAACACACAGAGGTGTTACCTCCATGCAGGCCCAAACAGCGCACTCCTCCCCCACCTCCTCCAAGGGTCTCCTCAATGTCTCCAAAAGAGGTCCGCAAACCTCCCACACCTTACCCACGACACCTCTCGTCCTCCTCTTCTTGCTCTTCCTCGTCTTCATCCACGTCTGTCAGTTCTTGTGCAGACGGCTTCGCAACATCGAGGAGTCCAAAAGGAATGAACGGAGGCTCCAAGAGGACGGTGGTGACCTTTGGTGCCACCCAAAGGGCAGGTGGTCGTGGTAGTAACGGACAAGTGAGGCTCAATAATGGAGCAGTCTCTAGAGCTCCTCTGGAGGACCAACAAGACTGTCACAGCACAGGGTGCTTGACAACCAAGAAGAAGAAAAAGAATAAGTAGGCCCCAAAAAATGAACCGTCTCCTCTCCTTGTCTGCTGTTGTGTTGAAAATAGACTCTGAAACGGATTAAGATATCTCTACTTCTTCTTTTTAATGTAAATCTACATCAGAATTTGGATCCCAAATATTAGTGTAAGGAACAAAGTTAAACCATATACCAGAAGCAGACTGACTCGAACAATGAACACTTTTGAGAGACAGTTGTTCCATCTCTGGATTTATCACTGAAAGGGGGAAAAGCAAAAATTTGAAGGTACAAAAAAATGACATCTCCTCTTCCATCCAGCTATACTTAAAACTGTGACCACCGTCATCGCCTCATGGTATTCATTGCAGTTGCTCTTGTCAGACCATATGTTCGTCTTAGTCTTTCTTATCTTACAGCCTCATGCTTAGATTCTAGTATATCTTTAGTCAACTTCTTTCACTTTGCCAGTGGTGGAAGAAGTTTTCAGATCCTTTATTTAAGTAAAATCACTAATACTACACTGTGAAATTATTTGATAAATTGAATTGGCATAAACCAAAGACTGTATATAACCAATGCATTTCCTTGCCTCAGCTCATGCTTTAAGAGGTTCAGTCATCAGTTGCTTTCATCCCATCTTCCATTTGTATCTTTCCACAATTATACTCCTCTCTATTTATACAGCGCTGATAGTTACTGCTTCTGTAGCCATTGAAGGTTGTTAAATTTGGAATAACTGTCTTTATGTCAGGGGGCGACGATAAGGAGGGACGAGGAGACGGGAGAGATCTACATCGCCAGGGTGATTCATGGAGGACTGGCCGACCGCAGCAGTGAGATAAATATGTATTAAATATAACGTACAATACCAGAGAGTTAATAATGTATTAAACATGGTGAGAATGTGCAATATCATGGTTTAATTTGTATGTGTCCCAGGACTTCTCCATCCTGGTGATCTTTTATTGGAGGTCAACGGAAACCCTGTGGGGGGTCTGGAGCCAGAACAGGTCATCCAGATACTGGTAGGACACCTGAGGGGAAAATAAATACTTAAATATAACAAAATAAAGGGAGGAAATGACATACGTAAAGTTATTTTTCATTTTAATTTCTAGTGTTAACTATCTGTGCACAATATTGAACAAATAAATGAATTAGAAAATCGAATAAGGAATAGCTCCTCTGTGGTTTTGTGACTGCAGGTGCTTATAGTTGTGATCATAATCTGATTATTAAAACAATTGATCAGTTATTTACTAGTATTTGTTGTATTTGCAGATCAATTCCCAGGGAACAATCCTGTTCAAAGTCATTCCTGAAAAATCTCAGAGCAGCAGCAGACAGAAGTCGGTAAGAAACATCCAGCAAACACCTCAGATGGTTGATTCTGTCTCTCTGCCAGTGGTGGAAGAAATACTCACCTTTACTAAAAGTACAAATAGATTCATGTAAAAATACTTATTTTGACTACTTGAGTAAGAGTAAATAAGTATTACCCAAACCCTTAATGCAGTTAAAGTATCAGCAGTAAAAGTATTGTCAGCGTCATACAGTAAAAGTACTTGTTGTGCAGTATCTCCTGTGACTGATATGTGATTCTATGTTACATTATGACAAGACCTGTGAGAGGATGTTTAAATGTGGGAGATTTCCTTTAAATCCCTCTCTCTGTGTCCGTCAGGTGTATATGAGGGCATTGGTGGACTACTCCCCCTTGCAGGACTCCTCCATCCCCTGTCCTGATGCAGGGATGGCGTTCAGCCGAGGAGACCTCCTGGAGGTGGTCGACCAGTCGGACGGGCGCTGGTGGCAGGCCAGGAAGCTGCCCTGCTCTGCATCCTGCGCTGGTCTGATTCCCTCTGCCAGCATGCTGAAGAGGTGACACCTCACACACCCTGAATGTGAACCTTACATGTGTTTCATCAACAAATCTTAAAGGGACATACTAATGTTTTAGCATCTTTTAACAGATTTTAAAGAAATACCACATACTATACAAACTGTAAGATTTCTGAAATATGCTTTCCAAGGTTCATCTTTGATGTCATTAACATGAAATGAAATGCAGTTAGAACTCCCTCCATACAACACACCCAGAAAATATGTGAACCGATATTTCAATGTTCAAAATTTAAATAGAATAAAACAATATAAAATAACTAAGTATATATACGAAGTACAAAAGGAAGAAATGTATCATCTCTCTCTGCAGTAAACAGAGGGAACAGTGGTGGTGTCAGCCATTACAGGTTCATACCTGCATCCGACCCTGTAAGCACTCATCATTATTATCTCTTAACATTTATGTATATTGATTGCATCTACAGCAATGTGTAGCAGTAGTAACTGGGTTAGGTATGGTTTATTTAACTTTAAAAGCTGTAGCGACGTTCGTCTGTGATCCCTGGACAGGCGTTATAAAGTTGTCCTGCTATATAGAATATTTAATAACAAAATTTCATTAAGATTATACAATAACAAGATTTAAAAGTTATTGAAATAGTTTATAAAGAGATAGTTGGTATGAACATCAGGTACAAAAGTACAAAATACAAGACATGCAAAGCAATATTAACATTAATAGATGCATGCACTATAAAATACATTGTGCTGCATTGTTAAACACGAGTTAAAACATACAACACAGAAGCACTAGCATTAAAAGCACATACAGACTATAAAATCACTCACACATAATAAAATCAAGATCACAATGCATGAACATGAGTACAGACTGGTGTTAATCTCCATACAGGCTCTGAACATGTTGTGAATGTGACTTAAAAACAACAAGAAACACTTTTGACAACGTTTCTCTTCTGTCTGTCCTCAGTGACTCTGGATGGTAACGGTGGGTGAGACAGCTTATTGTTCACTCATTGTGTCAGTTGTTCTTTTTTAAATTTAAACATCTAAATCCAATAGTTTGTCTGTTCGTGTGACGTCAGTAGGTTTGTTATGGTATTGATGATGTGTGTAATGTGTGGTATGAATGGTGAGGCAAGTAGCTGTATCTATCTATGACTGTGTGCAAGTGTTAAAGCTTGGTTTATATTTATTTATCCGTGGAGGGGAAATTCATTATTTATTTATTTTTACACAGACATAAATTGATCCGTACTTGGTCCAAGCTGTACTTACTTAATTCGTTAATATGTTGGGGGGTTGATCATTATCACACCTCACACACACACCGCAATTTCTGTTCATGCCATGCAATGATGTGACATGTAGTTTGTTATAGATTATGGTAGTTGTGGTTGAATTTGTCTATGCTATAATATAGTTTCATCGCTTTGGCTGACAAGTTAATTAAATGCCAAAATAATGTGAAGTCGTTTTTATTCGTGTAATAATATATGTATTTTAGCTGCTGTTTCATATGATACATATATGCGTATATTCCCTTTAAGTTTTTGTTTCAGCACCACATACGATACAATGCGAGCTATTAAACTCAAATTTACAAGACAAGCAGTACACATACACACTGTACCCACAACCAAAGTTGTTCTTACACTAAAACTGCAGTACTGCGTCAGGTGAGGTGACACATTCATGTGTGGCAACAATTAATAAGCAGCTCAAGGGGAAGTTTCCAAGTTTTTTCTGATTTAACCTCAACTAAGAAACAGTGACGGTTCCTTTTTTATTGAGACGCCTTGTGTCTGACAGTTTAAAACATCATCAGGAACGTTAACTCTTCATATTGTTGCTGGTCATTACACCAAACCTTCTGTCACACAGTGTTAGAGTTACTGTGACTTTGTGGAAACAAGCTTTGACTTTAAAAAGTACCTTTTTTTTAATATGTTCCAGAGAATAATCAAATACATTCTGATGACAAACGCACCGTAACAGGTAAAACATGTCCGACACAATGATGAATATATGATACTTGACGTTTCATATAGACTGAAATGAATCATCATCTTCTGTTTTCCTCATCTCCACAGAGCTGGAAGAAATACACTTTGGTAGGTGTTTATTTAGGCGTTGCAGTACAATGGTTGTCTGTGTTAACAGTTGAAGTGAGTGAAGACTTTTTATGTTTTCTTCCTTCAGATAAGGCTGACTCTGATATTACTGATGGAATCTACCTGGGTAAGACGCAGTTAGTTAATTTGTTTTGTTTGTTTGTCAGTTTATACACAAATAAGCAAAACTGTTTGCTGATAACTTAATTTATTCATTTCGTACAACCTATAATTCACTCGTAGCAAAACTATATATTTATATATATTCTGTATATTCTGTATTCTGTATATATGATTCTGTATATATACAGTATAGATGTATAAAGTTGTACCAATGTATATTAATTTCTCCACTTAATCCCTGGGAGAGTTTGTCAGCAGTTTAATACATAATAAATACTGTCACTGTGTCACAAATACAATAAGTGAATGAATTAATTGTGTTCACCAGCTGGTTTCCGGCAGAGTTTCCGTCTCTGGAGGAGGACGTCCTTCAGGAGGAGACGACAGTCCTGCACCTCCTGCTCACCCAACAGCAGTGCCCTGTCCACCCCCTATGAGGAGGTGGTGTTGTACCAGCGCCCTCCACAGGAGAACCACCGCCTCATCGTCCTTATCGGTGAGACAGGAATCTTTAAATTATCATTTTGTTTTGTTGAAAGCTCCGATTGTTTTCTCTCACAGTATGTTCCTCTTTAATTTTCAATTTATCTACAATATTAACTGTATATACAATATATATCCACATGTCCAGGTGCTACAAGAGTTGGAGTGAATGAACTGAGGAAAAGACTCATCAAACTGAACCCTTCGACCTTCCAGGGACCCGTACCTCGTATGTGCCCTCCACAAATCCAACATATTCATATAAAGTGTCTCCACAATTATAAGTTTACTGTTTTACTTTGTGTGTGACATGGTGACAGGAGGGAACCTACAATGATAGAAAAGACATAAAAGCAATAATAATGTGTTTTCATACTGTGCATCATTCACAATGTTCACATGGAATATTATGTGATATGTAAAAGATCATGGAATTAAAGAAAAGAAGATAAAAGTTACTTTAAAATCAAAGACACATGTTTTGATTTTCTAGGACAAAAATTATGATTTAGTTTACACATACATACATACATAACAACAAGACTAAGTCTTCAGTCATGTTAGCAGCTAAGTGAATGAATTTATTATGTTCTTGTAACAATATGACATAACAGAAGAGTGGACATTCGAAATGTGTGTTGATACAATATTTCCTCATCCAAAACACAGTCACAGAGTCTCATCTGTTAGTTGAACTCACAACTCACAACTGTGAAAATTGTACAACAGGACAAAGACTTCTGACTTTAATTTAGTAATAGCACCAAAAAGCACCAAAAAGCACAGAGACAGAACAGGAAATGGAACAAACCAGAAGAAGGGTCATGAGGTCAATGGCTCTTGTGAGGTTCGATAAGGGTTTAATGGTTCATAATCTTGATTTCTACATGAAGAAAAGTAAATATTAATGCACTGGTTTTGATTGGCTGTCACCCTGTTCCTCCAGACACCACTCGTCCAATCAGAGCAGGGGAGCAGACAGGAAGAGAGTACCACTTTGCCACCAAAGAGCTGTTTGAGTACATGGTTTGTAACAACAGGTGGGCTTCTCCTAACTTTTCTTTTCTTTTGACATGATTTCTGTATTTGACTGTACACATGTGATTTGGATGCACAGTCTTTTTGAATATTATTAGGATATACTGAGATTACTTTACTTCAGGTTAAATGTATGTTTGCTACGTGGTCAACTGAATTTGATTTACTTTTCATTATTACTCATTTCTAGCTTTTCTGACTGTACTGTTATCTGATCTGTATTTGTACCTCTGCCATGTGTTTGTTGACATGTGTTCAGGTTTGTGGAGTATGGGGAGTATAAGGGCCACCTGTATGGAACCAGCACTGATGCTATTGATGAGGTGCTTAAACGAGGACGGATGTGCATCCTCGATGTTGAACCGCATGTGAGTTTCATTAAGAAGCCCGTCGTTGATAGCGTGGATCCACTTAATTAGTTTACGCATTGATAGTTTGATTATTTGGCTAAATCCAAGGTGTCAGAAACGGGAAAACAATGTGCACCTTCGTCTCGTCTGCTACTGGGGGTACATCTCCAGGAGCTGCCCCACGCTCTAGTCCCGGCCAAGCAGCCTCCCAGCGGTGGGGCAACGTGGCAAGGGTGCGAGTCATTTTTTCGTTTCTGCCACTTTGGATTTATTCCAGTAACCAAACTATCAAGACACAAACATATTATGGACGTATTGTTTTGAAGCCCTCGGGGAAGCTCTACTTCCACATTCTCTTGACTGCGGGCAGACTGGACGCTACAGTGACTCATTATTGCCTCTCGCGGAGCAAGTGGTGTTACACGACAGGACAGGGTTCGTCGGTTAGCATGCTTATTTCAGTAGATACCTCTGCAACACAATACATAGACGTTGACTAAACGTCAACCTCTTCACATTCTGTTGATAATGTTCCCTTTTTGAATGTTTTAAAACTAAAATTCTGGTTATATTTTACACATTGCACCTTCAAAGTGTTTGTTATAAGTCGACAAAATGAAGGCTCACTAGTTAGCTGGCTCAGAGGGTCAGATTGGGTGGTTCGGTAATTTGAAGATTGTCAGTTTGATCCCTGGCTCCTCCTGTCTGCATGTCGAAGTGTCCTTGAGTGAGACACTGAACCCATAGTTGCTCCAAGCTCCTAATTCTTATGATCAGTTAAATGCAGAGTTCAGATTACATGTATGCATGCATTTGAAAAAGTTGAAATTAAGTTTTTTTTAGGTTATTCTATATTTCCTTACTGTCAACAAATCCCATGAAAAGAAGCCAACAATGTAGTAGTCTGTCTCTCAGTACTGTCGGACTTCCTGTCTGTCGCTCTCAGCTCCAAGTCCATCGGTTCATGTTGAAGACGTCAATCGTTAAAACACAAATGTATAACTCCATGTTTAAAAGTCTCAATAATTTCCGAAAACAGCTGGTCACTGTAGTTTTTATCAAACAAACGGGAGGAAATAGTGCATTTGTTGGGGACTATTGTTAGCGGTGGATTAACACACTGGTAATCCCAGATATGTTGGTTTTGTCGTCAGAGCGTCCAGCCTCTGAGGACGAGGAAACTGAAGCCCTACGTGATCTTCATCAGAGCTCCCAGTCCAGACAGACTGAGACAAACACGGAGAGACGCCAGAATCATCACCAACTGCTCCATCAACAGAGCGTTCACAGTAAGAGCTCCGCCGAAATTAAAGCACCACAACACAAATATTTCATGTGACAGCACCAAGTGCAGAAAGAAAGAAGTGAAAACGCAAAAAAAAATGTAGCCCTCATGTTTCTGCTTCTGCAGGAGGAGGACTTTGCGGAGGTGGAGGAGTTGTCCCGGCTGATCGAGGCCAAGTACAAACAGTTTTTCGACAGCATGCTGGTGAACGACGACCTGCAGCACGCCTGCATGCAGCTCTGCTCCATCATCCAGGAGGCACAGAACGAACCACAGTGGATACCTGTCAGCTGGAGCCGGACAGAGGAGTAAAAGAGGAAAGGGGAGATGTTGGAAGATTATGGGATAGAAAAACTACAAGTGAGAATGAGAAAATAAAATAAAGTGGAGATGTGTTGGATAAAAGGGGACAACACTGAGTGAAATATAAAGAACTGGGGGAGGAGGAAGTGAAAGACGAATTGGGAGAAGAGAAAAGACCTGGATATGGAGACAGATGAGAAGAAGAAGGATGTGATGACATGATGGAGAGGAGGCTGCGTGAAGAGAACTCATATTTTTTTTTTTCGTCTTTGGAATTTCCACCAAACTTCTCGGATAGTATTTATAATTTTAGTTATGCAAATATTTCTCAGGGAGGAATTACGATGTGAAGCATGTTTTTCAGAGCACTCGCTAACTGAATAACGACCTCTACATTCTACAATAGCAGACTCTGTAAGTACCTACTAGCTAGCTTGAATAATACTGAATAATAAGAATAAAGGACGACTGTCGTCTCACGTTACCTCATGTCTTTTGTTAAAAGCTGCACTTTAAAGTAAATTTGTATTGGTTTTGATACTATTTACGTCAGTATCTTAAATTATCAAATGTATTTTAATTATTTTCTCTTTATAGATGGGTTTGTGTTGTAGGTGGAAGTAGACAAGCCTCAATAACTGCTGTGGCACCTCACCTGTAAACCTAACTCTGATGTTTTACAAAGGATTTCCTTCTTTCTGTCCAGGGGAGACTAGTGAGATGTTACATGAGGGGGTTGTGAGATCATTAATAGGTTAATTTATAGGTTTTTCTTTTCTTTAATCTTTACTGTTTTGAACTTGTAAGCAAACTGATTTTTATTTGCACATCCAGCACTCACGGAGCAACATGACCATTCATTTTGAATGGTGTTTGTGTCCACCTGAGGAATGTCAGTCAAATATTCACTCTCTTTTAGCTCTGTTTTTGGTCTCCACTAGCTCCTGAGGGAAATATCTGTTCACAAGCTAGTCTCTTAACTGTGCCTGTCTGCCCTTTGATGCTGAGCAGGTAAAGTGTACAGCAGGTTTTTACTGCTTCTTCCCTGCAAACGACGCCATGAGAGCGGTGAGAGTGAACCAGAACAGTAAAGTTGTGGGTCGGACGGATAAATAATGAGCTGAAACTCACTATAAAGCTCCCATTAACTGATCCACCGTTTGTCGTCGTTGTCCCCCGCCCTCCCTCTCTCTCTCTGTCTGTTGTCAGGTTAATCCTCTGCAGGACAGCTGTAGTTTAGCCGATTTAACAGGAGGATAAGCGTCTTCTCACTGCATCATTCAGCTTTAACTGCCATCTATACAAACAGCAGCAAGTGGTGGTCAGTGTAACACAACAGGTAACATGACACAGTGAGCGGATAAGACAGGGAATATTGTGTCTACATGATCTTTATAACGTGAAATAAAAACAACCAAAAAATATAAAGAGAAAGTGCCTGCATAAGAACTCATATATTGTACTAAAGTAAAAGCAGTAATACCACAGTTTAGAATTAATTGTCAAAATATGCTTTAAGTACCCAAAATGGCAGTACTTGTTGCCCAGAATATACTGGGAAATTTTTATTTGATGCATGCATGTGTTAATCACTTTAAAGGAATTGTATATTTTGTGTGTGTGTGTGTGTGTGTGTGTGTGTGTGTGTGTGTGTGTGTGTGTGTGTGTGTGTGTGTAATAGGATTGGACGTGTTGACCTGGTTTCTGTGGTGTGAAGGTTTTAACTTTGCCCTGCTAACCTCAGAACCAGCAGACCTGCTCAGACAGAGTTATAGCTCACTTCTTTCACAGCTCCAACGGCTGAGACTCATCGGTGTCAAAGTATTTAGAGTCATCCACCGTATCAAAGTGGCTTTAACTGAACTGCTAGTCACGGAATAAACCTTCATTATCAGCAATTCATGCAGGAGATTCCAATGTTTCTATGATAAATAAACATTGTTAAACATCAGAGCTAACGTGTCTTCTACTTAATACACTCTTCAGGTCAGGATGTCATCTGAAGAGACAAAGCCACTACAGTAAATGTACATATTGTATGCCTTGTATAAAGGGCATGATTAACATCCCATTAAGTGTCGTTTTGGTTTTAGTCGACTAAGATTTCTATAGTCATTTTTTATGGTTTTTCATACTGAATGACGTATGAGCATCTCTCTGGTAAACACAAGATTCAAAGTGGTGCTTTTGTGTGATTCTTTATGCAGAAACTCGGTTTTACAGATCTGTCAGTCAAATCAAGAGAGTTTCTTTGGTCTCAGCCCGAGCTGAATTCATTTTGGGCGACTTTGTAGGTAGAGAGCAGATCCCAGGACCACAGCATTAAATACTGAACTTGGACAGAGTTCCTCCAAGTACTGTGGACCATAAACTTTAAATCGAACAAACTTTAAAAGACTTTAACCCTTGAATGTCTCATCCTATTGGAGGAAATAATGACCAAATAGTTGCCATGACCAAAAACCTTTCGACAAATATGAGTATCTAAAATCTTCGTGGTTCTTTCCTTATGCAGTCTTGGCATTCATTTGCAGGGAAACAACTAAAACATTATCAATGAAAAGAAAGAAACCTGTTTATTAATTCTGCCCATTTGTGAGTAAAGAGTGATTGGACCTATTGAAGACAAGATTGGCAGGAGAGCCGAGTGAGGGATTATTAGCATCCATGGCTACTTTGGAGCACTACCAGCAGGTGACATCACAGCTGATCAGCCAACCACAAAGCTGCCAGAGCCTGTCACGGCTCAGCACATGATCCACCCGCCGCTCTAAAACCCCACGACGAGTCTTTAAGCTAGCTGTCCTTTCTGCTTCACTTTATCTCCCTCACTTTGGATTCATCCATCCAAGTTTAAAAGATGTTAAAGTGAACCAGCCATCTTTAATCCACCTTTTCGGATTTAACAAGAGCAGGAGAGGGAGAAATAAAGGGGAAGGAGGGTGAGATTTTGCTCACCCTAAGACACTTTCCCTCAGCTTGATTTGAGTCTGTTTCTTCAGAGCCGCAGACCAAGTCAGCTGCACAGGTGAGCACCGAAATACACCTGTAAATACCTTCATAGAAAATGTGCTTGGTATAGAGATTGTTCCTCTTTTTTACAAGATGTACAATTAGAAAGACTTAATTAAGGTCATTATTTAAAAAAGCATCGAGCCAAAGTCAAGTTATAATTTAGCAAATTCAAGCAATCCTTAATTTGATTAATATTATATTAATTTATCTAGAGCCAAGTCTTTTATTGTGCAGCATCTTACCATTCATGTTGTATGTATTTTGGTGGTATTAACATTAAGATAAACATTGATTGTGATGATTGTTATTCTGTTTTTAAGGAGAAAAAGAGTGTAAAACTGGGAAAAGATGTATAATAATTGTTTCTTTTAACCCTTTACTGTTCCTTACTGCTGGATGCTGCCGGCACTAAACTTTAGTGCTCAACTTTAAATAAATATGAACATTTAATGCAGAGCCTGAGATACACAACATTTAATAAACATGAACACAAAATCAAAATTGATGATGGTGGAACAGCGAGGATGCAGCGTTGTCAAGAGATACCTCCTCCCTTTGTGCATTACAATACCCATACTACCATACAATTTAGCATGCCAGAAAAATATTTAGTATATCCCAATACATAATATGTCAAATACCAGGATATCCCACTGCATCCGGTCCTATTTTGCAGTATGCAGGCCAGCATGCTTTTCTTTAGGCAACAGATATATGAGCAAGAGGGTCAAAGTTCAAGGTGCCATGTTATGACGAGGTAGTATGTCCGAATTAGATGCATTCTGTATGCAACAGTACGTACTTTGTAAGCAGCTTATGAACCAGCTAAAGATTGTAAACAAGAACCACATGGACTGACATGTCTTCCTGCCCCATGAAAGTACTTTTCAAGGCAGTGAAAAAAAAAGACACTGAAAGAAATACTTGTGATATTTTCAGAAATTAGCCTATTGGCTTTTTTGCTGAGAGTTGAGACGATAGTGACCACACATGGTACATTCAACAGCCAGTTAGCTTCCCCCTGTTTCCAGTCGTAATGCTAAGCTAACTGGCTGCTGGCTGTAGCTTCATATTCAAAAGACAGACATGAGAGCGGTCTTAAACTTTTCATCCTACTCTCGTCAAGACAGCGAAGTGTATTTCTCAAAATATGGAACTTTTGCTTTAACGTTTACTACCAGCCAAGGGTTCACTAAGAGGAATGGAATAAACGACAATAGAAAACATTTCAACTTTATTGTTTAGCCAAGGCTGGAAATGTGTTTTTGGCCCATTCTCAAGATAATTTAACTCTGATTTTATCACATTAGAAAATAGAAAACCCACGAATTTAATTATCACCCGGACAATAAATCACAGTAAAAACACTTGAGACTGTATCTTTGGTCTGTTAATCGTATGATCGGTGGTTTGATCCCCAGCTCAGTGCCCATGAGCGAGACACTGAACCCCAAATTTGAAGTTAAGTAAGCTTTAGATAAAAGTATCAAAAGGGCCAAATGTAAAGTAATGTAATGTTTCAGATGAATGTGAACAAGAAAACCAAAATTCAGGCTCAAATCAACATACCTAAAACTGGCTATGTCTATACCAGCCAGCCATACAGGAATCACCATTTTAAAATGTAGAATACTGACATGCTGCAGTGTTCTGTCTTAGACTGGATTACAAAGCAGAACTCTCTTTAGGTAACTGTTAAAATGTCCTTTGTGGTGTGTTTCCTGAAGCCTCGTTCCACCAGCTGTCCTCAAAGCTCCGGCTAAATCCAATTATCTCAAACAGGCGTCACAATCCAGCCACCTCAAGATCCCTGTTAAACGTTAATTAACTGACCTAAATAGACCCAAAAAAAGGGATGTTACATGTTGAAAGACACAGGTAATTGATTTTATTCATTAGGGACATTCTGAACTGTTGATCCTGTCACAGAGAAACCATGCCAACCGTCAAGAGCAAGAAGAAGAAGCCGAAGAAGGAAGTCATCGAAGGAGAGGAGCAGGGAGAAGGTGAGAGGTGACGCCTGCAGCTCCACACCACACTCTTTTCTCTTCTATTCTAGTTCACCATATTTTGTTTCTCTACAGTTGATGTGGAGGTGGAGATGGAGGAAGTGACCAATAGGAGCCACTCTGTCAGCAGAGACCCTTTGACTCCAGAGCCGCAGGATCCAGCACCACAGAAGAAGAAGAAAAAGAAGAGGGCGCCTACTATAGGTAGAAACAATGCACCAACTGTTATTCATGCGAACCTGCGATTAACATGTGTTTGTGTAAGTAAACACAGTAGAGGGAGGGGTTAAGTTTTATTCACACACCAGTACCTCCATCTTTGTTGTTACACTTCATGTATCAGCATGTTTGTAGAAGCAGAATAGGGATTTCTGGGTCAAAACCCCAGCAAGACTTGCATTATAAGCTATAGTTCTAACATTCTCATATTTAGCAGCGAATGTTTTTCATGTTCACCAGCTAAGTTTGTCTTGTTGGCATGCTAGCATTTGTTAATTAGAAGTAAAAAGTACAGCTGAATCTGATGGGAATGCCATTAGTTTTTTTTGGTATTTTTGTCAGAAACCAAAGTATTTTACAATTGTTAGTATTGAAGTGTTTTGACTCAAATGTTTACCTAATGATGGCGTTAAATGAAAAGTCTTAGGATCAACAAGGTTATTGCATCATCCATAGAGAAACATGAATGTCTGACCACATTTAATTCATCCAGTTGTTGTTGAGATATTTCACTATTTCACTTATATTTTGTGGATAAAACCGATTTTGACACTAAAGTTTACTTTAAACACATTGTGGAGACAAAAAGAATGAATGAGAAGGAAATTAATTAATCAAATCCCTGAATCCGCTGCGTTTCATGAACTGAAGGGTTTTTCCGTTCTTCCTTATGAACATGTAGTAAAAAATAGATTTTATTCAGAAAGGTATTACATGTAGTTCTGACTTTCAGCAAGATAAACATTGTTTATTTTCTGTGTATTGAAAATAAACCTCATGTTTCATGTGACGTTCTGTTTTGTTCAGATCTGGAAGCAGAGAATGCCGACGTGCCAAACGGTAACATGGCCGAGCCCGACATGGACGGAGAGGAGATGACTGTTGCCGTAACCAGAAAGACGAAAAGGAAGAGGTGAGTTTAATGAGTTAATGAGAATGTTGAAGGGATGATGGCTGTAGATGAAAAGTCAAAAGGATCACCAAAGCTTTTACAAGTCATTCTGAGGGGAAGTTCTGAACCACTTTTCATCACAATCGATCCAATGGTTGTTGAGGTATTTCAGTCTCACACAGCGTGGCTAAACATGTAAGTTCAGTTGCTTTGGACAAAACCGCTCTTTCTTAAATCACGTGGCAGGAAGGTGAAGGCGCCGGAGCACTACAGCAGTGATCTGGGAGCCGAGGACGACGATATCATCACAGACGCTCAGTCCCCGATCCCCCAGCATTCCCTGTTCTCCGCCCCACACGGACACAGCCAGCCGGTCGGCAAAGTCTTTGTGGAGAGAAACAGTGAGTGTGAAAGACAAGGCTGGCAGTGACAACAAACACAACTAGAAAGGTGCACTCATAGTGCAGATCTCCGCCAGGTGTGTCTGCAACGACCACTGCCGTATTGTGTGATTCAGTGAATACAACCAACAATTTGCTATAACAATGGCCTGTAAGGCATCGTAAAACAAACATTCAAACTCAAAAGCAATAGGAGACAAACTCAGACAATCAGCTTGAAGTGGCAACCCAAAATATTGCTGTTTCTGCAGCAGAATGCGAGATTAGCCGTAGACGCACACAGAGGTGCACACTCAGTCCGTCACGGACGCACACACACACACATTTGGACATTTATTTATTTGTTTATTTGTTTTTAGCCAACAACTACAAAAACAGTGCAAAAATATAATAATACACTTTTTTATAAAAGAGAAATTTAGAATTTACATAAACTGTACTGAATAAATTAACAGCCATTAGTCATTGATTGTTACATTTTAAGTACCATACTCTTCTGTCCTTTTGTAGTATTTTGTCCCACTTCATGTAGTTTGTATTTTGTAATGGCTTCAGGCAAATATCTATTTTAAAAGAACAAACCCATAAGTTTGTTCTAGGGTTCATAAAATAATACATGACTTCATTTTTTTTTCACCAGCAAGGATTTGATTTATTTTACTTGGACCCCATTTAAAATTAGTCACTTCATGCTTCGGATGATCTCATAAAAAGTGTGTGTGTGTGTGTGTGTGTGTGTGTGTGTGTGTGTGTGTGTGTGCGTGTGTGTGCAGGGCGTTTCCAAGCAGAGCGAGTTGATCAGCTCCGACACTCAGAGATGATGGATGACTACATGGACCCCAGACAGATCTGGACCACCAGAGACGTCGCTATGAGGGTCCACAGTGGCTTCAGGTCTGCAAACACTCACAAACGCAAACATATATACTATTAGATAACTCTTCTTTTACATTATGTCCTGTGTTTGTGTGTGTGTGTGTGTGTGTGTGTGTGTGTGTGTGTGTGTGTGTGTGTGTTCTCCCTCTGCAGGGTGATCGGTCTGTTCTCTCACGGTTTCCTGGCCGGCTACGCGGTGTGGAACATCATTGTTGTGTATGTGCTGGCGGGTGAGCAGATGACCATGCTGCCCAACCTGCTGCAGCAGTATCACCTACTGGCCTACCCAGCTCAGTCTCTGCTGTACCTGCTGCTGGCCATCAGCACCGTGTCGGCATTCGACAGGTCTGTGGATCTCTGAGTGTGTGAGTGTGTGTGTGTGTGTGTGTGTTTGTTATTATACAAATACTTGTTGGGTAGTTTTATCTAAATGCATCATATTCTATAAAATCATCATATGTTTGTAGCGCCACTGTCCTATGAGAAAAACAGTTATTTTTTCAGCTTTGTAACGAAACATTTAAATAGTTTATTTAGCTTAAGAAGTAGGAGAATTTTCACAACACATTAAGGAACTTTATACTTTAAAATCAACACACCTGGAGCTACATGATGAAAGACTTGACAAATGTGGTGCAAACAAATTACAATATTTGCCTCTGAGCTGAAGTGGCATAGAAGTATAAAGTTGCATTCAAATGAAAATACTCAAGTAAAGTACAATTAGGTTGAATTTGTGACGACTAACAGCTTTATGTTTGGTCTCACCTGCAGGGTGAACCTGGCCAAAGCCTCCATGGCACTGAGAGGCTTCCTCACTCTGGACCCTGCTGCTCTGGCTTCTTTCTGTAAGTGAAATAAGACGAAGAAGATGACATGGATGATGAAGATGATGATGATGTGTTACAAAAAACGTTTCTCTTTGTGTTCAGTGTATTTCATAGCCCTGATCCTGTCCCTCAGTCAGCAAATGACCAGCGATCGCATCAACCTCTATCCTACGGCCAACGAGACTCTGTGGTGAGAACTTGTATTGTGTTTCACTGTATTGTACTGTGTTGTATTGCTTTGTACTGCATCATATTGTGTATTCTACTGTATTGTAATGTAATGTTCTCTGTTGTATTTACTCTCACCTCCTCCAGGCCTCCAGGTTCAGAGCAGCAGATCCTGCGGCCGTGGATCGTAGTGAACCTGGTGGTGGCGATGTTGGTGGGCCTGGCCTGGGCTGTCGTCTCCACCCGGCCCGACGTCGACTACACAGAAGGTAGGTGGAGCTATTGTGCTGCACATTAGTGTCAGGTTAAATCTTTGGTGAAACACATGTATAGAATCGACTCTAATTAAATGTTGGATGATGGCTTGAACACATGTAACACTAGAGGTTTTTAAAACACAAATAGAAATATGAGAAGAGGAAATCCCACTCTGATTTATTTTGTAGAATTACTAAGTAAATATCTGTGCCATCATAGCATAGCATCAGATTATTGTGAATGCACATATTAAGTCATATTCATTAAGGCTGAAGCAACACGTAATAGTGTAAAGAGCAGTTGTAGTGTAGTTTTTAGTTGTGTGCATGTATGTTTCATGCTTGATGCTACCATTGGATTGCGCCAAAGTAAAACATGTTATCAAATACTACACACAGTGATTTTACTTTTTCTGCAGAGTTTTTGATGACGATGGAAGTGGAGGGATTCCCGAGAGGAGACGAGAATCTGGACATCCCTGTCTGAAGGTCTGCAAACCTCTCCCCGACTGTCCGTCTGGCCGACTCGAAATCACTTATCTTGCTCCTTTAATGTATGTTTTTGTACAAAATGTTATCTAGCACTTTGTTTTGCTGAGTGTTATTTTTTAAATAAAGAAATACAGTATATGTACAGTATCACCTGTTCGTTGTTTGGTGGTTGTTTTTGTTTTTACAGCATTTGACCACAGGATGGCGCTGCTGCTCTAAGAAACAAGTGAGGAGAATTATTTCAATATTTAATTTTATCACATTGTCTGCAGCACTCAGTCAACAACATGAGGTTGAGAAGTTCAATTGTAGAATTAAGCTATAATTAAATCCCCATTTTGACAAATCTTTAATGAAGACTGGTGGCTTGTTGTATTTGTACAAACCCAGAAAAGTTTGCAATAAGGCAATGGGACAAATACCTGAACCTAATTTTGAGGTTCTTACTTTTTCTTTCTATTCTTACTATTATTTCCATCTTGCATGGCAGCATCGGCCTAAATGCAGTCCATTTATCATACCATTTACTTATGAAAAAGATTTAAATACTACTTCCATCACTGGAAATTGTCAAGCTTGTCAATGTCCTATCTGATTTACATCCTGCAGTTTTCTTTTGACGAAGTTCACATGAACGCTCCATTAAACCGATGGGAGTTGAAGATGCGTAATAATTAGATACTTAATAGACAATAATTTGCTGTTTCCATAAGGAATCCAACAGGGCCCTCTTAATTACTGCCAAAATTGATGATGCTTGGCATGCTTCTGTTCCATTGACATCTCAGGAAAAAATTCCCAATTTCCCGTTTTTCTCGTTTGACGTATTACAGTTGTGATATTGCCCACATTCCTTGAAGGCAGCGGGATACATCCAGTCAGCGCGCGCCGCAGCCGTTAGTAGTAAAACCATGCAAAGATGGCGGAGCTACAAATGCTGCTGGAGGAGGAAATTCCTGCGGGACGGAGATCTTTACTGGACAGTTTTACCAATCTGGAAAGAGTAGCGGAGTACTGTGAAAGCAACTATGTCCAGGTACATGTTAGTATTTAAAACAGCAGATGTGTACGTCAAGTTAAAAATGACAAAATCGTGTGTAATGCTAGCAGGGAGTGGGCGGTATGGAGAGAGTGGAGTGATGGAATGACAGCACCAAGATCCGTTATGTGACCGTTAGGTTTTAGATAAAAGATACAAGTCACTCTGGATTCAATTTAATCAAATCATTAAATCATACGGCTGAATAGCTTGAACCTCGAAGTCAGTTCGGCTTCAAAATATTCCAACAAACACCTCTGCTTTTGTGGAAATCCAACTTTTACTGGTTTTGAAACGTGACTGTTTGAATACGTAATTAGGTTATTCAGTTTCTCAAAGTAGATCTTTTACGTGATTTTAGTTTTAGTTGGTTTACTGCATGCATGCCGAATGAAAGAGCGATTTGTGTTTTATTTTAAAATATCTTGACTCATCTTCTAGAAGGTGTGTGATGAATGCAGATAAGCAGGGACTCATCAGATGGAGGTGTTTCAGAGCGAGTCTGGTGAGGGAGAGGATGGCCCAGCTAGCTACGACTTAACCATCAAACCAACATGGTGTTGTTGTGATTATTACTTAAAATCATGATTTCATTGTAGTGAGAAAATTATCTTCTTTTACCAGTTTGGGGGATTTTGCTGAACATAATCTTGTGATCATTGATTGATTTTACTAAATTATTTTATTTTATTTTCATCAACTGTCTCACTGAGCTTTCTGTTATTGTTATTATTGCCTTTTGCTTTTTCTGTCAAAGCACTTTGTAAACTCTGTTTTTAAAGGTGCTATACAAATAAAGTTATTATAATCAATATTCTATTATATTAATATAAAGTTGTTGTAGATTGAGGGGGAGTTTTTAGTGCTGGTAAAAGCTAATGGGGATCCAAATTAATACTCAAATAAACAAACATGTAGAGTCAGCAATGTTGATGTTTATCACCAGGATGTTGACCAGATTGGCAAATACCAGCCACAACTTCTACAGCAACCAAGTTGCCGATCATTTTCTGGATTCATCAATTTATTGTTTAGTTCAACACGTCAGAAAATAGTGAAAATTGAGTCCGAGGTGACGTTTTCAAGTTGCTTATTTTGTCCAACCAACAGTTAAAAACCCAAAGATATTCAGTTTATTATCTTGTTGGACAAAGAAAAAGAAGCACGCTCAGTAATATTTAGCATTTTTGCTTGAAAAATGACTTTAATGGATTATTGAAATGGTTGCGTGTTCATTTTCTGTTTATCGGCTAGAATCGTTTCAGCTCTGCTTATCTGTAAATATATTTATTAACAAATATATATATATATATATCTGTGCACTGGGCTGACATCCATCTCTGTGAGAGAGAGAGAGAGAGAGAGAGAGAGAGAGTGAGAGTGAGAGTGAGTGAGTGTGTGTGTTATGGACAACTGTTCCTCAGTTGGCTTTAAATTAACACCTGTTCATCGCCACATTTCATCTTCATCACATTTCTGCAGCAGTCAATCAACAAGACAAGCTGCATTAACAGTCTGAAAATTAATATGTTATAATTCGGGAATGATTTCTCCCCATTTTTCTTTCTTTGCTTTCCTCATTTCACCCTTTTTATTTTTCTTTTTCTTTTTCTTTACCTTATTTTGTCTTGTTCCCGTCTCTCCAAATGTCAATTGTTTCTTCCTTCCTTGCCCTCTTTAACTGTTCCTTCCTTATGTCCTTTCACTGAAATAACTCCAAACACTCCTTTCCTGATAACCTTCTCCTCTCAGCATCACACCACCTCTTTCTGAATGAACAAGACTATTTTCTAGTTCATTAGCCGGTTCATACTACATGCCCAAACGGGGCCTAGGGCTAACTCTAAACCACTGGATGGCCTACATCCCCGCTGCCAGCAGATGATGTGAGCTATTACATAATCCAACAGTTGAGCTTTTGATCTTGTTTTATGGACTAAATATTTGGATTCAGTGTTAACCCACGTTAAGCCCTGTGTGGCCCCCTCTTGGGCTATCAGACACCGTCAGGATTAGATTTTTTTTTTGTTAATGCTGAGCAGCTGCTCATCGTTATACTATTAATGATGTTGTTCTACCAATAATAAAAACTCAGTACTAAGGCATCGACTGTTTACATCGGGAAAATCAAGTTGTTGAAATATGCACAAAAAGTTTATTTACATATTTTACATGATGTTGAGCTGAGGGAACTGAAGCAGAAAAACGAGATGCAAGTCTGCATCCATCACCCTAAACATAATTTTTAAAATTTTTTTTATTTTTATTTAATCCCCCCCCCCCCCCCCCCCCCTTGTCCTTTCTGGGTCCTCCACAGCTGGTACTAGTTAGCTGTCAGCAGAAGTAGTCATAATGTAACTTGACCCCCTACTGCTCATTGAAAACACATGGTACCACTGCAGGAGGCTGGACACAGACTGTGTGTGTGTGTGTGTGTGTGTGTGTGTGTGTGTGTGTGTGTGTGTTAGCTTGGAAACCATGGTGATTGGTTTTCCAGTTGAAGGAGTATCAGCCTCCACCTTCAGTGTCAGTGCCAGGAACAGCTCCTGCGGGGGCGTTTTTTGGAAAGACGGGTTTGTTCTCAGAAGCTTGGCAGTTTTTAAACCTGAGCAGATCACATGGCGGTTTCACATCACAGCTAGAGAAAATGTATTTTTTAATGTTCTTACTTTGTTTTATGTTTGCTCTTCAGGGGGTTCTTCCATTCTTTCCCTGTTAAAGGGTTTTTGTGGGGGGTAGTTTTTCCTTATCTTAAATACTATATAAATAAAAATGTACTTGACTAGTTGACAGTCTGAAGGAGTTCAATTATCTTATATGTCGTTTAGAGAGTCATGATTTCCTTGGGTGCATTAAAGGGGTACGGCTTCAGATGACAACTTTGAATTAATGAATAAATCAAAAACAAACATAACTTCACTTATTTATGGTAAATTGAAGGAGTCTTGCTCAACCCTTGTGTTGAAACTGGCCTCTGTGTTTCCTCTTCTTGTGTCAGACACATGTAAGGTTCACAGCTCAGCAGTCTCTATTTAAGCATTTAATTTCAATTAGAGAGTTGGCTGTTATATCGCGTCGTAATTATGTGATAAAATGTAGATTGCTTCATTTGTATTAGAAGTTTAAACACCTTCTGTAGCACATAAGGTGTGTGTGTGTGAGTGTGTGTGTGTGAGTGTGTGTGTGTGTGTGTGTGTGTGTGTGTGTTAGATGAGTGCTTCAGCATTGGATGGATCTGGTTCAAAGCTAAAGAGAATAGCTCTTATACAGAGTAATGAGGTGTATCTTACTATAACACACACACACACACACAGATTCCCCTCTGTCACACACTGCCATGCATGGTCTGTAAGTAGAGGCTGTGTGACAGACATGGCTATAATTTGCAGATGTATATTACACACACAGGTCTGGTTGTACCTCAGCCACCAGTATTTTTTTGCAAGCCTCAATTTTTTTCCAGACAGTTATACATTCAAATACATATTTGTTAAAGGTATTTTTACATTGTTGTGTTTTGACAAAGATGCATAAAAGGAAAATCTAAAACAACCTTTATCTAAACATCCATGTTTGTTTGAGCATTGAGGTTTATTTTGATCACTTACTTGGCTATTCCTAAAGCTTTCAGCCGTGTCCCGCTGCTGTGGGAACATCTAAGTACGTGAACCTAGAATTTCCAAGGATCTGTCGGCTGGTTGACTTCATCTGAACATGTTTTAAAATTGGTTTGCCAGACTTTTTCCTGTTGTTTTTCAGCATCTAAGTGGATAATTTGACAGGAACTTAAAATATATATATTAAACTAAACTACAACTACACTAAAAATACATAAAACTTAAGTCTCCTTTTTGGCAATCACAATTTTGACCAAATATTAGTCTAAACTGCTCAAATGTGTATTTAGGAATTTAATTTGACTCTGTCAATTTATTATTTCGCTAAACTGAAATGCTAAAGAAAGCAATTCTGTTTTCAGGAGAGGAACCTGTTTTTCCATCATATTCATTTATTGTGTGAAAATATGGTAATTGTTTAACATATGACCGTATAATTTGCCTCCACACCTTCAGGCAGGTTTATTCTCTTTACATGTTGATGTTGAGCAAAGCTCAGAGATAGTGGCTCTTCACTAAATTGAAGCTGGATCACATTAAAAGCCAGCCCACCTTTAAGAGCCTCTACAGGAGGTGTGGCTAACTTTGGGGCTAACCCCATTAGCTTTAATCAGGAGTTGTAGCATTAATTTACCAACAAACAGCCTAAACCAAATGCAGGAACGTGACCATTAGAGTGAATCTTCAGTAAAAAAAAAGGAGGTCAGAGGAATCAGAGCGTGCATATGATTCTATGTAGATCTGATCTTAGTCATGTACATGAGCCTCGTACATTTAGCTGGAATTGAGAAAAAACAACACTGAAGTAAGTGTGTGTGTGTGTGTGTGTGTGTGTGTGTGTGTGTGTGTGTGTGTG